>NC_132782.1:42530000-43130000 GCF_048418805.1 Vulpes vulpes
TTTGACAAGGTTCATTAAGTTGAAACTATTCTTGAAGTTACTCATCTTTTCAAATTTTAGATTTCTTTTGTGACATTAAAACAGTTCTGAATTACCCCTGTGATGTAATTTTATATTGTATCACTAAAGTAACTTCACCTTACCAGTTCTAAAACTTTGTCTTAATGTTTTCCTGATCACAATACTCTTTGAAATTATCTATTGATTTTTTAAAATTTATTTTCTTCTTGTCTGTTTCCACTACAAGCAGCAGGGACTTGTCTGCTCTGTTTGTTGCAGTAATGTAAGAACTTAGAATGGTGGTTACAGCGGACACTTAATATATATTTTTCAATAAATAGCTTCAGTGATTTATTGAATTCTTTTTGAAATTCATTCTAATTAGTGACCTAAAAATGATTGGTTTCAAAATCATGACTGTGAGTTATCTATAGACATTATTATATTAAAAGTCTTTTCAAGCTAGTAAATCTTAAAGTGTCACTCCAAAAAATACTATCAATACTAATTAAAAAAAAATCCATTTCCTTGTACCAGGTTAAAGGTACTATTGTAATTAAACCCAAGTTCATTTACCCAATGTCCAGCAAAGCCTATTACTGAGCCATTGAGTATACAGTAAGGAAAGTGTTTATCTGAGAGGCATCCAGACCAGGAAAAGAGACGAGAAGCCTCAAATCCACGTCCCAGATAGGAGAAGAGTCAGGGAAATTCAGAGGCAAACCAAAAAGGTCTGGGTAAAATGTTGCAGTTGTCCTTCTTAGTCCAAATAACCCTGTGGTCAAGGGTTCCAAACACCACCGTCTTTTCATCATTCTTCATTCTTGAGGCAACTGGGGATGATGATCCCTTTAGTTACTTCCTGCTAAAATGGGGTAAAGATCAGGGTTAGAGGAATGGAATCCTTCTAGTCTTATACATATTCTTTAGTTCCAGGTTGAAAACAACATAAATAACCAAGATTTTTTGTCCTTTGGTTAATAGGTCTTATACTATAATTTTATCTAGGGCCTTAGGGGAGATTTATTGTAACTGAGTAGCTTGTTGTACTTACCAACTGATTTCTTTGGACCAGCTCTCCCACCTAGTTTTAGATCCGGTGGTGGCTCACTGGTCCAAGCAGGGTCCTTTTTGATGTTCTCCTTTCTGACAGAGTATAGGGAACCTGTGGATTCTTATAACTTGAGTGGAATGAATCCACAGCTTAATTTATTTGTCATTTTACTGAGAAATGGGTGGTTAACAGCATCTCATAAAGATCTTGTCCAACAAAGCTGGAGTTGGTTCCCTCAGTGTTTGCTTTTCCAAGTCTTTAATAAGTCTCCAGGATTCAGGTAACATAAGGGCACATCTGTAGGGCACACCAACTTACTGAAGCAAATTTAGGTACTAAATGTTCCTGATAATATCCAATTCTCCATGTGAGCCCCATCAGGAACTCCTAAATCATGAAAAGAGAGTCAAAGTTCTCCATGTAACATTTCACAGGGGCTTAAACCAAGTTTGCTTCTCTTACCTGAAGCAGGATAACCAATATGGCTTTTTTCCTGAGTTAATTTGCTTTCTTGGCAGATCTTTGCCAAAGTTCATTTTTTCCATTTTCCCAGGTTGTTGGGAGTCCCAGGAAGGGTGGTTTCCATTGAATGGCCAAGGCATTGAGACTACTTTTCTGATTTTTGCCATAAACTCCGCTCCATTGCCACTCTAAATGTTTAGAGACAATCCAAACCTAGAAATGATTTTGCTTAAAAGTTATGACAACGTCTGAGGCTTTCTCTGAATGTTATGGAAAAGCTTCAACTCAACTTATAAAAGTGTCTACAAATATCAGCAAATATCTGAATGAATTAATAGGGTATTCATCTTAGTCTTTTTTCACTTATCATACCTTCTAGGTCCACCCGTATTGTTATAAATGGCAACATCTTTTTTTTTTTTTTTATGGTAAGCAAATGAAAAAAGACCATAAAAAGCAGAATCAGAACTATCAATACAAAGAACGGATTGTTGCCATAGGGAAGGGGTGGTGGGACACGGACAGAATGGTTGGAGGAGAGTAGAAAATACAGGCTTCCAGATGTGGAACGAATAAGTTATAGGAATAAAAGATACAGCATTGGAAATATAGTCAATGGCATAGCAACAGCATTGTGTGGTAACAGACGGTAGCTATGCTAGCGGTGAGCAAAGCATAAGCATAGGGAGATGTGAGTCACTATGTTGTACACCTGAAACTCATGTAACCTTATATGTCAACTAAGATTAAAAGGTCAAAAATATATTAGCAGGTATTGAAAATTACCTGTTTTTGGCATCATAGTAAATAAAGTCTTCCATTTTTCTCTAGGTGTGGTGCCTCTAAGTTGTATACTTTTTTTAGAATCCAGCTTTAGGATTTTTATTTTAGCACAAATGTCACATATTTAAAGCAGCTGTCTGAAGATTGGTCCCTGTAATCTATTTCTGGATCCCCTAAAGAGTAGCATCTCACTCATAATGGGTGCTTTGGTGAATATGGTTAATTATTTCTTTCATATGAAGTTCTGTGATAAGGATTCATTACATTTCCAGCCATCTTTAGTGCCAGCGTGGTGTCCAAGTCCCTATTCCTTAGCTCATCTTAGGTCTTCCAGGGAGTACTGGAGTTGATATTAAGTTAATTGCATGTCTGGTACCAAAACCATTATAGTGCTTTGAAATCTTATACAGGCTGCGAGCTTGGCAGCTTGAGGTGTCCTCAGCAGTGGACAAGATCTGATGAGTCACCATTGTATCCAGTTCTTCCTTGACTTGATCCATAAAACTGTCCCCAACCATAAACATCCCAAAGACTGGATTTTACAATTGCAGATCCACCAAAACAGGACAGCTGGAATAAACTTGTTCAATTATCCATAGGTATCTGGTGACCTCTCTGAATAGCTCATATAGTAACAAGCATGGAGATTGTCTAAACATGGGCTGTTGTGGCAATTTCTCAATTTCTAGCCTCAAGTTGTCCAGCTTCGAATGGCAGGGCTTCAGGAAAAAAAAAAGAGCACTTTTAGTTCTCAATGATTCTAAGTAAGTAGAATGGGAGAAAATTGGAAACTTTAGTTTGAAGAGTCATAGCCAGACATTAGAGGATATTAGAATTTAGGATTCAGTCCAGTTTTATAGGCAAACAACAAAGATAGTTAATCAGAACTAGGATCTAACATACACAAAGGTGTGTTACTAAAACATAGTTCTCTAAAATCACCCTCATTTCCACCAAGGACAGTCAAATTAAAATTTGTAAAGTGTCCAGTTTTAACAATGCCTATTTATATAAGCACAGCAAGAATGATTGGCCACTTAAGGTTTTTTTTTTTTTTTTTAATACGCTTTTTAGAAATCTGACAAAGTTGCAATTTTTCATAAGGAATTTCAAATCAAACTTTTAAAAGGTTCTTGAGGCTAAGAAGCCAAACTAAATGCTTACCATCATATTTTTGCCTGCAGTATCTACAGATTTGGGGTGCCTTCCTCTTTTCTTAAGGTCCTCATAATATCCTGAGTATTCTGTGCCTGCTAGGAAGTGGCCCTCTTGACTCCTCTGGTAAGGCTGCTGGAAACCACGTAAGTAAGGTACCAGGCTGATTTTTACGAGGGGCTTCAAAGGCTCCATTTGTTAACCTTTGTTCCTTAAAGCTGTCTGGTCATATATGAGTCTATGTGAACCTCCCTAAATATGACATACCAGTCAAAGCTTTGATGATAGGACCGGCCTTTCCAAAGATGCCCCATTATAAGGGGAACAGATTCTTATATAACTTATGCAAATAAATACACTGTAATGAAAATATAAGAACATTCACTGAAAGTTTTTCAATTCTGGAGGGGGAAAAGGTATGTTACCAAATTCCCTTAAGTCATGGATACAAAAAAAAAAAAAAAAAGTCATGGATACCTTACAAGAAACAATTTCCTTAAATCTGGAAGAGCCAACAGTGTTTTCAATGAGAGGCATAGTACTTTTATGTCAGCAATCTGAATGTTTAGCTAGCTCTTTGGCAATTTGCTGAAGTTGATAAAATTGAAATCCTTAGCATTTTCTTTGGTTGTTTCTGCTCTCAATTCTAACCTTGCTCCTGCCTCTGTTAGACAAATCAGAAATTCCAGCTCCCCAGCAGTGATTGGTAAGCTATTTAACCATTGGCTCAGTTTCCAGAGCTCAAGGTAAAAATATTGAAGAATTTGATCAGCTTCTGTGCATAGCCTTGGATAGACATATTGCTCAGCATAACCGTAATTTCTCAATAGCTGGTGGAAAATAAGATGTATTATTTCTCCAGGAACCACCTTTTAATCTTTCTGATAATGGTTTCTGAAACCACTTCAAGTACAGAAGTATTTGAATCTTGACCAGCTATCATGGCACTGCTAACAATTTCCAGCTTTAATCCCACTCACATGTTCCAGAATGTAAGTGGATATATTCCTTATTTGGGGTGTCACCTGCATATTTTTGGCTTCCTTCAAAAAGTGCTAATGCCAAACCTGCCCTAACAAATTCGTGATAAAAAATAATAGGGTGAAGGGTGCCTGGATGACTCAGTTGGTTAAGTGTCTGCCTTCAGCTCATTTCATGATCCCAGGGTCCTGGGATCAAGCCCAGCATCAGGCTCCCTGCTCAGTGGGAAGTCTGCTTTTCCCTCTGTCCTTCCCCTCTGTCTGTGATCGCTCAAGCACGCTCTCTCTCTCTCTCTCTCTCTCAAATAAAATTTTAAAAAAAAGTTGGTGAGTTGACAATGAGTCTAAAAAGATTTTTTTCAGCTTGAATCTCTTGGATGGCATAAAGTGCTTCAGCATGCATCCTTTGAAGCCTTTAAGCCTTTTTTCTGTCCTTTGCTATTGCTAACAGAATTTGTGTCAATGTACAAAAGGAATCTATAGCATCTGAAACTTTGACAACTCTTCTTCCTTTACTGATTCAATCCCATGTCTGTTTGAATGAGTTTTCCAATTAGTTCTAGAAATTATGGCAGACCTGTAGTTGTCAGAATCTATGACTTTCCTTAAAGCAGAGACACATATGCAAAAGCATCAGAGTAAAACAATAACAATCAGAGTAATAACAATAATTACAGTTATTGTAAATGACAAGACTCAAAGATGGCCATGGTTCATCACAAGGCAATTCACAAGGAAATCTGGTTATTTCTGTGACATACAACACCTCAATAATTATACCAGGACATATCAAAATCTAATTCTGGATCAGTGATAGCATTCATCCATACAATATAAACTAAGAAGGGCTATCATCACTTGACAATGCTTCCCATGCTTCCCAAAGCCTTCCCAAGGCTAATTAGCCAAAAAGCCCTTATTTAGAAGTTGAATTTTGAGAATTTTGTAATATCAGGTTGTAAAGCACATGCTTTAGATAGGATAATCCTATTTAGATAGGATTACAGATCATTACAAAACTTAATTATTTAGCAAAGGTGGCAATAAGAGATTCTAAAGGCAAATGCAGAGGGTTACAGTTACATTTTTTTTTTAATATTGAGAAGATTCAACTTTCTGAAGACCTAATAAAGACAAACCACAGACTTTTTGTTTTCTAGGCAAATTAGATTTTGACTTATTAAAGATAAATAAAAATGCTTGTTTACAATTTAGGCCAAAAGTCTTAAGACAGTCATTTTAACAGGGAGAAAAAAAAATTACAATCTTATGTACTTCCAATATTAAAACTCATTCATTCCAAAAAGATGAAATTTTTTAAGATTTTATTTGAAAGAGTGTGAGCACAAGTGTGTGGGAGGGGCAGAGAGAGAGGAGAAACAGACTTCCCAGTAAGCAGAAAGCCAAATATGAGGCTTGATCTCAGGACCCCAGGATCATGACCAAAGTTAAAGGCAGACACTTAACTGACTGAGCCACCTTGGTGTCCCACAGGATGAATTTCTTTTTTAAACTTTGTGTAATCCCACTTTCTTCCTATCACTCACCTGTTAGTATATTTCACTTAATGGGACAAGAACATCCAGGGCACTGCATGATCCTGTGTTCTTGTGGTGGAGGTTGAAATGTGGTCAAAGTTCCCATCAGGAAAGGACCCTCAGCTGTAGGGAGTGCCGCCAAAGCTCTCAACTCTTAGACACAATTGGGGATTGCCTGGATTGAAGACAGCTGTGTCTCCAAGGTCTTGCCCTCTTCTCAGATGATCACATCCGATGACTTCTAAAAATCCAGCCCTTTTGCCCAGTTTAGGATGGTTCTGAAGGGTAATCCAACCTTTGGAACTTCTCAGAGACTCAGTTAATGCTTCTGTTGATACTGCATCATTGCCCAACTTTTGTCTAACTTTGCTTTTTTAGTTTCTCCTCTTCCCTGGGTGTTGATCACTCCCTAATAATTTTATTTTTTGCATACTAATTCTCCATAATCCTTCACAGAACCCTTTTCCAAAGGTTTACTTCTCACAAACCTCTACAACTTTTTACATTTTCCAGCTTTTGTCCTGAGTTTTCCTTCTTTAACTTGTCTCTCTTTCCTTGCAGATTGTTTCCCTCATTATTTCCAGTAGTCTTAATTACATGTACTAAAATAGTTTACCTGTTTCTGTTCTATGAAGTTTTATGGATAATCTAAGAACTTCATACAGCATTAGACAAAGTTAAAGTTTCTTTTTTCTTACAAATTTTGCAATGGAGATAACATGAACTTATTTGACTTTCAGCAAGCATAGGGAGAATAAAAGTTTTATATGTAAAGCTGATGATTTTTGAGACACATCTATTTTAATTAAAGCTACCTTAAATTAGTTTTAATACCAAGTATTTTCCCAGATCATGGGTACTTGTAAAACATTTGGATTAGTTTCTATTTTTGAGATTTAGAATGCCTAGTTCTTACAAGTGCTTACCTTTAAACCAACTAAATAGAGTCCTTTTATAAATTTTATCAGTACCATCCAGATGTATAAAAAAAATCTCACATTTACAGTATACATGGACACATATAAAAATAAACAAGGTACAAACAATTTTAAAGGTCCAATTTTCAGGTATCTCCATTTTACAACACAAAACTGTTGCAAGAAGGTAGGATGACTTATGGAGCCATTAATTGGTCATTTTTCACTGGAATCTGATATTGTGGCCAAGTAGCATTTGTGAAAAAAGCCCAATTTTGAAGGATATAATCTGAAGGGCTGCATGGGGCTATCAGACTGTCATTTCCCTTTTCTCAATTAAAATATGGCTGTTTTACTCAGATACCCAAAGCTGCAGCAACAAAACAACCAAATAAAGCCCAAATTATCTCTTGTGAGCATTAGTTCCTTCCCAAAAGTCAGGGCTTGGGCAACTAAAATCAAATGGCTTCCTAGTTTCTAGTTCCTCCTTAAAAGCCAGAGCTCCACTAACAGAACCAAACAGCTTCCTAAGTCAGTCTTTTCTTAAGCAAGAAAATAAGGCTAAGAAAACTCAAACCCCCTATTTGGAGGCAGCTAAACAGGAGGATGAAATTCAAGGCAAACCAAATGGGAGAAAGAAATAAGTTCATGAGCTGTTGCACACAAAATACTCACCAAGAGGTCTTTTGGTCCAAACCAAAAGCAAACACTCTTTTCCTTGCCACAATATTTAAGTTAGGCACCGAAGGTTGGAGATCCCCACTAGGGGTGAGGGTGGGGGCGGGCAGGACAGCACCTATGACAAAGAGCCTAGGCAGCTACTTGGACCTGTTACCAGACTCCTATTACTGACTGGGGCCTGACAAATCACTGGCAAAGAGCTCCTGGTTGGCTGGTCAAATTTGTAACCAAACTCATTTTTCTGCCAGATATCCAACAAAGCCAATTATTGAGACATTAAGTATGCAGCAAGGAAAGGGTTTGAGAGGCAGCCAAACTAGGAGATGGGAGTGTAAAACTCAGATCCGCCTTCCCAAAGGAGAAGAGTCAGGGAAATTTAAAGGCAAATGAAAAGATCTGGGCAAAAAGTTGCAGCTGAATTTATTAGTCTGCAGCTGTGTTTATTAGTCCCATTTACTCTTTGGTCACTGGTTTCACTGTGCTATTATTATGTAAAGTGTGTTTTTAACAAATTCTTATCAAGTAAAAGAAAGTATTGTTAAAATAATAACTGATACAAAGTTATTATTTCCTCATTTCCTATTTTAAAACATCCTAAGAAATGCATACCAGAGACATAATTCAAAACCATTAGTTCCTTCTAAATAATGTAGACCAATATTTTTAGGAAACCATAGCATTGGAAGTGTTTTCCATTGCAAGTAAACAGATAACTAATAGTTACTTAAAAAATAAAATTTTATTTTGATAACATAACAAAAAAATCTAGTTAATCCTTTCTTTTGGCATTTTATCAGTGACATATATCACAGATATATATATATATAATTCTCTGGACCTTTTGCTCGTGATCACAAGATGGCTACTTCACTTCAAAGCACCATATCTATATGCAGTGATGAATGTGAAAGTGGGAAGTATAAAAGCTTGAGGGAGTCACAGCTATCCCCTTTATCACCAAAGAAAACTCCTTGGAAGAAATCCTCTCAGCAGGTTTTGTCTTCCTGGCCAGGACTTAATCACTTGACCATATCAATCTACAAAAGACGACAGCAAAGTAAGGAATGCAGCGTTACTGCTATTTTGGACCAATCACAAACCATTGCTTAGAGTTGGACCCTTTGTGCTTCAAAATACAGTCTGCCACTGACCTATTTCTCCAATGAATATAAATTCAAAAATTCTCAACATATGATTGACAGATCAAGTCCAGTCCAACAACCTATGAAAAGAACTGTGCACTATGGCCCAGTGGGAGTTATCACAGGTGTACAAAGCTGTTTTAACATTGAAAATCAATCAGTGTAATCCATCACATCAACAGATTAAAAAAGAAACATCAAATGATTATATTGATAGATGAAAAAAATAGTAAAATTCAGTAAAATGAGATGACCTCATTAATGACAAAGCTATCAAAAAAGAAGAATAGAGGGGGAACTAGATCAAATTGATAAAAAGCATCTACCAAATATCTACAGCTAATGTTTTACATAATGGCAAGAAACTAGAAATTTTCCCACTAAGATCAGGAAAAGGTCAGAATGTCCCCTCTCCCTTCATTTTCAACAATGTACTTTAAGTCCCAGCTAATGCAATAGGGCAAAAAATCATAACAAGTTATTTTGTATATGTAGAAAACTGATTCTAAAGTTTGTATATAAGGTAAATTACTCAGAATAGTCAATAACAAACTTATTGGAGGAAAACATAAAGATACCATGCAACTTCAAGGCATACTATAAAGTTCCAATCATCAAGTCAATGAATTATTGGTGAAATAGACAAATCGATCAATAGATCAGAAGAGAGCCCAGAAATATACCCACATAAATATAGTAACTAATTTTTAACAAAGGAGCAAAGGGACTACAATGAAGAAAGGATAGTCTTTTCAACAAATATTTCTGAACAACTGTGTATCCACATGCAAAAAAAATAATCTCAACACAAATCTTACGTATTCCATAATAATTAACTCAAAATTAATCACAGAATAAATGTAAAGGGTAAAATTAAAAACTCCAAGAGGACAAAATATGAGAAAATCCAGATAGACTTGGTTTGATAAAGACTTTCTTTATAGAACTCCAAAGACACTATTCATGAAAGAAAAAATTGATAAGCTGGACTTTATGAAAAACAAAAGCAAACAAGCAAAATTTCTTTTCTGTGAATGATGTAGTTAAGAGAATGAGAAGACAAGACATAAACTGGGAGAAAACCTTTGCAAAAGACATATCTGAGAAAAGACTATTATCCCAAATATACAAAAAAAAAAAAAACTCTTAAAACTCAATAATAAGGGAAACCCAGTTAAAAAGTGGACAACATATCTGAACAAATACCTTAACATAAAACACAGGGAGCAAATAGGTATATGAAAGAATGTTCAACATCATATGTCATTTGGAAATGGCAAATTAAGTTTTGTGAAGGCTACTACACACCTTTTAGAATGGCCACAATCTCAAACAATGAGAACACCAAATACTGGCAAGGATGTGGAGAAACAGGAACTCTCATTCATTGCTGATGGAAACATATAATGTCCAGCTACTTTGGAAGCCAATTTGGTAGTTTCTTGCAAAACTGAGTATATGATCCAGCAATTGTGGTCTTTGGTATTCACCCAAAGGCCTATACAAAGAAACTTGCCATTTATAGCAGCAACTTTCATAATTGCCAGAAGTTGGAAGCAACTAAGATGACCTTCAATAGATGAATGGACAAATATGCTGTGGTACATCCATACAATGAAATATTACTCAATACTAAAAATGATTGAGGGACGCCTGGGTGGCTCAGTTGTTGAGCATCTCTCTGCCTTTGGCTCAGGGCATGATCCTGGGGTGTTGGGATAGAGTCCCACATTGGGCTCCCTGCGAGGAACCTGCTTCTCCCTCTGCCTGTATCTGCCTCTCTCTGTGTGTCTTTCATAAAATCAATCAATCAATCAATCAATCAATATGAATGAGCTAAGAAAATGCCTATTACTAAGTGAAATACATTACACCAGGAAATGCTGTAATACATTACACCAGGAATGAGCTAAGAAAATGCCTATTACTAAGTGAAATACATTACACCAGGAAAATGCCTATTACTAAGTGAAAAAGGCAATCTGAACAGGCTACATACTGTGCAATTACAACTATATGATACTCTGGAATAGGTAAAACTATAGAGATAGTAAAAAAATATCAGTTATTGCCAGTGGTTTATGAGAGAGTAATGGATGGATCAATGGAGCACAGAGGATTTTTTCGGATAGTGAAAAACTGGTATGATACATAATGGTGACTGTATGTCATTACACATCTGCCGAGACCTTCTGAACGTACAGTAATCAGAGCGAACTCTAATGTAAACTTAGGGGGATTTAGGGGGATAACGATGTGTCAATGTAGGCTCATCAATTGTAATAAATATATCACTCTGGGTTAGGATGTTGATGATGAGGGAGGCTGTTTGTGGTGGGGCGAAGAAAGTATATGAGAACTCTGTATTTTCATTCAATTTTACTGTGAACATAAACTTCTCTGAAAAATAAAGAATACACACACACACACACACACACACACACAAAATGCATACATATATAGGAAATCTGGAAGTGTTGACAAAGAGGAAAGTAAAAATCTACATGTAAGCAACTAAGAGTATCTACCTTAGATCCAGTGACTAAGACGGTAATAGAATACTTTGAAATGTACGAATTCCTTTTACTCATCTCTTTATTTTATAACTTGTGATATATACCAATAACACTTATATAATTATGATTACTTATCCCATCTTTTAACTAAAATTGTACTGCAGAATAACCCTGACTTTGCAAATTTCTAATTTATAGAAGTATTCCAGCTTATATATGAAACAAGAATGAGACCAGCGTCTTTTGATCATTTTGTAATCTTCATGAGATTAATAGATCAAGGTGATATGTTATCAATATCTACTAACATAACCAAAAGAAAGACAATCAGACATTAATAGGTTCTTTATGGAAGGCATATTAACTCAAAAAGCTTCCAACTGAATTGGATAAAACCTCTAGATGTAATCTATAAAAAACACATAATACAGAATAACATGTGCAACATTATCACTTGGATGAGATGAGTAAATCATATTTGGGGAAAATTATATAGTCTATACAATTGTTTCTTCGATAAATAACTTCAAGGGAGAAGAATATAGTGCAGAAACAAATTTAAAAATTCATTAATTATGTTTTTTAAATTGTAAGTATATTTCAAGGATTTTGCATTAATAAGAGCAATACTAAATAGCAATGTGTGGACTTTTTATATCCTAATTCAAAACATAAATTGTAAAAAAAGTTGTAACAAAGAATCACATCACGATCATGCCTATACTTTTTCAGTAATTACCAATAATAAAATCAAGTGCTCTTATTTCTCTAATGGATTCTTTGTTGTTTCAACTCTATAACATTAATGGATGAAATCATATTGTGTCTGATTTTAAGTTCACATAACCTTGCTAGCAGTTGAAGTTGGAAGTTAAGTTTGGATTCGGATGAAACAACATTGACTATGTTCTGATCAGTATTGAAACAGAATAAGGGATAGAAAGAGTTCATTAGACTCTTGTTGCTAATTTTGATTACATCTAAAATTTGCTAGAAATTGGTAGGTTTTTTTCTTCTGAAGCTCAAATTCTCCTTTAAAGTTATGTTTAATTTGTATTTTTTGAAAACAATTGTTGGTGGTGGGAAATAAATTCTTAATAAGACCACTGATTTGGAGACAAAAATCAAGATCGTTTTCTGGAAAAGGGGCATACAAATAAATGATTTAATTAAAAATATCTACTTTATTTTCTTTAAGACTTCCTAATTTCTTTCTAAGTATGCCAAAATATTTGGTAATACTTTTGATCTTATTGCTACTTTGACACAGTGGCCTTTCTAAAGAAACATTATCAGTTTGTGAAGACAGTTATGAGTTGGAAATGGGATTTGTGGTAAAATCTAGTGATTGTCTAGGTAAGATGACTCGGTAAGGTGACAAGGGGAAATCAGGATGTATGTGTGGAATATGTAAATATCTCTTGGTAGTTTCCAAAACTACATGGGGAAAAGCAATCTTATAAACTTTTGAACTCCTAGAGGCTAAGCAAGTTGTAGACTGAGAGATTGCTTTTGTGTGTTTTTTAGTGGGCCACTAAAAAAATCTGTGACCATGGAAGGGTCAAACTAGGTAACTGGTGATATAGCATTCATTTTTAATTTATTATTGAATCCTTCAAAGATAAGAGTATCCACTCAAAGTAACTTGTTATTTTCACAATGTAATTACTTCCTCCCCCCAAAAAATATTGGTAAATCAAAACTATCAGGATTCAATGGCTTTATAGCTCAGCTTGCATAGTGATACATATTCATGGAATTTTATAAAATTATAAAGGGATATATCTCAAAAATTTCATATAAATAATTTTCTCAGGACACTAAATGGCAAGGCAACAATTTACTAGTTCTGTTGGAAATTTATGTATTCCTCCAAATAGCACAGGAGAATTCTGTGAACTAGCAGTCCATGAAGCAGTTCTTAGTCACATATCCTATCAGTTCAAAAAGATTGTGGCGAGTGGCATCTAGGTCCACCAAATAATTTGCCCTGAGTTTAAAGGTAGTTAATAAACTTTATATCTGAGGAAAAGCATTAAAATTCATTTCCACCACTTCAAACATAGATCAAATAAAGTTGAATTAGAGCCAGTATAAATCACAGTAGGATCTGAAATTATATACTATGTATGTCAGTGGTAGCATTTCTGTCAGAAATCTCTTTAAATATCGGAAAAGTCCCTTTTTGGATGCTATGTGTATTGAAGAAGGAAAAACTATATATATATATATATATATATATATATATATATATATATATATATATTTTGAATGGTGAGTGCTTTATGGATCAAAAAGCCACATATCATGACAAATTTCAAAAAAAGCTTAGTAGTAGATTAGTATGAGATGAGAGGTGAAAATAATAAAATTAGTTTTTTTTAGTTTTCCAGCCTGCATATCTAAAATGGGATTGTTTATAGTCTATTCTGTTATAAATTGAAATAATTGTATCATATATATTTTATTTTACATGTTTAGTTAGGTATATTTGTTACTTTAGAATACATCATTTCCATCTTTACTTATGTTCCCTCAATACCCATGTTGGTCAATATTTTTCAAATTATAGATAACATCTTTTAAATCCCATTTTTTAGGTGAAAAGGTGTTTGGTTATATATATTTAAATATTTATTTATTCATTCATGGGGGGGGGGACACATAAGTAGGAAGAGGGGCAGAAGGAGAGGAAGAAGGAAAGAATCTTAAGCAGATTTCCTGCAGAGCCCAAAACAGGGTTCAATCTCACAACCCCGAGACCATGACCTGAGCCAGAATTAAGAGTCAGATGTTTAACCAACTGAGCCTCCCAGGTGTCCTATAAGGGTGGCATTTAATACAATTAGTATAATTCATTCATTCACTCAATGAATATCCTTAACATTACGCCAGAACTGCCCCAGACCGTAGAGTCAAAGCAGTGGACACATAGAAAAAAACAAAACAATTATTTCCTGACCTAACATGTGCTGTTGTGAGAGAAAGGTATTAAAGACACACAAACCCATATGCATACACATACATACTGATAAAAATAAGTATTATGATAAGAAAAGAAGCAGAGTAAAATTATGGAGAGTGACAATAAGGTCTATTATATATCAGGAAAACAGCAGTATTTCTCTGACAGGTGATATTTGGCAGTTTTTAGGGTAGTTTTCTAATGAGAATGAAAAGAACTTTAGGACAGTGATATACCAAGCATGTCTAAGGAACAGGAAATAGGCCAGTAGAATTAATAGATGATCCCCCAGATAGCATAGAGCTGGGACTCCACAGTCATAAGATTCTTGCTTTAATTCTGAAAAAGATGGGGTGCCTTTGGAATATTTTGAGTAGATAAGCCATATGGTCTGATATGTAAGTAGATATAAATGAGGATATATACATATATTCTCTTTTTAGAGTAGTATATATGCAAAATTTCAGAGTACTTAGAGTTTCCATATACCCCATGCATAGTTGCTCCTAATACCAACATCTAACTTTCGAATGGTGCGTTTGTTACAATTAATCGATATTCATACGCACACAATTATATAAATATCACTAAATTCCATAGTTTATTCAGATTTCTTTAATATAATATCCTTTTTATGTCCTAAAATCCAATCCAGATATCACATTACATTTAGTCAACATGTTTACTTAGACTCATTTGGTGGTGACTATTTCTCAGATATTTCATGCTTTGATGACCTTGACAATTTACTTACTGGTCAGGTAGTATGTAGAATGTTCTTCAGTTGGGATTCGTCTGATGTTTCTCTCAGTATTAGACTGAGGTGGTGGGTTTTTGGAAGACACCATAGAGGTAAAGTGACTCTTAGATCCCATCATATAAAGGGTGCATACTGTCAACATGACTAACCATTGCTGATGTAACCTTAACAGCTTGATTGAGGTAGTATTTGTCAGGCTTCTTCACTGTAAAGTTACTCACGTTTTCCCCTTTGCTTATTGGGCTCTTGGAAATAAACCGCTGAACAGCCCACACTTAAGATATAGTGCTTATTGCTTGTAAAGTATCAATATAAACTTCTGGAATTTTTCTGCATGGGAGATTTGTTTATTTTCTTCTACTTATTTTTTCAATCCTTTATTTTGTATCAGTATAGACTTATAGATATTTATTTTATACTTTGGGTTAAAATCCAACATCACTTCATTTTTCTCATTTTTTCCCCCAGCTCTGGCTATTGGAAGCTCTTTCAGTTGGCTCCTATGTCCCTTTTACATACTATCATGTATGTATGTGTGCGTGTGCATTGCTGTTGGTAGTGTTTTTCATGTTGTTAGAGTCTGTTTGAAACATATCCTTATTTTCTGGCACCAAAAATATTCTAGATTGTATCTTGCATATTTCCTCCCCCAGGCTTCGAACCCAGCATGTCTTATTTCCTTAATTGGAGGGTAGGATTAGGAGCTTAGATCTGGAGGATAGGTGAGGTCCTTACGACATACTGGGTATTAACTCATCTAGGCCCTCATAGCAGGGTAAAGTACAATATGGGTATATCCATAGATACCTCTATGTTCCCATATATATCTATATTAAGGTATTATGAGTTCATAAAGTTTTCAAGGTAAACCGCCACCACATAGAATATTCTGGCTTCTCTCTTTGTTTATCTGTAATCTCCCACACCAACTATAAGAAAGCTTGCTCCAACTATCCATCTTCATGTACTTAACTGTTCAATTCCAGTATGCATATATAGTGATTTCAGATATTAACTGATAGGAAACAACTTTATCAGCTAGAGTACAATGTTATACACAGTTACTGTTTTACCTTTATTCTTAAGATACCCAGTCATTACCAAAAATATTTTGATCACCAAGAATTTCCCCTCAACTTTTCCGTGAGATTATTTTATTCATTTATAATAGTTATATTCTTTTGTCACACTGAACATATCGTTTTGAGATCTCCTTCTCTACTAAATGATTTTTAGTATATTTTCATACACTAGGTTCATTATTTTTTCTATAAAATTCTATGAGATTTGAAAAAACATAGGATAACATACATATCATTCAGAATCACAGGTTGCTGTGGATAGTTTCATCCCCTAAAAATTCCCTGAGCTTCATCCAATCAGTGCTTCATCCTCACTCACCCCTGGAAAACACTAATATATTTCTCATCTCTTAGATTTTCCTTTTCCAGGACATTATATAAATGGTATGTATTACATCCCGTCTTTTTTTTAAAGATTTTATTTATTTATTGACACAAAGAGAGAGGCAGAGACACAGGCAGAGGGAGAGGGAGAAGCAGGCTCCACGCAGGGAGCCCGATGTGGGACCCCATTCCCGGTCTCCAGGATCACACCCCAGGCTGCAGGCGGCACCAAACCGCTGTGCCACTGGGGCTGCCCTGTATTACATCCCTTCTTAAAGCTTACTTTTTTTCACTTAATGTTTCCATGGAATATATTTCTCAAACCTTTCTATTTTAAACTAAGAGTTGATATTTTAAGATTTCTTTTTTTTTCTCCAAAAAACAAAAACAGATTTGTAATTATAGAGAATAAACAGATGGTAAACAGAAAGGAGGTGGGTGGGAGGGATGCATGAACTAGGTGAAGGGGGTTAAGAGTACACTTATCTTGATGAGCACTGGATAATGTATGGAACTGCTGAATCACTACTTTGCATATCTGAAACTAATAAACACTGTATGTTAATTACATGGGAATTAAAATTAAGAAAAGCTAAAGTTAGTTTTTGGTACACAACATTGAATTAGGTCTTTTTTTTTTTTTCCAGTCCACCCTTAAAGTTTGTCTTTTAATTGTATTTAGACCATTAACCTATAAAGTTATTGTTAATATAATTAGATTAATATACATCACATGTGTAACTATTTGTTGCATTTTTGTTTCTTTGTTTTATTTCTCTTTCTCTGGTTTTAATTGTGCATTTCGTATGATTCCATTTTCTCTCCTCTCTTAGCATACCAATTATATTCTTTTCTTTTTTAAAGATCTTATTTATTTATTTATGAGAGACACACAGAGAGAGGCAGAGACATAGGTAGAGGGAGAAGCAGGCTCCCTACAGAGCCCAATGCAGACACTAACCACTGAGCAACCCAGGCATCCTGCAATTATATTCTTTAAAGTTTTTTCTTTAATGGTTTCCCTAAATTTATAAATAATGTTTTTAACTAATCTAATTTCACCTTCAAATAACATTATACCACTTTACATTTATGCATGTGTCATATGGGAGAGTACTTCTATTTCCTTCTATTCCTGTAGTATTGCTATCATTCATCTTATTTAGCCATATGCTATCATCATAGATACATTGCTATTATTGTTACTTTGAATATTAATATATTATGCAATTATGAATAAAAGTTAAAATATTTTATTTTACCTTCAATTATTCCTTCTTTGTTCTTCTTTCTTCCTTTTTGTAGATCTGAGTTTCTGATGAGTATCATTTTGCTTCTCCCCAAAGAACTTCTTTTACCATTTTTTGCAGAGAAAGTCTGTGGTATCAAATTCCCTGGTGACAAATTTTTTTCTGAGAAGCTCTTCATTTCCTCTTTACACTCAAAGAATAATTTCTCTGGACACAGAATTCTCAGATAATTTTTTAACATCAAATATTTCACTCTATTTTCTTCTTATTTTCATAGTTTCCTATTAGCTGGATAGGTTAATTTGCAACCTTATTTCTATTTTGATTTATTTTTCTTCTTTCTTTTGTTCCACTCTATTTTTTTCCTTCTGGCATTCAAATTACATGCACATTTAGGGTTAAAAACTGTCCCACAGTTCTTTTTTTTTTTTTTTTTTATGATACTCACAGAGAAAGAGAGAGAGAGGCAGAGACACAGGCAGAGGGAGAAGCAGGCTCCATGCACCGGGAGCCCGATGTGTCCCACAGTTCTTATATGATCTGTCCTTTTCTGTAAAAAAAGTATTTCTTCTCTTTTCATTTCAGTTTGGGACATCTCTCTTGATCTGTCCTTAAGCTCTCTGATTCTTATTTTGGCCATTTTGAATCTACTAATGCCTGCACTGAAGGAACTCTTCATTTATGTTACAATATTTTTAAATTTTTAGTATTTCCTTTTGATTATTACAGTATCAATCTTTCTTCCTATATTATACATTTGTTTTTGCACATTGTCTATTGTTTTTCAATTATAGCTCTTAACGTATTAATAAGATATTTGAAGTTCTCTAAGAATTCCAAAATCTGTATCATGTCTGAGTCTGGTTCTGATGATTGCCCTGTCTCTTCTGACTGTGTTTTTTCTGGCCTTTTGACATGTCTTGCAATTTATTCTGGAAGCTGAACATGTTGTATCAGCTGATAGAAATGGAAGTAAATAGATCTCTGGTGTGAAGATTTATGTTAGGCAGGCTGTAAGTTAGTCTTCAATGTTTGCTATGGCTGTAAGTGCCAGAGGCTTCAAGTTCATCTAAGGTCTTATTTCTGTTTCCCTTTTTTGCTTCAGACTTCCCTAAGTATTGTAACTCAGAACATCTGTGTCTTGCATCTCCTACTATTATTATACTGAAGCTCATTGATGTGTTAGTAAGAAGTGGGTGGTAAGAACAACTTTATCACCTTAGGATTAAGTCTTTTATGGGCCTATCTTTTGGTCATTCTGCCCCCCTTCCCTTTTCTCATGGAAGAAGGGACATAAAACTAAGATATGTAGTTGTATGTCCCTTCTTCCATGAGAAAAGAATGCAGAAGGGGGCTGCAGTGGTAGAAATGCCCTTTCCCAGGTTAAGGCTCTGGTAAGATATTTCCTCTATAGAGGAAACCTTTGTTATTGATAGTGCTCTAGGAATATTTCACAGTATTTATTTTTAGGTTCCTACCAGAGTCACAAGGGGATTCTTTTTTAACAAGGGGATCTTTTTAACCTGCATCATCAGAATCTTGGTGGGGCTCATGGAAATAAAATAGACAATGTGTGGAGATCTCCCTAAGTCTCTGACCTCCAAGAGTTTCTCATTCTAAGGTTTGTTCACATCCAGTTTCCAGAAATTCATTAATTTTATCATTGGATAAATGGATTTTCTAGAGTTAAGGAGATTTTTGACTGCAACTCTCCACATCTACCAATCTTTCAAGATTTTGTAGCGGCTATTTACCCAAGACCTCAGTTTTCTGATGGGTTCAATGTATTTATTGATTTTAAGTTTGTCCATCTTTTTCTGCCCTTGCTGTAAGGATAGAAGTGATGATTTTCAAGTTTTTTACATTTGAACTGAAAACAGGAGATTCAATTTTAATGGCTGGTAAATAGAGAACAGATTATAAGAGGCTAGTATAGAAGCAAGTGCGATTTTTAAGAGTCATTTGGCTATATTTTAAATAAAGGTTTGCAAGAGACAGAGAAAGAGAGGTGTCAAAGATGACACCACCAAAGTTTTAAATCTGAGCAACAGAAGAACTGAGTTGCCATTTTCTCTCACTAGGGAATGGCAGAAGGAAGCAAAATTTTGTGTGTTGGCAAAAGGAAAACAAACAAATTGCCGCTTACCAACTTGGAGTGACCTGCCTCTTTCTTTGGTTTCTTTCTACCTTATGAGTATGGGGCCAGTTTCAGATTACAACCAGGAACCAACATCATTGAACGCTAAAAATACTTCTTTCAAACACTGAATTCATCGTAACTTCATTTTATGTATGTAGAAGAATAAAAGTAAGTAAATTTGAACAGAGAAATGCCTGGAAACCAGGGTCATTCTTATTCTTCTTTAGTTCAACAAATTATCACTTGATATGTTTTCTCTTTGAATTCCTCTAAAGCTATAAATGATAAAAAAAATAACTACTTCTTACTACATAATGATTATGTTAAATACCACTCATAAATTTTGTTTCTCTTTACATCACCAAATTTTTAATTATATTGCAATAAACTTAGTTTTTATTGTGAACTAATGTTTTCTATAAATTGACTGTGATGGTAAATGTCTTTTAGAGGTTTCTGAAAGTTCATCTGTAAATTTGAAGCAAATGGTAAGAGTATGTTATAAAAAATAATCCCAGTTTAATGAAGCTGAAACTTTCTTCCAGTCTTATTCTGAGACCTTCGGCAGCAGAAATACACTCTTTTAATTATTTAACTACAACAATTTCTGGTGTTCTTTAGAGGATGGAGATTTTATGTATTCTTAAGTTTAACACATGCATGTAGTTTAATACTACATTTAATTTGCATAGATAATTATGACCCTTAGGGAAAATATTATGTACCTATTAAAATATTTAAAAATATTACAGAATACATGTGAAAACATTTACATTCTTTTGTAATATTCCAATTCATTGTGTTTATACTCTGTATTATTTGATATGTAACTTCTTCAACTAGATAATCCTCTATTTTCATTTCAAATATTTTCTCTCATACCACTTCCTTGGTTGGAAATATATTTAGATTGGATTAGTTAAAGGCCTGGTTATGAAGAGAAAAGAAAAATAAATGGCCTGGAATAGACAAACATCAGCAGTGAAGAGGAACCAGTGAGTTGAATGCTGTACATTTTTCTCTTTCCCCTTTTCTCTCTTCTTTTCATTCTTTTCCCTGCTGTTTTCAATAAATTCTACCTATCATTATTTAAGTGTTTTCAATCCCCTAGTTTTCATGGTAAAATGATAAATTAATATGGCCAACCCTTACCCTCATATATTTGAGGAACTGGACACAGAGAAGGTGTAATCCCTGAGCCAAATTCCATAACCCTTAGAATGGATGCCACTCTGTCCAGTTTAGGTGAGATTTTTTTTTTTTCCTAAAACAGTCAACTGTGGCATAACTTGATATTGTTGAATTTGAGTAGCACTAATCTTTTAGTCATTGCCTTGGGTTGGGGTGATAGAAAGGATTATTTCTAAAATCGTCTCGGTAATGATATCTCTAAGATGATATGGTGATTAAGGATAAAGGTGTGGAATAGTCTGATGCCAAGGATTCAATGTGATGTTCCTCTGTAGCTAAAACTAAAAACCAAATTTCATTAAAATAAAATTAAAACGATCACTGTTTTTAATTTTTTTCCAAGAAAGTATCAAACTAAAACATAAATTACTTCTAAGAGGAGGGGAGAAAGGGTACACATGCCTGTTTCCTATGACCAGATGTAGACCAGAGAGACAAGTAAGAGTTCATGTGATGATATCTTAATCTTTTTCCTTATAGCTATTTAGATGGGTTACTTAAGTAGTTCCTTACATACTACTCTGACAGAGGCTGTGTGGAATGGACTGCTGTGTGTTCTGGTGCTGAATATAAAGGTCACACAGGGTAGAAAGAGCTAGATTGAAGAAAATGCTCTGCATCACTTGCCATCAGGGAAATACAAATCAAAACCACAATGAGATACCACCTCACACCAGTGAGAATGGGGAAAATTAACAAGGCAGGAAACAACAAATGTTGGAGAGGATGCGGAGAAAAGGGAACCCTCTTACACTGTTGGTGGGACTGTGAACTGGTGCAGCCACTCTGGAAAACTGTGTGGAGGTTCCTCAAAGAGTTAAAAATAGACCTGCCCTACGACCCAGCAATTGCACTGTTGGGGATTTACCCCAAAGATTCAGATGCAATGAAACGTCGGGACACCTGCACCCCGATGTTTCTATCAGCAATGGCCACAATAGCCAAACTGTGGAAGGAGCCTCGGTGTCCATCGAAAGATGATGGATAAAGAAGATGTGGTCTATGTATACAATGGAATATTACTCAGCAATTAGAAACGACAAATACCCACCATTTGCTTCAACGTGGATGGAACTGGAGGGTATTATGCTGAGTGAAATAAGTCAATCGGAGAAGGACAGTGTATGTTCTCATTCATTTGGGGAATATGAATAATAGTGAAAGGGAATATAAAGGAGGGGAAAAGAAATGTTGGGAAATATCAGAAAGGGAGACAGAACATAAAGACTCCTAACTCGGAGAAATGAACTAGGGGTGGTGGAAAGGGAGGAGGGCGGGTGTTGGAGGGGAATGGGTGACGGGCACTGAGGTGGACACTTGACGGGATGAGCACTGGGTGTTTTTCTGTATGTTGGTAAATTGAACACCAATAAAAGTTAATTAAAAAAAAAATAAAGGTCACACATAATCAGGTGGTGATGAACACATCAACATATTGCTGTGTCAAAATGTCTGGAAAAAGACTAATATACTTCTACTAAATGCATAAATGCATTCCTCTCCTTATGAATACTTACAAAGTGTTAAATTGTAACATGGTATGTGTGGAAATGGTTACGCCCCACCCCACCCCATATACACAAGAAGTTAGAGAAAACTTCAGAGCTCATAGCGTTCATTCATTCACTTGTTCACTTAAAAAGAATCAGCTTAAGGTACCTGGGTTTAGAGACAGGTTTCTTTTTAGGTACTGCAATTCTCACTTGATAATTATTTGAATTTTGGTATGCTACTCAACTTTTCTGTGCCTCATTATTCTCATCTACAAAAAAGAAGATAATAATAATATCCTCTTAGGAAGTGTATTTTTAGAATTACATAAAATGTTTTCAACATTCCTGGCACTCAATATATGATCAAACAAATGAAAGCGTTGTGATTAGCTTTATCATCAGTCCATCATCATCATCAATTATTTATTAAGTAATCATTATGAGGAAGGAGTGATAAGTGATACTGGGAAATAATAAAAATCATATAATGTCTTCTCTGTTCCAAGCTATTCATGCAGAAACCTTCATCTTCTGATAGCTCATGATAGATCTAAACTACAGAATTCTCAGGGGTGACCACTTAAAGGGGTGTTGAGTTTACACTGCCATTAACATGACAGAAACTTAGAACAAGTGCTGCAAATTGTAATTTGCTCAGATTCAGCTCTCCCATTACTGACTCACATCTTCACAAATGTCCAGCTTCATTAATTTGTTCTAGGTCCTTTTGCCTTTTCCTCTTTTGTCCAGAGAGGCACTCTCTGTGTTTGAACACATTTTCACACTAAAATTATAAGTGAACAAGGGTATATTTCTTATAATTTGGATGAGAATATTTCTATGCCATTGATGTTTTTAAAGAGTTTCTCTGCCTGGGGTCCAAGGAACTGTTTCTTTTTTTTTTTTTTTAAGATTTTATTTATTTTTTCATGAGAGAAAGAGAGGGGCAGAGACACAGGCACAGGGAGAAGCAGGCTCCATACAGGGAGCCCAACGTGGGACTCGATCCCAGGTCTCCAGGATCACACCCTGGGCCGAAGGTGGCGCTAAACCACTGAGCCACCTGGGCTGCCCCAAGCAACTGTTTCTAACTACCATTTGCTTTTGCAGTTGCATTGCATTGACATACTACAAGCAGTTCTAAAGTGTAATTAACTATACTTAGCTTCTTGGAAGGTGATTGTTTTCTATCATAATTACCTATCTGTAATGAACCATGCCTTTTAGTTATGAAAAGGCATCAGCCCCAGTGGTTTCACTGTTATTTTTCTGTCCCAGCAGAAAGCAATGTAAGAAATAATAAAACAAAACAATATTATCACTAAGAGGGTTTTCTCCCCTGGGTAGAACATAATTAAATATCATAAGGTTAAGGTTAACATAATGTTATAAATCCTCATCTCCCTCAATATACCAGTTCATTTAGAAGTTAATGTATAATATTTTCTTCTTTTTTTTGTGGTTGTAACAATACATTAGAAATAGATAGCTTACCTTCATATATATGCATATAGATATCTCATTTAGTATCTTTTTTAATATTTGTGTTATATATCCACTTAACTAAACACATGTGACTGCTCTATATTTTGCAGTGTTTGGGCATATACAATTGTAATGCATTTATGATGGATTGCAAAATATGTGACTTCTAAAAAGTGATATACTTTGTTATCAATGTTAGTTGATCAAAATATGCTCTGATATCAATGTTAACTGATCAAAAATATTCTAAATTAGGAATGCCTGGATTGCTTAGTGGTTAAGCATCTGCCTTCAGCTCAGGGCATGATCCTGGGGTCATGGAAACTAGTCCCACATTAGGCTCCCTGTGAGGAGACTGCTTTTCCCTTTGCCTGTGTCTGCCTCTCCCTCTGTATCTCTCATGAATAAATAAATAAAATCTTTAAAAAAAAATTCTAAGTTAGACATGAGATTTTCTGTATCCCTTTCCTCATAAAGCAACAGAGGAAACAACATACAACTTTAAAATCAGTATTTTACTGATTTTAACTTACACTTTCTATTTCAAATCATTATTTTTATGTGCACTCCAACAAATACATATGAAGTTTCTTTTAAAAATAAGAGTAAAAAGTTTATTTGCTTTTTTAAAAAAATTAACATATTTATTGATAGCTATTGGACTGCTCAGTTTTTTGAGTTCTAAACATACTCAGTGTGATTGTTTCTCTTTCCCAGTTGATGAGATGCCTCCATGCAGAACTTTGTATAGAGATTAATAAACTAGTTGTCTCCAATTAGCTGTGCTTGGTGAAGTTTTCTCATATAGAGCAGGGGTTTAATAAGTTAATTAGTGTAAAAATCTATGCCATTTTGGCATAGTCATCAACCATTCCTATGCCCTACTTACTATTTTTATATACCCCTATGAAATATCCATAACATTCATAGTCTCTGCTTTTGCAGACTTCCCGATGTATCCTCAACACACTGATTTTTCTCTCTACTGTGCCTCCACTTAGACTTTTCACTACATGTGGAATGCAAAGTCATCACCCCTATCTAAAAGGAAATGACTGCCTCATCTTCCGGCCCAATTAAAAGATACATCTACATAAAATTCTCCCCTGTGCAAATGAAGTTTTTTCCCTCTGCCATTTGTCTGCAGTATTGTGCTTATTTACAACGTACAACATTTTGTTCTCTACAATAGACAGTGTTACATGTTTGTTTTCACTATTTTGTGTAATCTCTATAAATTCATTTTTTAAACTTGCAAAGATGAACATTCAATAAATGCTTTTGGAAAAAAAATGATGTAAATACTATTTTTGTATAAATGTGGAATCTGAGGTTAGGAGCTTTAAATAACAATATAAGATTACTTTTCTAATAATAAACTGGTAGGAACAAAATTCAGGTTGCCTGGCAATCAATCCTTTCCACCGTCTGGAATTGACTTCATCCCATATCTATTTTCTCACAGCCTGTGCATATTTAGATTCTGCTTCCTACTAAATTGTTTCTAGCAATCCTAACTTTCAATAAAACTATGGAGGTGAGTTTGTAAAGGTTGTGTGTAAAAAGTTAAGTTTCATATTTGGGGCATTGTTTATTCTTGCTGAACTCTTCTCAATGACTACTGAGATCTTGTTTTCAGAATTGTCATGTGAATTAAAAATCTAGGTGGCACAGATGCTAGGGTGGCTCAGTCAGTTAAGCATCTACCTTCAGCTCAGGTCATAATCTCAGGGTCCTGGGATGGAGCCCCTCCACAGGCTCCCTGCTCAGCAGGGAGTCTGCTTCTCCCTCTCATTCTGCCACTCATCCTGCCTGTCCTCTCTAAAATAAAATAAAATAAAATAAAATAAAATAAAATAATAAAATCTCAGTGACAAAATCACAAGTCTCTGCAGAAAAACAAAACAGGAAAAATTGTACAGAGTTAATGTATCATTGTAAGGTTTGTCAGAAAAATATAATTATTGTACTATTTGGCCAATCTAAGAGTTTTGACTTCATCCTGGGAACATTTCATTCATTCCTGCTAATAATACCCCTCTCTAAAGAGATAGGTATCTGTGAAAATGAATACAAGGTGTATCATATACCCTTAAATTGTCTACACTGATAATTATAAGCACATGAGGGATCTATTGGTAAACAATTTGAGAGAGGAGCATCTAAGGAAAGAATGAAAAAGAAAGGAAGGAAGGAAGAGAGGAAGGGAGGGAGAGAGGGAGAAAGGAAGGAAGGAAAGAAGAAAGAAAGAAAGAAAGAAAGAAAGAAAGAAAGAAAGAAGAAAGAAAGAAAGAAAGAAAGAAAGAAAGAAAGAAAGAAAGAAAGAAAGAAAGAAAGAAAATAAATAAAGAAAGAAAGAAAGATTCATTTAGTCAATCTATAAAGTAGGGAAGGTAGATATTATTTCTTGTTTATAAGTGGAGAAGAAACGTGACTTGCCCAAGTTTAATGGCTAGTAACTCGTTGACCTGGGAGTCAGTTAGGCCCGTTACTAGTCCATTTCTCTCCATTCTATTATCTTGCATTTACTTAAGAAACAATTACTGTGGACACTAAAGAACTATTTTCTTCATCTGGACCTTTCTGATACTCTATAAGAAACATTTTTTTCATTATTTTTAATAGTTAGTGAATGTTTACCCACTCCCAGACTGTTCTAAGTGCATTAATTCTATTAAGTAATTCAATCCTCTCAATAATAGTATAAGAAGGTAAATATGCTGCTTAAATTTAGATTCCTATCAATCTCTCATTCTTTGTGTCAATCTTGTGAGGTAGATGATTCTTATTTTCTCCATTTTAGGGATGAGTAAAGTAAGATTCAGAAGCTAAAACAGCCTTTAACATCAGATTGACTATAGAATCTGCACTCTCATGTTAGTTTGCTAAGACCCCCTACAATGTATGATCTTACATGGGTTGTCTTCTTTCTCTGGGTTTCCATTTTCTGATCTATAAGATGAATATGATATTAGCTCTTATGTTAAAAAAATGACTGTGATAATTAAATATGTTTAATGTGCTTAGCAGAGTGACTGGTACAGGATTAGTTCTTTTAAAAATGATAACTCTTATTTCATTGCCTTTTAAATCAGTGTCTCTGATTTAATCCAGCCATTAATATTAAGTAGTATGGTAAGATATGAATTTAATTTTTTAATCAAAAATATGTCAACACTAGAACTTTAACCAATCACTGACAATAGCTCATGGCCATGGAGGTAAAGTCATATCAGAATTATGTCTGATATGATGAGACCAGCTGGTGATACACCACAGAATTACACCTAAAAACCCAAATGAGGCAATACTATATTGTAACCATCAACTGTTAAGTCTGACAACCATATCTAAAGAGATATTTGAAATAATTGCTATTTTTATTCGTAGTAAAAACACCTTTTATTTGGAGGAATTTAGAAAGAACTGGTTTTAAAGAGAAGAAAATAAAAACCAAAAGCCTACCATTGCTCCAGTTATCTACTGTTCTATAACAAGCTGCAGCAAAACTTCAATATTTAAAGCAATAATTTATTATTATTTCTCACAGCCCAGCAAGCTGATTCTACTGTAGGACCCTTCATACAGTTGCAAATATATGGTAGATGGGTCTAGAGCCACCTGAAGGCAACTTCACTCACATGTCTTGTACTTGGCAGGAGTTCTGGAGGAACTGAGGAGGTGTCAAGCACGTGTGTTTCTGTCTCTTTCTCTCTCCATATAGTCTATCCCTATGGATAATTTAGACTTCTTCACAGCACGGTGGTAAGGGTAGTTGGACTACTCATATGGCATCTGGCTTCCCCAGAGAAAGTATTCTAAAGAAAGTAAAAACTGTTGATCCCTTAAAGTTTGGGATGGCTAACTGGCATATAATCAATTATCCCATATTCCATAATTGAAGTTATCCCAGAGTCTGCCCAGATTCAAGAGGAGGGGAAACAGATGCCACCTTTCGATAGAAGAAATATCAGAGTTTGTGGCCATCGTTAGCCTTCTACAACCATCCACACACTTTTCAGCCATTTTAAGCATATAAACTTTGCATCAGTAAAATCATAGTATTTGTTAAACAATAGGATTATTTAATGGGACATATTTTCAAATTTTTTTTAGCATTTAATAATTTTAAAGTGTGTCATTAATGGATATTTATAAACTATGCAAATATTCCTACTGTTGCACATGTCAATTTGTTTATCATTCCTCACTATTATAATCAACAGCATGATGATGCTTTAGCTTAATCGCTGAGGAATTCTAAAGTAATTTCCATAAGAAATACCCCAAGAATCAGAATTACTGAATTTTAATATGTACTGAGAAATGTTTAAATGTGAAATTAAAACATGAAACATGAAGCCCAAAAGATGTGTTTCTCCTATCTAAATCAAAAGCTTTCTATAAACTCATCTCATTGCCACTGCAAAAGAAATTTTGTAGAACATCTTCACCAAGGATTTTGCAGAGATGGTATATTTAACCTGCCCATATTCAAACAATGCTAAAACTCAAATTCTTCCAATATTTTATGTTTTGACATGATTTATGTAATACCTACAATAATGAAATCACTGAGGAAGAAATCCTAGATATTTTAGGTAGAATGTGCCATACTTTAGGTACTAAAATTCTGGACAATAACAAAAGAATTCTCTACATAAGAATAGGAATTATTTGTATATTGATCTAAATCTAGAAACATATAATCAATAAATTATTAACTAAATCTGAACATAAAAGTGAACAATGCTAGAGACAGCAGTAAGAAAGATACAATAAACCTAGCTATACAAATAATAAAGCTATACAATAACCCTAGCTCCTCATTGTATGTGTATTTCCCCACCCAAAATGGTAGTAATATGAAAATATAACTCCACTTATAAGTGAAGATGATAGACAGTTTAAATTTGGTCAATAGACTAAACTATTTGGTCCTGTTTTGCTGTTATTTTGCTGTCCCTAACAAGTTTTAGGACTCTACCACATTCCTTAATATTATTTGCTATACAGAAAACGAAGGATATTTTAAGAAATTTTGTAAAATCAGAGTCATAGCTTTCTAACTAGGTAAACAATAATAACTGCTTTATTGAAGCTTGAAACAACTATTACAATGGAAGACATACGGAACTGTGTCAGATCTCTGGAGCTCTTCATCCTCAACACAGAGAGGCAACACTTTCTACTGTTCTAAAACCTGATGTGGAGATTGGGTTGTGTAAAAGAGCAAAACTCAGAGAATGATACAAATCTGAGGCGTTACTACTAGGATTTATAATTTCTTTTTTTTTTGTTTTTTTTTTTATTTATAATTTCTTAAATTATCCACAAAGACAAGTATATTTTAAATCTTAGAAATAGGCTTTTTACCCCATGTAAAATTTAACTATATTAACATAAATATATCTCTCAAGAAGTCTTATTTATTAATTAGCATATGACTGTTTTACTTTTATGTCCCATATAATTTCCTTACAGTTTGAATATTCAAGAAAGGCCAAACTGGGTGCTAAACAATTTTTAAATGTGTTTTGTAGATTGTGTTTCAGACCCTATATTGTCCCTCTATCTAAAAATCAAGTAAATAATTTTAAAGTTTTGATCACTTTTTTCTCCAGAAGTTTTCAGTCGACTTGCACATTTGCCTAATTATTAATTTCCCAATTAAGGTGTGATAAAATAAAAAGTAACCAGAGATATTGTTCACTGTATACAGATTTAAATTTATTTCCACTGTACAAATGATTCCATTGGTTTTTTTAAAGATCACAATACCCAAGGCAATTGAATCTTGCCTGGTTCAATCAGCCATTGGCTGGTTTAATCTATATTACTTAGAATCAATCAAGTCACTTCTCTGGTCATTCATACATTGAAAGAAGGCAACACCTAAAGTGGTATATTTTTAACATGATGTTTGATTTCATGCTTACATTATGCCTTTGGCAAGATGCACCACTGGAATGCACAACAACAACAACAAAGAAAACACGACAGAAAGAAAAAGAATAGGTGAAGTTAGAATGCTTTAAAAGCTCTAGTCTGATACTTCAAAAGCCATTCTGTTTGTTCATTTACAGATTAAAGTATTAAAAGGGAAGATAGTGGTAAATGATTCTTCTTCCCTTATACTAAAACAAATATTTTAAAAATAAATCGACATTGTATTAGCAGCTGGTAAAGAGGATAGATCTTTCTTTCCTATCTTGCTCATTGAGTTATTCTAGCTTGAAACAAATGCTGGGTCTCTCAAGTTATAGAATTGGATATAACTAGTCTATGTTATAGACTAGACAACAACTATAATTTTATTAGACCAAAAATCTATATGAACTTTTTCAAAAGCTACTTGGGAATAAAATTTTTGATACTTACCAATTTATACATATAGAAACAAACAGAATTTTAAATACTTTGACTTCTGTATACTAAGTTTTTCCCCCTGAAGAAGTGGATATTAAGTGTTTATGTTTATATATTTTTATTTATTTTATTTTATTTTATTTTATTTTATTTTATTTTATTTATTTTATTTGAGAGAGAGAGAGAGAGAGAGAACATGTGCATGCACATGCTGGAGTGGTAAGAGGCAGAGGCGGAGAGAGAGAATCCTAAGCAGGCTCCAAACCCAGGCCGAACCTAGATCATGACCCTGAGATCATGACCTGAGATGAAATCAAGAGTTGGATGCTAAGCCAACTGAGCCAACCAGGCATCCCTATACATTTACATTTTAAAATGTCTTTTATTTTGTAACCCTAAGTTGTTTACAACTTGAGGAAATTATAATGAGAAGTGATAAGACAGTGCAATGTGCCAAACCAACTTCTCAGTGAAGATGAACATATTCCAGGGATTTGAATCACTTTTGGAGGTCATCTATTTTAACTCTTTCATTTCATCAATTTGAAAACTGAAGTCCCAAACAAACAAAAACAGAGAAAGAACTTTGCAGGATCACATAGTTTTTTGTTTTTGTTTTGTTTTGTTTTGTTTTGTTTTGTTTTGTTTTTCATTTTTTTAAAAGATTTTATTTATTTATCTATGAGAGACACAGAGAGAAGGCAGAGACATAGGCAGAGGGAGAAGTAGGCTCCCTATAGGGAGCCCGATTTGCGACTTATCTCCAGACCCAGGATCATAACCTGAGCCAAAGGCAGACGCTCAACTGCTGAGCCACCCAGGCGTCCCAGGATCCCATAGTTATTGACAAAACAAGATCAAGATCTTTGCTCTCCTGATTCTTCATCTAGAATTCTTGCAACATTATGTGCTTCTGCTGTTTAGCCTTAGCTACTCACAAGTTACGTAATGTTGGCAATTTAGAGTATCTCAAATTAGAAATTGCCTGTCAGTAAGAATTTGTATCTAAAAGGTACAACATTTACTAGATATTCTAAATAAACATTAACTTAGACTTCAAAAGACTGTGTATGTATGTGTGTAAGGCTCAAATACAAATATAGAAGGTTTCCTGTAACCTAATGGCAGAAAATATAAAGCTATCCATTCAAAAATAGGCAATGGAGAATTTTGAGGAAAACATATCAGATGTAAAATAAGCCAGAAGCCAACAGTTATATTTCAAACAATTAGATATTATTGTCTTTTAAAAATCTGCTGAGGACTGAGACATAAAAAACTATATTTTTCTGGAAGGAAAAAATGCCTCAATTAAGATGAAAGAAAATTGGTAATTAAGGAGGATATTTGTGCTGTGGCATATAGAACATTCTGCTAAATTCTCTGCATTGTTTGCTCTGGCCCTCCAGCCTAATAAATGAATTATTGTACAATCAAGGTCAGTTCCTCATATGACAGTATTCCCACAGCATCTACCCACACATAGTACCTTTGTTCTAAAGCCACGTTATTAGCTTAATGGAGTAAGTGGTGCTATCACACAAAGAAATGTGAAATAACATGCATCAGTATTATTTCTGAATTATTGCATTGAAACTTCTCTAAGTAAGCCAAAGTTGGAAAAAATATTTTTGGATCATTTGCTACACATTAGCGTCTCACATCTCACAATAGTGGAAAATTCCGTCAATGTATTTTTAAAAATTGATGGTGGCATTATAAGAGGGCCCTCAGTGGCTTTCAGTATGAAAGCTAATACATTTTATATTAACATTTCTGCTTAGAAAATCACTAACAAGGCTGCCAAAGGGGTTAATAAATTTGAGTGAGAAAACAAATTTGTTATTTTTTTCATATGCAGTCTCATGATTATACTATTTAATATTTATTAGTAGAGTCAATAAAATTTTTTGAAATTGTTTGTGTCATGACCTAAAAAGTTACTCTTACAAACATTTTGACAATGCAAATGCTGAATGCCCTGAGCAATTTCTGGGTATATATTTTGATGAACATCTTACATTCAGAATCCAGAAAGTCCATCTTGAACTCTCTTTCAGGCTATAACATTGATTTCCCTTTTTAAATACATAATTAAAAGACCCATAGTCCCTGAAGGATACAATTTTGAAATAAACAGTCGGATAAAAAATAAAACAAATGACTTTTCACATAAGGACCTATTATTTCCATATAATTTGAGTTCGGTCTTAAAGAACAGGTATGAAATTTAAAAGGGACTGATGATATAAAATACTAAGCACATTCTAAGTACCATGTAATAATATAACTACGTGAATTAAGCTATGAATATGATTTTCTTTGAGATAGATCTTATACTTACCTTTTTAGATAAAGAAACTAAACAGTTTGAGTAACTTGTCTAAGCTAACATAGTTTCTATATTAATAAAATATTGTTTATGTTTCAAAATATATTACTCATCACTCTAGACTGGGGTCCTCCACATTATTTATTCTGTCTTTACCAGTTAATATTAATATGAGGATTAAAGAGCTCACTTGCTGTGATGAGCATGGAATAATGCATGGAAGTGTCAAATTGTATATTGTATACCTAAAATTAACATACTACTGTGTGTTCACTGAAATTAAAATACGAAAATAAATAAATAAATAAAATGCATGTGGCCTGGGCCATCTACTTTCTACCATTCTGAACTTTCTTATTACCTGAAACCCAAACTTTTCCATTAAATAACTATGCATGCTAAGAAATTCCTCAAATCTTTAATCTCATAGTTAGAAGTTCTCTCCACTTCCAAGCTTTCTTTGAATGATTCAATATTGAGAACATCATTAAAATTGTGGTTGTTCAGTAATGTTTTTGTGTAATTAATCTTTGCAGATTTTGGGTCTTTTGTCAATGTTCCCCATTATCTCTGCAGATAGTTCAGAGATTATTGTTAATCTCTTGATATTAAAGAAACTCTGCTCCCATGGTCTGCATGTTTGTGTCCCCCAAAATTCATATGTAGAAATTCTAATCTCCTAATGTGATGGGTGATGGCATTCATCATAGGTAGGACTTTGGGAGAGATGATTAGGTAATGGGATTAATGCTCTTATAAAACAGATCTCATAGAACTCCCTAGCCACTTCCAACATGTGAATAAACAATTAGGACTCTGTAACCCCAAAGGGCCTTCACCAGAATCTGACCATTCTGGTATCCTTTTCTTGACCTTTTAGCTTTCAGCAACTGAAAAATAAATTTCTGTTGTTTATAACCTACCCCATCTGCTATTTTGTTATGGCAGCTTGAAGAGAGAGACTAAGACATGCCATGTACTCCTCACATCTTTGTGGTTGCCCTTCATTGATTCCTGTTACCAACAATCCATCATATATTGGCATATGACTTATTCTCTCTTTAAACTCCAAACCCTGCTACATTACTATAGAACTTCTATGAGCAGCCATCAATCACTCTGCCCAGTGAAGTCCTTAGCCTGTTCATAACCACTTCTCTACTCCACTTATATCCACCATTTCCACGCTGATACCCACAACTCTGTCAACATTTTAAATCAATCCAATTCCAAAATCATTTATTCAATTATCTTCCTCTGAACCAACGTTTGGCTACTCTCTGTTTGCTTATTTCACTGTGACCTCTTTTCAACCTTTTAGAAATATGCAATCAACTTCTCTACCTTTTTCCATTCCTTTAATATTATTTTTAATTATCTTGTTACTTTAAAATTTTCTTATAATCCAGCTTAGGTTGCTAATTCACAAAGATCATTTGCTGGCCTAAATTTGATCAAATCTTGATGGAAAAGTCCCAATATTGAATAAATATCATTCTGAAATTCCCCATACTGGTCCCTCAGTAAACCAGTTCTAAAAAAGAAAAATACCAAGACAAATGGTTTCTACCATAAATTCATGAAAAACAAACAATAGGAAGCCATTAGAAATACTACACATGGGGATCCCTGGGTGGCTCAGAGGTTTAGCGCCGCCTTCAGCCCAGGGTGTGATCCTGGAGACCCCGGATTGAGTCCCACGTCAGGCTTCCTGAGTGCAGCCTGCTTCTCCCTCTGCCTCGATCTCTGTCTCTCTCTGTCTCTCATGAATAAATAAATAATTTTTTCTTTAAAAAAAAGAAATACTAAACAGGCCATCTCTCTAACCATTCTCTTTCTACGAATAAAATCTTTTCTTTCATTCTAAAACTTCTAATCTCCCCAACATTCTCAGAAAATTACTTGCTTTCTGATTTGCAGACAAGAACAGTTATCAGATGAGAACTCCTTTACTATATAATTACTCGATACAAGGTATTACCTGTATCTAGTGTTGAGTTTACCCAAACCTTCATCTCCAAAAGCAGAACCTGGGCAGCATCAGTAGCTTTGTGCAAGGGCTAGTAGGAAGATGCTACCAAGTATTGAAAGTTTTAGAATAATGGACCCTCCAACCAACACTCATGCCCAAAAGGAAAAGATTTCCCATGAGTGAGAACACAAGGAACTGAGTTTGTAAATTATTTCAAATACTGGGAAAAGGAGTTACTGGCTTTGAATTGTGGGTTTAAGTGCAAAAATAAAATATTTGTAGAGTCAACAAGTCATCAGATGGGGTGTGGTGGTCAAAGCTCTTAAAAATCTCAGAAATATCCATTTAATACTCATTTTCAAAGGAGCAGAAAACTACTCTTCATAGAACATTCAGATGTGGCAGGGTAGAAAACCTGGGATGAAAGAAAAGAAATTAATTTGGAAGGAAGAGAGTAGAAAGAAAACAGTAGAAATTGCAGTGATAGTAAAATACAAAATAAAAATTTGAGAGCATGTTCTTAAATGGTGGTACCCATGGAGTTTAGAAAGATGTGGAAATGAGAAACCACACAGAAAACAACAAAAACATTCTAGATGAGAATAAAGCTAATAGATCTTGAAGTGGCTACACAGAAAGGTCATGTTTTAAGTGGATCATGGTAATAATAGATGAAGGAAACAATGAAATCAAGAAATATTGGAAAATACCTTGGCTTTACCACCTCCTTCACAAACAACTGATAGTATTCAAATATGGAGAACAAAAAAGGATTTATTCAGAGTTATTCTGAAAAAATAAAATTTCATAAAATTTTCTTCAAGATAAAAGAGAAACAGAAAAAGAGGGACTAAAAATCTTATGAAACAATTATCTAATATTTTTAAGTAAAGTGAAATAAATTTAAAAAGCTATATTGGCCTCAAAAGAATGAAAAGTCGGGGATAAGATCACTTGAACATGAGCTATCTAGATAATAAGAAATTGAAAAAAGTGAAAACTGACAAAAATCAGGAAATATAAAACAATTAAAACCATTTTGGAAAGGAAGGCTAAATGGGGGGGGGGGTGGAAATAAGAACAAAATTAACACCACAAAAAAACATAGTTTATACCAGAGGATGGAAAGGAACAATTATTAAAATTTAAAAGGAAATAGGAAATGATAAATGCAGAGCATAACTAAAGAAGATGCAACATACAGATTTGGGATCATTGAAAAGTAAAGTAAGTATTTCTTGAATTATTTGATTGAATAAAAGATTTTAATTTAGCTTCACACATAGACTGGTCCCAGATTAACGATAACTGGTTTATTTTGAAGCATAGCATTTTCTTATAATATGTACCTGTCCTAAGTGATTTTTTTTTCTTAAAGATTTTATTTATTTATTCATGAGAGACAGAAAGACAGAGAGAGAGGCAGAGACACAGGCAGAGGGAGAAGCTGGCTCCATGCAGGGAGCCTGATGTGGGACTCGATCCTGGGACTCCAGGATCAGGCCCTGGGCCGAAGGCAGGTGCTAAACCGCTGAGCCACCCAGGGATCCCGAGTGATTTTTTTTCTCAATGTTTAAGTAGTTATCTCTACGGAGACTGCAATAATACTTGGTTATGTCTAAATGTATAAAAGCCAAATTCTTCATGAGAATGAGATTGGCTTTCTCCGAAATAGTCAGACAATTAAAATCTGAGATCATATGTCTAATTTTGAACAATCTGTTGTCTTATACTTTCATGTTCTCATTCAAATTGTTCTACTTTTTTTCCCCCGGAACAGTTGCACTTTTTAAAGGCATTTGGTCATTTCACACGGATGGGGAAAAATCATCTCTAGGCTTGCTTTTTAATTAGTTCAATTTGCTGAGCCTGCTCTTCTCTCTTTGTTTTCTAATTATGACAGAGAATCTGAAACAGATGCAAAAGAAGCATGACCTACTTGAAAAATCAGCAGCCAGGCCTTGTAAGCTTTATGGAGTAATGTCAACAGGAAGGAACCATCAATCCAAATGAATTCCAATATGCAGGTGAAATCATTAGTATGGATGGGTGTCAAACTTTCAAGCATTTACCTTATTTATTGAATGACCTAATATTTCTAAATGATAATGGGCAGAGGGTGGAGTAGGAAGATAAGAATAGACTCTAATACTAAGGTCCTTAGGCTCCTATCTGAACTTCAGAATTACTGTCAAATAAATATTTATTAGTGTCCTTTCTCTTATATGTAAACAATAACTATAAATATAGGTGACTCGCTAAAAATCAAGGGCTAAACTGGAATTAGATATTGCAGCCAAGTACCAAAATTCTCTTTAGTAAATCTCCCATGGGATATTATTCTGTGCATAGGGTCTATTTTTTTGTGCTTATTAATTTAAAAAAAATTAAATGATCACTGAAATTGTATCTCCTGACCTAGAGAATATATTAAATGTATGTTCTCAGGTCCTTGTGCTAGATGCAAATTAAACATGAGAAATGCAAATTGAAATTCCTATGAATGCATCATTTTGCAAAATGAGCTTTACAAATTCCATGTTTTATGCAACCTTCCAAAACAAAAACAAAAACAAAAACAAATGCTTACTAAGCTAAATGATGCTGAAACAGTTTATCAGCTGAATGATGTCAGTCAGTAATTAAGAACAGTCACGTTTTGCAGAAAGCAGCGAGATATTTAAAGGAAAAGTACTGTACAAATATAAGAAAAGGGAAATGTGTATAACTCTTCTATATTTGTTAGAATAGAAAAATAAAATTTAAAAATAAAACACAGAAGTGCCTGGGTGGCTCAAACAGTTAAGTGTGCAACTCTCAATCTTGGCCCAGGTTTTGATTACAGCGTTGTGAGGTTGAGCAGTGGGTGGGGCTCCATGCTGGGTGTAGAGCATGCTTAGGATTCCTTCTTCCTCTTCTTCAGCCCCTCCCACCTACTCTCTCTTAAAAAAAAAAAAAAAAGTAAAAATACTACAACACATTTTAAATTTCATAACATTTAAATAGCATTATGCATTCTTAACTTTTGCATTTTTAAAATTTAGAATAATAATAGTATAATTAGGACTTTGATGTAATTTCAGGTCGAACACATCCATTTACAATTTATGTTTCTAAACCTCAGTTTCTTCATATATAGGTGGATTCCTATAAGAATGAAATTAAGTTCAATGTAAAATGACAGGCAAACCAAATAGCACATTGTAGCTACATATAATAGGTGCTCAGTAAATTTTGGTTTTTCTTACTTTTCTATATTATAATCCATATTTTTCAAAGCATGAGGGAAATAAAAATCATAGCTACACCTATCACTTAAACAATGATTATCTTCACAGTCAACTCTGTTTTTTCCATCACTATTTTTAGATTAGGTCATTACCTAAATGATTTATCATTGTTTTTAGATTAATCGGTTAATAAAATAATGTCTATTGAAACCATAATATACCAAAGGAACACAGATACAAATAAGGTAACACTAAGAATTTGTACTACTTAGGTTACAGAAGTTTCTGTAGCAGATAACCCCAAAATAACAATTGAACACAATAGAAGTTTATTTCTTTTTCCCTATTCCAACTGTCAGTGGTAAGAGAGTTGGCACTATGCTTCATAGTCCTCTGGGGATTCAGTGACGCAGGAGATAGAGATTGCTTGTTTCACATTTGGCTACCAAGATTTACCCGAGAGTAACGTTCAATTCAGCAAGGAATGAAAACTACTAAGAGAGTAGGCATGACGTAATGTGGCAGTTTTGTTAGAACTGGCATGAAAGAGGCATATATCACTTCTCTTCATAACTCACTGGCCAACGCTTAGTCATTTGGCCATAACTAAACCTCAAGGGAGACTGGAACAAAAAAGCTTTTTTCTAAAAATGCTAATTTGTGCCTAAGAAACATTAAGAATTATTAAAAACTGTCTTTTTTTTTTTTTTTTTTTTTTTTTTTTTGAGAGTGAGTGAGCAGGGGAGGGACACAGAGAGAATCTCAACCGGGCTCGATCCCCAGCGCAGAGCCTGATCTCAAGACCCTGAGATCATGACCTGAGCTGAAGAGTGGCATGCTTCACTGACTGAGCTACCAGCTGCCCCTAAAAACAGTCTTTTTTATATGATTTTCTGTATCTGTGTGATATAATTATTAGTCTTATATGTGTGATAGAAAATGTACTTTAGAAATGTATACATTCATCACAACATGAAGAGTCTTTGTCAATGCATGTTAATCATAGTGAGTATGCAGTGTTGGATCTAAAAGCAAGATATGTTTTGACAGATACATATTCTGGACTGCACATATGTATATAACAGGTGGGGAAGCAAATTAATCTCTAATCTGTGTTAGATTCAGTACTTTCTATCATCTGTGACACTTACTGGGGTGGGTGAGAGGGAATAGAAATATTAGACCCCAAATAGCAATTTTGCAAGTCTTGGGATTAGGTGTCTTAATTCAACTATAAACATATTTTTGAGATTTCTAGGTTTGAGATACTTTGATAAGAAACAAAAGAAATACTTTAAAGATAATTAAGTAAAAAATTACTCTATTTCAAAACTAAAATCTATTCATTGACTTTATCTGATATAATTACACACTTCACATATCCACTTAAAATTAGTTGTTGTACTAAGCAGATAAAACTATTTTTCTGGATATAATAATTTAACTCAAAAAATAATTTATTTGAAATAGAAAACAAAATTAATCTTTTTCAATGAGCCAATATTCTCCATTAAATCTAGTATTAATGATTCATTTGAGATCTTCTATTAGTTAATGTTAGAATTCCAACAATGTAAGAAAATAAGGCAACCCAATAAAGACTCATAATGTGATTTGAGGCTTAAAATAATTAAGAAAAATTACAGGAATTATACCAAAAAAGTAGAAAATATGAGGTTAAATGTTTAGAATGTTTCTAAATTCTTTAAGGAATATAAAAGGAAATAATACTATATCTCTTAATTTCCATTATTATATTATTAACTTATTTCCTCCATTTTTCCTCAGCTTTATCCAGTGCCCAAGTACCTAATAGATTTCAAATTGGAATTTTTAAGGCAATAGATTTTATTTGTCTTTTGGCCATTTAAGTCAATGAAGACCATTACCTCTAGAACATAGTTCTTATCATAAATAACTAGAACAATATGAAATTGTTTAGGTAGGTTAAAATTAAGAAACTATATTTTTAAAATGTGAATTTTATTCAGTCAGCGATTATGTCAATAACTTTTAAACGTTACAGAGTCTTTTAATAAAATATACTTTCAGACAATGAATAGTGTACAGATCCTCCAATTAATGATTCTCAATGAAGAGTATTTTATTTCCTATAGGGAGCTTCAAATGTCACCAAGATGGGACCCTGTTAGTGAAAGGTTAAATTAGTATGTTGGATTTCAGAAAAGTTTATAGCTCAATTTTCTTAATTTTGCCAAGGTAGTTTGTGATGTTTGTATTCAAGCTTTGTCAAGTAAAAGTTTATGCTAATCAATATGGGTGTTTTAAATCAAACTTTAATGCATAAGTTAAATGTCTTCACAACCTGGTGCTGCTATTATTATTTCATCTGTATTCCAAAAGTATTAATGAATGATGCTTTTCACATACCACCATATAGTACTGATTTTTTTTAGTATTAATGTGGTTCCAGCCCAAGTTTCTGAGATTCATCAACACATATTCTAAAAAAAAAAAAAAAAAAAGAAACAAAAACAAAAACAAAACACACATTCTTAGTCCAAATCACCTGATACCAAATACCATCTTGTTTCATAAACAGCCTGAGCCTAACTCTGCATCCTTCTAGTAGATTCTGTTAATGATATCTACTCTCTAGTCTTTAATATAGATGGATAGATAATTAAATAGATAATTACCTATGAATGTTTAATAAATGTCTATCTATCTACAGTTGGTTATTAGAAGAGATAAAAAAAAAAGCTAACAAACCTTTACCTGAACTAAGCAGGAAAAAAAAAGTAGCCTCAAATAATTAAAATCAGGACTGAAAGAGAGAATGTTATTACTGATGTTATAAAGAGGAATTTATGGAGATATTCTAAACAATATGTGTGTACATGTACAAAGATCACACACACATATTTGCAGTCAATCTTTGTCATATGAAATATATATACGTATAGTCTTTTTCCAACTCAGCTATCAAGAGTCAGTTCTTATGGCTCGGTATCACAAAAAAATTAAAGAGATATGGTATCCTGGTCAGCAAGGTGAACATAAAATAGTTTCATAATTTTAGAAGGGCAGCAAGTGCCAAATCTGGTTGCCTGATATTTGTTCAAGTTCCTAAACCTGAAATTTATATCAGAATCCCTTGGATTTGAAGAATAGAATAATAACACAGAGAAATTCTCAGATTTACTAAGTCAGAATTTCTGGGAGGTAGGACCTAAGTATTGTAATTTAACGATAGATCAGGTATTTGTTATGTAGTCAGAACAGATACATTCCTGCGGGGAGGGATGTCTTTGAATGACTTTGAGTCACTGTAATGTGACTGATAACAGAGTTTTAATTCTGAGTTTCAGTTTGAAGACTTTGATAATGAAAGCACCAATCGCAGAGTACGTGCACGTCTAACATGTCTATCACCTACCTATTGGAAATGTGAGCACCAAATGCATACAAACAGGAGCAATTTAAATGTTAAATATGCTTCATAAACATAAACATAAATCTCTCATTCTACAGGCAGAGAGAGAATAAGGGAAAGGGAGAGAGGAAGAGAAAGGGAGGAGAAAATAAATGATTACAGAACATATACACTGTCATTATTTTGTTGACATGGGTCTTCATGCAATGCAGATGCTACTATTACAATCTATTTTTTTTTGTTTTTTAATGTTTATATTCCAGTAGCCTAATACAAAATCCCCCCCCAAAAAAACAACACTCTTTCATTTTCAAGCAATTACTTTTATCTGCATGTTTCAATATAGCTACATACATATATCAAATTTGAATATTTTTTATTGCATATAGATATGTAATTATGGCTATTTGTATTGCTGAAGAAAAATACAACTGAGCACTAAGTAATAAGATATCATAAAGATTCTCATGAGAATTTATGGCCATAATCATGATGCTTTTAATTTTTATAATTTTTAAATACATCAAATAATTCATATGTGCCTTTAGTTTTACATGCAGAGAAGTCAACTTTTTATTTGGCATTTTTGTAAGTGAAGAGAATTGAGAGGACCTGAGGCTTTGTATATAGATGTTAATTTCATGGTACAGTCCCCCAACGTAATTGTTCCAGAATACAAAAATTTGTTCTCACATATGAACAGGAGACTCCTCAGATTGAGAATTGCAACTATTGTGAAACTCTGCAATAGAAGTCTAGTCTGTTCCATTACTATGAAGGAAAAAAATTCAAGAATCTTTAATTTATGGAGATGTTAACTTTCTTCCTTCCCCCCATATTCTCTTCTCCCATCTCCCTCTTCCCCTTTCATAATATCCCACTCCCAATTAAAAGTAATCATAATTTGTAGTAGGTAAAAGCTTTTTTTTTTAAAGTATCTACTTATTGAGTAGTGGTAAAGTGTTAAAATGTTAATGAGATTTATTTTTGTTGTTGGAAGGGGCTCATCACTGAAATTACAAGACTCTCCACAATTGTCATATTTTGCTAGAGATCTGATCAGATTTTATTACTTATTTTCAGTGACAAGCTTTAAATATTTATGATTTGTATTATATCCCTCTTCCATGGCCTGGAATTTGGTAAGCGATATTTCAGACATCACAGTAATTTTTCATTAAAATGAAATGCTAACTGGGAAAATGATGAATATTTCCCTCAAAGCCAAACCAGGACTCTGGGATTATGGCTTGAATAACCAAAATATGTGATTTTCATGAGACTGATAAATTTGTTTGGATTTAGAATGCCCTTTGCATAATGACCTTAATTTTTTTGTAAAATGAGGATATTTTGATACACATAAAAGAGTTGTTTATGAAGGTTAATAATAGGCATTTAAAATAATTATAAATTTCATAGGTTTTCCAAAGGCTAATTTATAATATCTTTGAAACATTATTTCAACAATTTTCCCTATTAATTATATATTAGTAATCTGACAAAATAAACTAGTAAATTCAATACAACTTGATTCTTTATCATTGATGGACCTCATATTTATTTAATAATATGTAAATTATCATGTATCTATTATTGAAATATTGTAGGATTGAGATAGCATAAAATATTATTGCCCTATCCTTTTGAGATCAATAATGGATCATCATTAAATTTTATATCAAATAAATAAGATGCCATTTCATGAATTAGTGAAAATGTCATAAATACATGAATATTGCTTAGTTACCTATTAAGAACCCAATAAAGAATAATGATTACATGGTAAAAATATTGAATCAAGTAAAATTTCTTTTTTCCCAAAATATTTGTCTTAATTCATGCCATATTAATGATTAATTCATATGGAAATAATTATTGTACATATACTTTATGAAAATTCTGGTAATTTGAAATTTATTTATATTGGCTTTCAATTAAAAGCCACCTTTGAAAGTATACACTTAAATAAGAAACAAAAAAAGTTTGAACTCACTAATGTTTTTTCTCAAAGTATTTGACACATGCTTCCTTACATTTCCCTGTTTTGGAAGTTAGCTTCTTCTTCTCTTCTATGCAGCCTTTAACAAAAGAACTAAATCATGGAAGCTTTTTAGCCCATGACCTCATATATGCAGTTTTTTTCTGCCATTCTAGATCTTGAGCTATCTGGGAAGGAGGAGTGTGAGAGAATGGAAACCAAATAAAATGAGCATACAGACAAAACAAAGCTGACCTGGGCTGTATTTCTTGTTGGAATTCTAGGAACTCACCGAAATCATGAAATTTTGACATGATAGAAATGGAAACAGGCCACATGTAGGCAAAGATTGGTTCTGATATGATGGCACTTCACTTTTCATCAAGTCCTACGTGGCACGTAAGAGATCCAGATGTTCTTGAGAAGAATATAGCTGAGATACGGGAAAGAGAGCTGACACTCATAGGATGGTATGATTTAGTGAAAATAACTTGAATTACAATCTGTGGAGTGCATTACTTAGCCAAGACCATTTAGAGGACTTAGATAAGAATTTGGTATTTTCAGAACCAAGGAGAAGTAGAGGGGACATACTGGAAGATATGGGCCCTAATTACATCCAGATGAGAGATCATAAATGAGCTCTAAAGAGTTTTTATTAGAAGAAGCAATGATAGAAAGCACTGACATCAGTCCAAGAAAGAGTAGTTACTTCATAGTGGAGTGAGAAGGATACAGAAAACGGCTATACAACGATTAATTACTGTTTTCACCAAGAGGATATATACACTTTCCTTTATGTGTAGATGTCAATGTGGTATGCCTTAAATCCTTGGGATGTCTGTGGATCTTGGGATTATTTTCTTTTAACAGAAAACGGAAAATTTTCAGCCATTATCTTTTTGAGCATTTCTTCTTTCTCATTCTATATCCCTATTTAAATTTTATTAGTTATACATTCAACTATCTCATGCCGTTCTTCATGTTATTTAGCCTTCTTTCATATTTTCATTTGTCTCCCTAGTCTGCATTCCATAGAACTTCTTTTATCTAAGAGTTTATTTACTATTTCTTTATTTGTGTTTTATCTGCTAGCTAACTCATCATTGGGCTTTAAATTTAAACTGCATCATTATTTTTTATATTATTATGCTTTATTTCAAATACTCTTGTCCCAAGCTCACAATTTTAATCTTATCTTCTAAGGCATCAAATGCACTAAACACATTTATTTTATCATTTTGTCTGATAATTTCAGTACCAAAGTTGTTTTGGATCTATTTCTGCTGTTTCAGTGAATTAGTTCTCTGAAAGATTTAAGATATAAAATTTATTTAGTTTGTCCATAGTACAGCGGTAAGTGAAACCTGCATCATATTTTCCTTTCATTGGTTGTACTATATTTGTGCTTCTTTTGCTATCAAGATCTAGTTTTTTTTCCTTAGATCTTACTCATTTTGAGTCTTCCTTTATTTTTCTGGCTTTTTTTTTTTTCTTTTCCTATTTCTTACTCCTTCCACCATCTTATTTGTCATGCCTTACCTGTCTCTCCATTAGAATCACCACTTCCTTTTCATTTGTCTGTACCTGTGATTCCTCCTTTTTATTAAGCTGCAGAGAGAGAGAGGGATCTTTCTGAATTTTAGTGAAAGAGAGGTTTTCTCCTAAAGAACTGGTGGTATTCATCATCTTTTCCAACAATGAGCACTAGATCCCTGCTTATGTTTTCCTTTGTGCCTTGTTCTCTGTGAAACTCTGATACACACTTGAAGCTTATGAATAAAAAAGGCATCAAGATGCATGTTTGGTCATTTCTTATCTTCTTTTTGACCATGAGTTTCTGCTTTTGTTTTGTTTTACCATTTTCTATGACTTTTACGGCAAGCCATCAGCTTTGAAACTTTTGCATGAAATGAGAAAAAAAATATAGGAGATCCTTGAACAACATAGGGTTTAGGGGTGCTGACCTCCCATTCAGTTAAAAACTCACATATAACTTTGGACTCCCCCCAAACTTAACTGATAGCCTGTTGCTGATCAGAAGCCTTACTGATAAACTAGTCAATTAACACACATTTTGTATATGTATCATGTACTCTATTCTTACAATAAAGTATACTAGAGAAAAGAAATTGTTACTAATAAAATCATAAGGAAGAGAAAATACATTTACAGTGCTGTGTTTATTGAAAAAATCCACATATAAATGAATATGTGCAATTTAAACCTGTGTTACTCAAGGGTCAACTATAGAAATACAAGTAAGCTTTTTAATGGGAGACTTTGCTAATAATTTAGAAGGTTCTAAAAAGTAAAGTCCGCATGCATTTGACCTTTTCCTAATGACAAAAATTATTATTCCTCACGATCTTTTTCTTGATCATACATTGATACTGGCTGAACAATCTAATGGTAAACCAAATTCTGTTTTTACCTGTTATCAACATGGAAATTAGCTTAAAATTGAAAAAACATAGCACAATGTGTTATTTTGATTATAATCTATTTTTATCCTAAACTTAAATTGTAGAATATTTCAACATAGAATAAAAAAGGAACAATATTACACATGAAAACATCTAAAGATAAGTTTATGTGAAATTCTCTTTCTATCCATCTAAATTGTGTCCTCTCATTTTAGCCAGAAATTGATTGATATTATGGAAAATCATTTCATTTCCAAAAAGAAATATTATTACCTATCTAGAGGTGAGATGGGGAGGTTAGTTCTACATGCCATTGAATAAATAGAAAAATATCAGTATTTTTAAAAATTGGATATTTTTTTAGAAATAAAAGACTATTTGTTTTAAAAATAAATAAGGTATGGATTTTCTCTACTAACATTTAATTATAAGCCATCTCCTTTGTAATACTCTAAGAGAATGAAATCCAAGGCTCCCAGAGGAAGCTATCAAATTGGTGGTTCAATGAAGCCCAATTCATTCAGGTTTTATGATTTGTTTGTTTTTTCACTTGGTTCCCAAATTTTTCCTTTTATGCCATTTTATTTAAAAAACATTGTTTCTGGATCTATAAAACTGAGTATATTTATAATACAGTAAACATCACATGACTGATTTAGTTGTATGATTTCCTCTGGGGCATGTGGGTGGCATAGTCAGTTAAGTACTTGACTATCAATTTTGGCTCTGACTGTGATCTAAGTGTGGTGAGATTGAGCCCTGCAACAGGTTCCAGGTTCAGTGCAGAGTCTGCTTGATAGTCTCTCTGCCTCTGCCCCTCCCACTCCTGCTCTCTTTCTCTCTAAAATAAATAAATAAATAAATAAATAAATAAATAAATAAATAAATAAAAACCCAGTATAATTGTCTCTTAAACTCTACTACTTGAAATTTTCTATTTCTAAAATGTGTTATCCAATTATGTTAATAATTTACATGATTTCTCAATCAATATTATAGATAATTAAAGAATTAACCAGTGGGGACTTCTTTAAGGGAACTCATTTTTTTTTGCCAAAGAAAAAAGAACATTAGAGAAACTTTAATTTCTTAACAAGTTTGACATAAATATCAGTAGGCATTCCATGTTTCAACTCTCCAGATACTCCTAATTTCTACCAAGTAGTGATTAACTAGCTCATATAAATTATTTCCAATAAATTAAACTTATGTCACTGGAGGATAAAACCAAACCACTATTTTAAAAAAAGACTGCAAAAATGAAGGTATTATTTTACCTTATTAATCTGGTCTTAGAAATTCTCCTGGAAAGAATTAAACTTATAGTATAAATTCCATTTGCCCTCTAAACAAAGGTCAGCAGATTTATTAAAAAATATGACTTGGGGTATCAAGGTCTTCTTTGGGGAAAAAGGAGAAAATCTACTGGACCAAATAATAATTTACAGATTTAAGTTCACCAATGCTTACTAGTAAACTTTTAAGATAAGTTATATTAGTTCCTCAAGACTAATGCACATGAATCAAAAGAAGAAAGAAAAAGAAAGAAGAAAGAAAGAAAGAAAGAAAGAAAGAAAGAAAGAAAGAAAGAAAAAGAAAGAAAGAACAGAAACCCAAAAAACTTTTATAATAGTACAGTCCAGGATGGTGGCCATGGACACGTCCTATTAGATCTTTAATTGTCTTAGATGATTAAATTTTCAGCCAAAGACAGTCTCTTACCTAAGACAGGGAAACAAGGAATGAAGACATCAGGGTGAGTTCCCCGGTCATTGGGGCTCCTCAGATTTCTCTGAACACTCGGAGCCTGGGCAGAGATGGCTCTTCTAATGTATTAAGAACTAGTACTTCCTTTGCGTGGGGAGACTCTGCAGACTAATAGGCATCCCTCTCAGGAGCTGTCCCAGGCTGATAATTATAGTTAAATCTCAGCATAACCAGGCTGGTAATATGCTAAGTTTGATATAGGAGAAAAAGATTACAACCCAAAGGAGCTGCAAAAATTAGCTGGCATGTAACAACAGGATCCAAGGGAGTTCTCCTGATATTGGATTTTGTCCCTGGCAACACCATGTTTTATTAACTAACTCATCAACTTGCTGTCAGTAAAGGCCCCCTTGGCTGCTCCTCTGACCTTGCTGATTTTTATAGTGGTTAAGCAGCACCACCTGGCCTCTACTGCTGTATTTCAAGAGACCCAGGATATAAACTAAATAAACAAGAATTCATTGATTTAAGGGCACTTTTACAGAACACAAAATTTAACTCCCTTGTAAGAATCCTGGGGATTATGCACACTAGCTGCTAGGTGGCTCTTTAAAACCTGGAGAAAGTAGTAAGTCAGACTGAGTGAAGTTGAAGTTCCTGGGTTACCTTCGCATATGATAGATAAACGGATAAAAATGCTCAGGAGCATGTACATAAAATGATGATATAGTGTGAGACCAGGGGACCCATAAAAGAACATTTTTTTCAGGGGAAGGCCAGAGGACTCACCTTTAGCCAAAGACTTAATAAATCCAGTGGTGAGAGGGACACTAGCTTCACCAAGAGAAGGTTCTCCTCCACAGATCAGAGCTGATAGTAGAAGCGGTAGCCACAGATCTTGTTTGTTAATAGGGAGGAAATGATGGGTCCCCAGGGTAATAGAGGTCTGGCGTTGTTGCTTAACCATATGAAACTAGAGAGTCACAAATTGCTGTAAACATCAGCAAGGTCAGAAAACGGTAAAGGAGCTTTACAGAGAGAGTATTGATAGTTAACAGAACATGGCATTGCTGGGGTAAAATATACAGCAAATGCAGCTGCTGTTTGACAACTATCATCAGAAAAAAAAAAAAAACATGAATGGAGGAGCAGGATTCTGAAGGTAGTTTCCCCAACAAAAACGTATCCTTTTCTCAGTCCCTGAACATGAACCAAATTTTCAGATCTAGAACCCTGCTGTGAGAACTATAGATGACAGCCTCCACCTTCTGTTCCTTCTGAACCCATTGTAGCACTCGGGTATTGGCTCTGGGGTACTCCCAGCCAATGATGGGTGTGACAGAGGTCTTGGAGATACTATACCTGTAGACTGAAGTGTTTCCTACTATCTATTCTCTCTTTGTTCCCCTTCTTCTTCCACTGCTGTTAGAACTGCATTGACAGCTTTCCTTGCTAACCCCTGATCCTTCTTTTCCTTCAACCTTTATAGGCATGACCTTCAATAAATTCTGTTCATGTGCAATTATCTCTATGCTTCTGCTTTGTGGGGAATCCAACATGGCACACTAACTCTACCAGTCTATTGACCCTTGCACTCTTAGGAGATGAAATAAGGTCAACAGTGCTGTAATTCAATTTTCGTCAAACCATTTCAAGGTACATTTCCTAAGGACTTACTATGTGACGTATACATTGCTCTTTCATATATACACACACACATAAATGAATGAGATATGGTCTCTCTCTTCAAGAAACAGTCTATATGGAGAACAAACATGCTAAATAACTATAATCCCACTCACACAATGATAAGACCATGTCTTAAAGGAAATGTATTGAAGTGCTCTGGGAGGAGAGAAGCCTAAAACAGTTGTGTCTGGGAATCTCTGGGAGGACTGTATAGTGGAAACTTCTAGCTCTGATACACTTGTGATACATTGTATTTTCTAAAAATAGCCATATGAGCACTTTTAATCTCACATGATCTTTCAGAAGCTTGCCTCGTTATCAAGAGATAGAGTCTGTTTCCCTTCCTTGGACCTGCTAGTGCCTTTGAAAATGTCACAAGGAAGAGAGTGCAGCAGAAATGATACTGCATTACTTCTGAGATCCAGGCATAAAGGCCAACGCAGTTTTCACCTCGGGATAGATGGAGCCAATGATGGAGAAGATGACGTTACCACCAGTTGACCCATGAGATGGGCCAGGCAATCCTAGGTTCCTTGTCTTCTCCTCTGGTCTTGGAATGTGGATTTTGCTTGCCTTTCCTCCCCTCAGAAGCTGCTCCAGGGACATAGACTTGAGATGGTGATGTTGAGATCACCTGCCTCTCTATATAAACTTTTGCAGGCTGGTGTGTGGGATCCATTTGTCTTGCTACCACCCAAGACAAAACTCATATGTAAGTGCCCTATGTGTATTAGACTAGTCCCCTACCAAGCTGGAGTGACCTGCTTCTTTCTTTGGTCTCTTCCTGCCATCTGCATTTGGGGGTCAGTTTCACATTACCCCCGGGGAAGCCCCCAAGGATCTTGTGAGCCGACAGCCAATATATTAGAAATTTTGATTTCATGTTGGAGAGACACAAGGAGATACTAAGTAAAGATAAAGAGATATGCCCAAGGAAACCCAGCTGTTTGAGGCTTCCTAGCTAGGTTCCAGATGTGTGACTGAGAAAGACACCAGATGAGTCTGGCAAGCAGCCTGTAGCTGTTTTGGGGACACCAGAGACTAGCTTCCCTTTTCAAGGACTTTTGGAATTGCAGAATCATGACTAAAATAAATATAATTTTAACCCATTAAGATTTGATGTACAAAATAATGTCAAAAGGTACAAACTTCGTTATAAAATAAGTCCTGGAAATATAATGTACAGTGTGGTGACTACAGTTAATAGTCTATTAGTTAATTAACTATTAATTAATAATTAATACTCTATTGTATTTTTTAAAATTGCTAAGGGAGTAAATCTTTCTTTAGTATTTTATTCCTTTTTTTTTTTTTTTTTTTTTTTTGGCTAGGAGTAAATTTTAAAGGTCCTCACCACAAGAAAAATATCTGTAACTATGTAAGGTGATAGATGTTAATTAAACTTATTGTATTGATCATTTTGCAGTATATACACATGTCAAAACATTATGTTGTACACCTGAGAGTAATACTGCATTATGTCAGTTTTACCTCAATAAAAAGATATAATTTTTTAGTTTCAATTACAAATAATTTTCAAAACTTTTTCGTTGATTGATAAATAGAAGTGTGTGTATGTGAATATGTGCGTGTTATCTGTTCATCATTTGTTTATTAAGGGGATTCTCACTCATCAGTGTGAATGAGTTATTCATTTTTAAAAACATGATATTGGTATTATTCAGGACTTCTATTCTCAAATAATTTTCTGGAACTGAAATTAAAATTGAATTTACTAATTCATAGACCTGGAAGGACAGAGACTTAAAGACTCAAGATACAGCTAGATTCAAATGTGCAAACATTACCTTAAGAATCCTTTATTGTATCTTTCAATTGTAGTCTTCTTTTTCTTTCATCTGTTTTCAAGCAGAATCTCTGTGGTACTAGAGATGGTACTAGAAAGCTCTGGATTCCATGATCTATACAGTTATCCCATCAAACTCAGACTACTTCTTAGATAATAGTTTTGGTTTACTTCCTGACAACAATTTCATTGGTTTGGCTTGAGAAATATGTTCGTCTATGATTCGATTTGTATAACCTAGCAGATGGATTGCTCTACTGCCTTTACTCCCAGACCTGGATCAATGGGCAAGGGCCACCAAAAAGACAGGGGAAAGTCAGTGAAATATCCTTTTAAATCATTCATTACAAATGTTTTTATTGCTTTATTGTTGGAACTTTCATTTTAGGTTTTTCTTTTTTTATGAATAATTCATTTGTAAGTAATCAAGAGCATTGGTCTTTTTTTTTCCCTCAATAATTTCTAATGCTTCCCTGTCATATATTTGATAAAAGTTATTTTCTTCGAGCTTTATACAATTTTTGGAGATTATGTGATCTGAGAACCTAAACTGATTTTCCAAATGCTAGCCTCTTATCTGAACATCATTTGCTGATAACCTTCCTTCCTCCATTTATTTGTAAATCACCTAGTCATAAATTAAGTTGATATACATACTATGTATACTAAAGAATATTTAGGGCAATGAATTGTACTGAGTTGTTGGCTGTATTTTTATCAGTAGCACACGTCTATGATTTCTGTATCTTCTTATTATAATTTATTATTCAGGAGTTTCTCTGTTCTCTTAAATTTGAATGACCCATCTTTATGCTTGCCTAATTTCAAATAGTTCAAATCAATATTCAGAAATATATTTGTCATGAATTGCCTCAGACTTCCTTCTTTTGGAATTAAAATTACATTTTAATTATATTTACTTTGTAACAGCTTTATTGAGGTAAGACAGATATAGTATGAGTTTCATATGCATAGGGCGCCAAGGTAGCTCAGTGGTTGAGCGTCTGCCTTTGGCTCAGGTTGTGATCCTGTGGGTCCTGGGATCGAGTCCTGCATCAGGCTCCCCAGAGGGAGTCTGTTTCTCCCTCTGCCTGTGTATCTCCCTCTCTCTGTGTGTCTCTCATGAATAAATAAATGAAATCTTTTTTTCAAAAAAGAATCCGTCTAAAAAAAGTTTCATATACAAAAAGTTTAAAATATATGTATGCTTGTGTACTGTCACCTCTATAAAAATAAACATATCACCTCAAAAAGTTTTGTTACTCCCGGTTTTAATCTTTCTTTCTTGCCCTTTTCCAAATTTGGATTCATGTAAACAATGGTCTGCTTTCTATTAAGGTATATTAGTTTGCATTAAAAGATCTTATATAAATGGAATCCTATGATATGCATTCTTTTAATTTGGATTCTTGCACTCATCATAATAATTTTGAGATCCATGTTTTTATCTTAACAGTCCATTTCTTTGTATTGCTGAATAATATTCATTTATCATATTTGCCACAATTTATTCACTAACTCATGGATTGTTTCCACTTTGAGGCCACAATAGAAACAGAGATTCCAATAAACATTTGTGAAAATTCTTCTTATAAATATAAACTTTTATATCTCTGTGATAAATACCAAGAAATGGAATGGCTGGGTCTTACAGTAGATGAGTGATTGACTTTTTAAAAAATATCTAGTTGTTTCTTAGTCTTAGATTGAAAAGGAAGAGTCAGCTTCCTACCTAGAATACTCTCATAGGAATGATCATTCATTATGAATCAGATAAGCAAAGGAGAAGTTATGAAAAGAAACAAGACCATGGGGTCACAGAATATAAAGCAAGAATGATTCCCAGTGATCATATACCCTAAAGCCCTCATTTTACAAAGGAAAAAGACAAACCTCAATATCCAGGAAGAGATTTGCCCAAAGTTGCACAAAATCAGGCCAATTTGTGATTCAGTGCTCTCCCCAAGTCACAAAACCGAATCAAACTTTATCATCCACTTCAAAAGTGAGGTGAGCACAGGGATTTGCCAGGTCCATTTCACCAAAAAGGCCAACTAAGACATAAAAGACTTCTCTTCTAAGGCATGCCAGACATTTACTTCTTGCTTTGGATGTGGCTTATTCCATCCAACCTGACTCCTGTTCTCCTTCCAGCCTGGCATTTTATTAGCACATTCCTACTTTAATTTCTAGCTAACCAAGATTTTTTTTTAATGATTACACTGAGAAATGTCCCTCTCATGTACATTTTCGACTATGGTATTTCTAAAAGCAGCAGACAGAAACCTCTGAGGCTCACAACAAGTAACAGATGATTTGTATTCCGCTCCATAGAATGTCTATATGCTTTCCTACCCCCCCCCCCAAAAAATAAAATAAAGTCCTAAATATCTTTGAGAAAGGTATTTTTTCTCTGTTTTCTGGTTAATGAATGAATATCATAATATTTGAAATGTGGGCTGAAAAAAAGAAGCAAGCACTGAATATCAGATTCAATATTCAATTTTCTCCTTTCTCTTGATAACATAATATTTCAAGAATTCACACTTACATAAACACATGGTTACCAATTTCAGTCTTTTCAATACTTTATGAAGTATGAGAAGATCAGAATATTGCCAAGATATTAAAGACACAGAATATACTTTGTATGGAATTTTGATTACTGTATTTTCTCACTGAGTGGTTGTTTCTTGTGAAATGGGTGAATTGCAAGACTCTGTGAACCACTGATTTCTCTCTTTTATGGTTTCTGGTAAATACTTGTCAAAGTTTTGCTTTTCATGAAAAAAAAAAGACAATTGCTCATCTATTTATCTCTACCATTAATTAATTTTTTAGTTATCCTTTATTGAATTTTATAAAAGAAAACATGCTTAAGTGGGGTTTTTGAGTCATTTTTAGAGCAATTTTAGGTTCATTGTAAATCTGAGCAGAAGGTAAAGATTTCCCATATTCCCAATGAACCTACACTGACACTTCATATCACCAGAACCCCGTAGTTTATCATTTACTCTTTGTGATGCACATTATATGGATTTGGACAAATGCATAACAACATGGATCCACCATTATTGCATCATATAGAGTATTTTCAAAGCCCTAAAAATCCTCTGTGCTCTAACTCTTCATCCCGGCCTTTTCCCAGCCCCTGGTAACCACTGATTTTTACTGTCTCCATACTTTTTCCTTTTCCAGAATGTCATAAAGATAAAATCATAGTATGTAGTGTTTTCAGACTGGCTTATTTCTTTAACTATATATGCATTTATGTTTCCTTCATATTTCCTCCTTTCCATGACTTGAAAGCTAATTTATTTGTGAGCTAAATAATAATCTAGTGTATGAATATACCAGTTTATCTATTTAGCTACCGAAGGACATCTTGGTCACTTCCAAATTTGGGCAACTATAAATCTGCTATAAAGTTATTCATGAGCTGGTTTTGAGTGGACAACAATTGACTTTTTAAGAAACGGCTTCTAGAAACTGTTTTCTAGAATGTGAAATTTATGTCTCCTACCATCATTGTATGAATATTCCATTTTCTCTATATTTCAACCAATACTTGATATCACCAACCCATTTTAATGTTATATACTCTCATATATCTCATATACTGTTGTGGTTTTATTTCATATTTTCTTAAACAACTATTTGTTGAGTATTTTTATACATGCTTCTTTGAAATCTAAATATCATTCAATACCCAAATATTATATTGTTTATAATTTTCTCATTTTTTATCAAGCTTTTTGGTTCATGATTACTGATTTTTTTTCAGAAATTTGTTATATCTGATTCAGATATAAAAATATTTTTCAGAATATTTTATATATTGATTCCGTGAATCAAGGTCCTTTGTCACAATTTGATTTGGAAATTGTCCTATTATTCTGTGGATATTCTTTTTCTTTTCATTGACTTAACATCACTTAAAATAAAAAAATATATATATCTTTCAAGGGACTCCTGGGTGGCTCTGCAGTTGAGCATCTACCTTAACCTCAGGTCATGATCCTGGGATCCCAGGATTGAGTCCCACATGTGGACTCCCCACAGGGAGCCTGCTTTTCCCTCTGCCTATGTCTCTGCCTCTCTCTCTGTTTTTTTTTTTATGAATAAATAAAATATTTAAAAAAATGTCTTTCAATGAGGAAATTCAATTTATATATATATTTTTTTCTATTATGGAGTATATTTCAGTGCCATAACTAAGAAATCTTGGTCATTGAATATAACAGACATTTTCTCATTTAAAAAATATTTTTAATTTATTCATGTATTTGAGAGAAAGAAAGAGAATGTATGTACAAGTGGGGTGAAGGGAGGGGAGGAGGAAGAGGGAATCTGAAACAGACTCTACACTGAGCAGAGAGCCTGATGTGGGGCTTGAATTCACCACTACAAGATCATGACTTGAGCTGAAACCAACAGTCAGACGCTTAATCCACTAAGCCCCCTGGTGCCCTGACATTTTCTCATTTTATATAAATGTGGGAGTTCTATACTTGTAGGTATAGACTTATGTCTATGATCCATTTTGAATTTCCATTTGAGTTTATATATGATACAAATGCACTGAAGTTCTTTATTGTTTATTTTCAAATATACATTAAACACCTCCAGTAACATTATTTCTTTACACTTTTTATTTTAATTCAGTCAGTTCACATACAGGCTTATATTAGTTGCAGATGTACAATACAGTGATTCCGCAATTCTATACATCACTCAGTGTTCATCACAAGTGCACTCCTTAATCCCTAAACACCTACTTCACCCATCCCTTCAATTCACCTCTCCTTTGGTAACCATCAGTTGCCTATGGTTTAGAGTCTGTTTCTTGGTATCTCTCTCTCTCTCTCTTTTTTTCTCTTTGCTTTGTTTCTTAAATTCCACATATGAGTGAGATCATATTATTTGTCTTTCTTTGACTGACTTACTTCACTTAGCATTATACGCTCTACCTCCATTCATGTCCTTGCAAATGGGAAGATTTCATTACTTTTTATGACTTAATAATCTTTGATTGTGTATATGTCCCACTCCACAATTGATGGACACGGGCTGCTTCCGTATCTTGGCTATCGCAAATAATGCAGCTTTAAACATAGAGGTGCATGTATCCCTTTGAATTAATGTTCTTGTATTCTTTGGGTCAATACCCAGTAGTGTGATCACTGGATCATAAGGTAGAATGTGTATTCTGCTCTTTTGGCATGGATGTTCTAAATATATCTGTTAAATCTCTCTATTCTAGTGTGTCATTCAAAACCATTGTATCCTTATTGATTTTCTGTTTAGACATATCAGTCTATCAATACAAGTGGGGTTTTAAAATCCTCTACAGTTACTGTATTATTATTATTGATTAGTTTCTTTATGCTTATTATTAACTGTTTCATTTATTCGGTACTCCCATGTTGGGTGCATATTTACAATTGTTGTATCATCTTCTTGGATTGTCCCTTTTATTATTATACAGTATCCTTCTTTTGCTTCTTATTACAGTCTTTAGTTTAAGTCTATTTTGTGAGATGCCTGAATGGCTCAGTGGTTGAGTGTCTGCCTTCGGCACAAGGCCTGATCCCAGGATCCAGGATCGAGTCCTACATCCGGCTACCTCTGAGGAGCCTGCTTCTGCCTCTGCCTGTGTCTTTGCCTTTCTCTCTCTCTGTGTCTCTCATGAATAAATAAATCTTTTAAAAAAATAAAGTCTATTTTGTCTGATATAGGTATTGCTACTCTGGCTTTCTTTAGATATCCATTTCCATGATAAGTGTTTTTCAATCCCTTTACTTTCAATCTGCAGGTGTCTTTAGGTCTAAAATGAGTCTCTTGTAAGCAGCATATCTGTGGGTCTTATTTTTTAATCGATTCTATCACCCTATGTCTTTTGATTGGCATGTTTTGTCCATTTACATTTAAAGTAATTATTGACAGATATGTATTTATTGCCATTTTGTCATCTGTTTTGTGGTTGTTTCTGAAGATTTTCTCTGATCCTTTCTTGTCTTTCATGGTTTGCTGGTTTTATTTAGTGATATATTTGTATTTTTTTCTCTTTATTCATTGCACATTTATTAGTGGGTTTTGATATGTGGTTACCATTAGGTTTGTATATGACATCTTCTTCATATTACAGTTTATATTAAGTTGATGATCTTTTCAGTTTCAACCCAGTCTTTACTCCTCTTCTTCCCATGTTTTAGGTATATGGAGATGATCTTTTAAATATCAACCAATTCTACATTCCTCTCTTTACCACGTTTCAGGTACATAGTGTTATATTTTACACATTTTTTATTTTGTGAATTCCTTGACTGATATTTTATAGAAATATTCATTTTTACTTGGAAAATGTAAACTTTGCTTGGAAAGTTTCAACTGAAAAATCCCCTCATCGCTTTAGTTTCATTGATATGTAACTGTCTTCTTTTGTCTTGCTGCTTTAAATTTTTTTCTTTATCACTATATTTTAATTATATCTTGGTGTGGATCTGTGTTTGTTGATTTTGTTGGAGATTCTCTGTACCTCTGAGACCTGGATATCTGTTTCTTTCTCCAGATTCGGGAAATTTTTAGCTATTTTCCTTTCAAATAAATTTTCTGCTCTCCTCTTTATTCTTCTGGGACTCCTTTAATGCAAATGTTATTACATTTGATGGAGTCACTGAGTTCCTAAAATCTATTCTCATTTTTCATATTTCTTTTGCTCTCTTTTGTTCAGCTTGACTGCCTTCCATTACTGTCTTCTAGTTCACTAATTTGTTCCTCTGCTTCTTCCATTCTGCTGTTCATTCTATCAAATACATTTCTCTTTTTGTTTATTGAGCCCTTTATCTCTGCTATGTTATTCCTTATCTTTGTGTTAGAGGTCTCACTCATGTCTAAAGGCCTGGTGCGTCAGAGAGCATCGCTAATGTGTGCTGCGTGTACTCTGATATTCTGGTCACAGCCTCTTTATCATTTAGGCTACTTATCTGCAGAGGCTCTCCTTGCCTGTTGTGGTGGTGTTTGGTCCCTGGCCTGAATGTGATGAGTTTTAACACAGTGGCCATGATCTATTTGTCTCCCAAGCCATGTTTCTGCGCTTCTTACCTTCTTTGATATGGCCTACTCTCTACCTTTACTTGTGAAGTTTGCTCTGCCAGTCTTCAGGTCAGATTCTGGGGGTATGTAGGATGATTTGATAGTTATCTAGTTGTACTTATGGGCTGATGTGAGCCTAGGATCCTTCCACTCCAGTGCCATCTTCCCCTCCTTAAGCAACATTATTTTGATAAATTGAAGACTTTATCATTATGAAATAACCTCTTCCTTGCTTTTGTTATTTTCTCTGAAATATATTTTATATTAATATAACTCCGACGTTTTGCTTTTTGTTAGTGTAAGCATGCATATCATTTTGTATCCTTTTATTTTTAATCTTTTTTGTAGAAATATTTAATATAGGCTTCTAGTAGGTAGCATAGAGTTGTGGCTTAATTTTTGCTTCAACCTGACAATATCTGCCATTTATTACAGTTTTGAACAATTTAAATTCAATGTTATTATGTATATGCTATTTATGTTTCAATTTAGGTCTGCTCTTCTGATATTTGCTTTTTATTTGTCCCATATGATTTTCCCTTTGCCTCTTTTTCTGATCTTTTTGGATAGCATAAGTTAATGTTTAAAATAACATACATTAATGTTTCCATAGAAGAATACTATGGTTGTTTCACCAATTTTCACCATTAAGAGTTCTTCATACAATAATTAACTATTCTTCTTTAGAGAAAATCATGAACTCCTTTTTTTTATGAACTCCTTTTTTAATTATAGCTACTCTACTACTTATTCAGTTAACAGCTGTTATTTTCTACAATTACAGATCACTCAAGATCTTTCTTCTGGATCACTCAAGATCTTTAAAAGGAAAGTGTCCAAATACCCTAGTCAACATAAGATCCTAGTGAGAGCATATATTTACCATCTGTGTAAAGTCATACCATCTTCTGAACTGAATGTTAAGATCAATGGCACATTAAATTCACAATCAATTTTATTCTTTGGCCCTTCAATTCTATTGATTTCTATATCCTGGACCCATAATTCCTGACATGCATTGGCCATGACCAAAGTCATACTATTGCTTCCACCCTTGATCCAGTACAATTCTAATATCTAAGAGAATACTCTCAGATATTATTTTACTCTAAATTATTTTGAATTCTTTTTGAATCTGTTTAATTCTATTGGTGGTCCAAGACAAGGCAAAACACATTTTAATATTTAAAATTTATTTAATTATCAACTATTCTAATTGGTGCCACAATGCCATAGGATTCTCAGATATAGTCATCTAATATTTTCTCTAATATTTCTAAATATTACTTTATAATTAATTCACCAAATGCATATTATTAAGTACATGCTATAAGCTATGAACTCCACTAGATGTCCTGACTCAATTCACACCACAGAGTATTTTGTAATTTGTGGCTCTATCATTTATAACCATTTAGATTCATGCATAGTGTATTTGTTTGAGCTGTACTCATTATCAGGAAAGTGGGCAGTTACACAGGCTATATATTTTCCCCTATATATATTTCTATCCGTTATTTTTTGGATTTCAGTGTTAAATAAGATAGAAAATTCTATTCACATTTGTACTGGTAAACTGATCAAGTTATGGTGATAAGGTCACATAGAAAACTTCAACAATATTATCTTTAAAAATATTTATGAACAGGAATGCCTGGGTAGCTCAGTCAGTTAGGCACCCAACTCTTGATTTCAGTTCAGGTCTTGACCTCAGACTTGTGAATTCAATCCCCACATTTGGCTCCATACTGGAGCCTACTTAAAGCAATAAATGTATCTATGAACAATGACAAACTTTATAAATTAAATATATAGGTGTGTTACTATCACAATGGAATATAGAAATGGAAAAATTATGACATTTTAATAATTTACTTTTAAAGTTATTCATTTTGCAATTGTTTCATCAAGTATTTAAAAGCTTTTGATTCTTGCTGAAGTCAACACAAAATTTAAAAAATCAGTATTTTATTTGATTTAAAATAATTAAAATTTTATTATATTGTTTGTCTATAATTAAATTGTGACAATGAGTATTTTAGAGCTTTTACCAATCTGAGATTTTATATTGCAAGAAAATAAATTATGATTTCAAAATAAATGTTTACAGAGATAATTTTTGTGAAAATTTATAATTCTGTTAACCTACTAGTTTAGTATGGCTTTGAGCATATGCTTATTCTGTGTAAGATAAGAATATCATGATATGAAATCATCAACCATACTGACTATAAATTGACATATGTGAAGTTTCTAAGGCAAAAAAAAACACCTTCAGTTTCGAATTTGCAAATTGGAGACAATGATTCCTTCTTTCCTTTGGCTTTGGATGGATATATTACAGAGGTATGTGTGTATACACATGTGAAAGCACTTGTATTTTCAATGACAGATGAATATGATAAAAATAACTATCTAACTCAGTGACTCAAAGGGAACACAAACTCACTTACTATGGTGTAAGAATAGGAATATTCTATGCAAGGTCTAGGACCCAACACAAAAAATAAAAGTATTATTCTGTAACACAGATATGAATTATTAGTTATGAGTTATTATTCTCAGTCAGTGGAAAATAATTCAATATGCCTCCAAATTCCAGTAGTGCTAAGAAAGCAAAGAGATTAACTATATAACCAATAATGGGATGCTGATCACTTAAGTTAAATATCAAATAAAGATATCATTTGCAATTCAATTAAGAAAATAAACATCATTGCTGCTAAAGTACAGTTTATTGGGTGTTACAGACTTTGTGGAGAAAAGACACAAGGTTTGATATATATTCATACTGTAGAGTGATTTCCTATTGCAAATGATTAGAACACACTTCTGGCATCCTAATGTTCCTGTGCTGATGGGCTCTTCTGTTGTTCAATGTGTCTCAAGCAATAAAATCAGCTTGTAAGCTTTGCCTCAGCAGCTGAGCACTGCATGCATTCAGGCCATTATGGCAGTAGGGATGCTCAGTTGGGAAAATGGTATATAAATAACTGATAACACGAGGGGAGTCTGATTAATCCTTACTGGCCAGTAACTATTTTTAGGATTCCCTTGCATTTGAGAGGATATGTGCTTGTGAGAAATTGAATCTAAGAGCGTGAATGCTAACTCTATTCAGACAGCACAAAAGGTATTCTTAGAAAATGATTATTTTAAAATTGATTTCTGAAAATCAGATAAGTTTTTGAAAATGTAATTTTAACTTCCTACTGATTCCTTCTTAATGCATTCTCTGCAATAGTTTAAAATTTTTTATTTTGTTTAATTTCATCATTTAAAAAATCACTTCTGCAATTCTTTAAAATTTTACTTTACTTCATTTAATCATTTAAAAAACAATTCCCCTGGGATCCCTGGGTGGCGCAGCGGTTTGGCGCCTGCCTTTGGCCCAGGGCGCGATCCTGGAGACCCGGGATCGAATCCCACGTCGGGCTCCCGGTGCATGGAGCCTGCTTCTCCCTCTGCCTGTGTCTCTGCCTCTGTCTCTCTCTCTCTCTCTCTCTCTCTCTGTGTGTGTGTGTGTGACTATCATGAATAAATAAAAATTAAAAAAGAAAAAAGAGTGTCACTTTAAAAAAAATAAAAATAAAAAAAATAAAAAACAATTCCCTTCTCTCTGTCACATGCTCATTCTTTATTGCTCTGTCTCTCTCCACTTCCCACCCCCTATACTCCTCAAAAATATATATTTTTTGACAAATAAGTTTAGAACTCAAGGAGGTGTATACATATACTGTCTCTAATTGAGATACTTATATGATTGTATTTTAAGTTATATAAAGAAACATCCTATTAACTAAGAAACATCCTACTAACTATAGAAACATCCTATATAACTAAGAAACATCCTATTAACTATAGAAACATCCTATATAACTAAGTTATATAAAGAAACTAGTCTATTATTTGTAGCTTTTGCTGTGCTGTAGAGATCTAATATTTGATAAATATTCTCATAAACTTTTGAGACACTTAACTTAGATTCATATGTGCACAATCACAAATATCATATATATATGTGTGTGTGTCCTGATAAAATTAATCATTATCTTAATTCCAGTATGATTGGTTGATTGGTTCTTTATTCTAACTAGTCTTTAGATGACTGAACTATTGACTGTTACTACTTCCCCTCGTACTAGCTACCAATTTTTTAGCATCTACTCCATAAGAGATGCTATTTTAGGTGTTCACATTTATGATTTATAATGATCAGGTCTTCTGTGAATGTTACATAATATTATCCTAACTATACACATAAGAAGGACAAGTAGTTCAAGGGCAAAAGCTTGATCTGTATGATAGGACTATTTACTCAGCTAGTATTGCAATGCAAGTGTGTGTGGTTTCCAAATCATAATATTTTTGTATTATGTTATGCTACCTGAGGCTTATTTAATTTGATTTTTATTTAAAACACTTTTTCAAGCTATCTGGAACCTAATCACAATTACTCATCATCTCTTACCATGGGCAAAATGAATTCCTGAAAGCAGCCATAGCCATTTATAGTGAGCATTTGTGATTTACATTGGCAAATAAGTACTACAAAGATGAATGTGAAAAGATCCCTGAAAAAATAACCACGTTGCAGACTGTAATGAATAGTATTAATGCATATTTGGGTTTTATAAATGCTATAAAGGAGTAATTAATTTTAAGTTGTGTCTTCTGGCAGGTCTTGTAAGAGGAGGACATGACAAATTAGTACAACTCCAACACACAAATGTAGGGACAAATGAGTGGAAAGAAAAGAATCTAAGCAAAGGCACTTAAGGTGAGAAACATTAGGCTGAAAATTACAAACTTAAAGCACATAGTTTTGCTTTCCAAGAATGGATACATTTAAGATTTGTGTTAGTTGTAAGAGACAATGATAATATCCCAACAACAACCTCACCCTTACTCTTTTCCTCTTTCTTCTGAAAATCGTAAGCTGGTGACTACATACTGTAATTGACTAAAATTGTATATTCTATAATATATAACCTACCTTTATGCATACTTAGGTTATGTTTATAATAAAATAGTCATCCAATTCTATATTTCAAAATTACACTTACGGTTCATCGAGTGTTATGAATGAAATTGTTTCAGCACTTGATAATTTGATTTGATGACTGCAATTCCCCACGTTGTAAGGAAGAACTAAACTTGGCAAGAAATTAAACCTGTGAAAGAATGTTTAAATACATAAACATATCTATTAAATGCAACCTCCTGAATGAGCTCTCAGCATTTTGTGCCTGTTTTTAATGTATGTAGAGAACTACATTATAATTATTTATTTTACATGTTTATTGTTCCACCCCAAATGTAATCTTTTCTGAACACATTTCCATTTTTCACTTCATTAGGTTACTAGGACTGAATGCTTTGTCTGGCATAGTTTCATCTTTTGAAAAAGTATAAGAATTGATGTATGTTTCATAATTTCTTGTTAATTCTGAGAATATCTTTTAATTTGTAAACATAAAAGTTGTCACACTTTCTACAGTGTGGATAAAGATCCACACATGCATAACTCAACAAAATACATCTATTTTATGAGAACTATTTTATAAAAATGTTTCAAAATGTTTCAAAAACATTTTGAACTGGGTATATATTAATGTAAATAAGCATCCACAACTCATTTGGATAAACGTCTAATGAAAAAATTGGAGGGAAATGTATTTTAAAGAGGGAGAGATATAAGTAATTTACAAATTATTAACAGAAAGCATTATTAATACCATAGTTAAGAATCAGACAGGAAATCTTCAGATTAAGAATACAATGAATGAAATAAAAACTTCAATGTAGAGTGTTAATAGCATATTTAGTTCAGTAGAAGAATCTACAACTTCAAAGACAAATTATCGGAGTCCATACTATACAACATGATCTATAAATTTAATTCAATTTCTATCAAAAGCCTAATAGCAATTTTCACAGAAGTAGAAAAAAATCCTAAAATTCATTTGGAAGCAAAAAAGACTGAATATAGCCAAAGTAGTCTTGAGAAATAAGAACAAGCCTGGAGGTATCATGCTTTATGATTTCAAACTACATGAGAAAGCTATAATAATCACGTAGCATGGTTACTAGGTATCTATCTAAAGGATGCAAACATAGTGATTTGGAGGAGCACATGCACCCCAATGTTTATAGCAGCAATGTCCACAATAGCTAAATATGAAAAGAGTTCAGATATCCATGGACAGATGAATGGATAAAGAAGAGATGGTATATATACATAATGGAATATTACTCAGCCATCAAAAAGAATGGAATCTTGCCATCTGCAACAACATGGATGAAACCAGAGGGTATTATGCTAGCAAAATAAGTCAGAGAAGGACTAATACCATATGATTCCATGTATATGTGGAATTTAATATTACCATTTATCCAGGAGATGCAAATCAAAACCACAGTGAGATACCACCTCCATCAGGCAGACAATGACTATGAACAAGTTGCAGGATAAGTATTGGTGGAAATAATGGACACTTTACACTGTTGCGGGCAATGTAAACTGATTGATATAATCATATGGAAAACAGTATGGAAGGTCCTCAAAAGTAGAAATAGAACTATCAATGATTCAACAACCCCACTTGTGGGTATATATTGAAAGGAAATATAGTCACTATCGCAATGTGATACTACACACCCATGAACACTGCAGCATTATTTACAGTGGTCAAGATACAGAAACAACCCAAGTGTCCATCAACAGATGAGTGGATAGAGAAAATGGGATATGTATATGTGTGTCTATAAATGTGTGCATGTATATACACACATGATGGAATATCATTTAGCCTTAACAACATGGATGAACCTGGAAGACATTATGCTCAGTTAAACAAGCTAGACACAAAAAGACAAGTACTACATGATCTCACTTATAAAAAAAGTTCAACACGTAAAGTAGAATAGTGGTTACTGGAACTGTAGGGTGGAAGAAAACAGGACTTGTTGGTCAGAGGATACAAACTTTCAGTTATAAGATGAGTAAGTTCTAAAGATGTAATATAGAGAAGAGTTACTGTAGTTAATAACTGTATACCTGAAATTTGCTGAGATTAGATTTCAAGTGTTCTCACTACAATCATACAAAAAGATTGGTAACTATGTGAGTTGATAGATATGTTAATTAGCTTAATTGTGGCAATCATTTCACAATGTATCTGTATCAAAAATATATAATTTTTATATTTGAATTATACTTCAATAAAGCTGGGAGGAAAATAAATGTAACTAAGACCAATGCAGTAGAAAATATCAAGGAAACAATAGAGTTGTTTCCAAGAGGGTTGAAAACATCACTAAGAAATTTTAGAAGATGAATATATCAATCATGAAATTGTCTACTATGGAATTATTGTGGAATTTTGAGTATCCCATACTTTTCTAAGTCCATAAAATGTGGCTTCTACATTTTTTAGCTATGAAATATGATATAAAAATACTTAGTGTGGAGATAAATACTGGAAATAGTTCAATGTTAAAATATGTTTAGGCTATTATCCTTACCCTGATTTTATCAGAAAAATATTGTAATCCAATTCCCTTTGCATTTATGGTGCAAGAGGGATAGAGAATTAGCACAGTGCCTTTGATTTCATCCTTAGTGACCAGTTTTCTTGAGTACCTGGAATTTCCTCACTTAATGTCTAACTCTGATATTCAAAGGATTTTGAATTTAATTTTTTTTTCTAGTGTAAGTATTTTGTCTACAACTACTAATGAATTTTGTGGGAAAAAAGCAACAAAAAACTTAAGACTGACTTATTAATTTTATTTATTTGTTGTTCAGTATGCTAACCTATACCCTATATCCATGTCTATTTTGACTCTATTTGACAAGGACTGAGAGGCTACAATTTTTTCTTAATACTATGTTTAATTATCCTTTGTATGGTTATTCATATGTGTAGCCAAACACAGTTGTGTGTTTTTAAAAGATTTTATTTATTTATTCATGAGAGACACAGAGAGAGGCAGAGACATAGGCAGAGGTAGAAGCAGGCTCCCCACGAGGAGCCTGATGTGGTACTTGATCCCAGGATCCCGGCATCATGACTTGATTCAAAGGCAGACGCTGAACCACTGAGCCACCCAGGTGCCCCCACAAACAGGTTTTGTTTTGTTTTGTTTTAGACTTTGGATACAAGGACTAAGTTAACCATTTCCCTAATTTATTATACACCATCAGTATAAGTTCATGGAAACCTAAATCATTTTATTTCTTCCACATTATCTCTGACCTCTAGTATCATTTTTCCCTCTCACCAAACACATACTTTGGTATATTTGAATTATATCTTGGAGTATATATGTATCCTCATAAAATATGTAGTGCTGTGTTTGTTTAAAAGCATTTATGCATATTTTCTTTATTTTCATAACTGCAATGACTCCTTCAATTTCACTGCATTCCTTACTCATCTCATCAAACTCCATGTTAGAAAATCTACAGTTATTTAAGCACATGTATATTTATATAATAATTTTCCTTAGCATTTCCTAACAGAGCAATCAGTTGAAATAGAATTCTTTTCTAAAAGTTTAAACTATCTCCACCGTAACTTTAACTTCTGCTTCACTAATACTGATATTTCTTTGGTTCCAGACCACTTGTCATACTTTTCTTTCTATTCCACCCTTCCCATCTTCCTAAAATTCCCCTTCCATTTCTGTGTGCTCAAAAACTCTCATCCAAAGATTGCTTCTTTATCATTTAAATTGGCATATATTTAGTATGTTAATTAAACAAATTAAATAAAGTAAAATTAAAACTTGCTTAAAACATATACAGACAGGCTCACCAATTCATGGGAACAAGAGTCTTAAAAAGAATGCAGATAGATAATTAATTCAAAGACAACACTTTTTGCTCAAATGACCAAGTTATTTCCCTGACTTGGCTCTATCCCCAGAGTGTTTGCCACATCCTAAGACTGAGCTCCATATAGTTGTGGCAACCACTTGGGCTACACTTCCTCTTTATTTTTTAAGATTTTATTTATTTATTCATGAGAGACATAGAGAGAAAGGTAGAGACTTAGGCAGAGGGAGCCTGATGAGGGACTTGATCCCGGGACTCCAGGATCACACTCTGGGCCAAAGGGAGGCGCTAAACCATTGAGCCACCCAGGTGTCGCTGGGCTTCACTTCCTTAAGCATAGATGTGAGTAAGGAAGCCTGTCTTCCTCAGGCTATATTTTAATAGTAAGGAAACTTTTTTCCAGGGACGCTCTATTAAACTGTTCTTAGGTTAATTAACCAAATTTGCTTAGGCCTGCCCTTTTGTAAGTCAGTTACTGGCAAGGGAAAATGGGGTTACCAGGATTAGACTGTTCAGAAGCCATTCATCAGTTTCCCTTGAGCCACATGGGTAGAGATCATGAGGGAAGCATACATGAATGAGTCAGGTTTCTCTCACAAAAGGAAAAAGCATTTGTATACTGGAAGGAAACGACATGGATACCACACAGACTCACTACTCACCTTATTCAGTAAAAGTAATTACAAGCTCATATCTCAGAGCTTTCATAGCACAAAAAATATATGTGTAGATATAACATATTTCACTATGGAAGATCAATACTTGTAAAAACTGAATGAATCTTAAAGAATGACTTTATGAGATTTAGCTTCTGGAAAGTAAAGAAAGGATAGTGATATCAGCCTTCTTGTGCAGTTGTAATTTTTATTACTGTTACTAGCACATAATACGTGGTATCATCCTTAGCCTGGGATGACTACTCAAAAATACTATTATTTTTTTAAAGATTTTATTTATTTATTCATGAGAGACACACACACACACACAGAGGCAGAGACACAGGCAGAGGGAGAAGCAGGGTCCATACAGGGAGCCCAATGCGGGACTCGATCCTGGGACTACAGGATCATCCCCTGGACTGAAGGCAGGTGCTAAACCACTGAGCCAACAGGGAATCCCCAAAATACTATTATTTATATTAGTAACTACCTACTCTGGATGAGCAGGAGCTCTCCAGTCCAACATTTTCTAGTATGATTTATTTTCTGTGACCATAGAGGAACTCAAGTTTATGATCCCTGGCTAAAGTTAAAGTCTTAAAAAAAAAAAGCCTCTTTCACTCCTGTTAATAATTCTGTTTGTTATTGCAGTTGCTTTTGAAACACTCATTCACATACACACACCCAGGGACACACACCCTGGGCAGAGATTGTCCACGGCAGGTGAGATAGTAGGGGAATTTCTTTTCAGAGATATTTGGCAATATCTTTCTTTTAACTTCCTGAATATTTATCCTGCTTATTTCATCCTCAGATCTCCCTCCTGTCTTACCATACTCAAAGTTCCCTATTTATCTTTTTTGATATTTCACATTTTGTGCAAATTACTTTTCAACAGAGACACCTTCATTGGCCCACCCCTCCAGTATAGAGCCTGACTATGCTTTAAAAAGATAATTAGGACCACATTTTTGTATTCATAATAAATTATACATTTATTTATGATTATTTGGTTGTCAGGCTTTCAAGAGGACTGTTTTTATTTTTTTCATAATATTATTAATTTCCTACCACATATTCAATAAATGTTTGTTAAATGTGGCTTACTGGGTAAAATTCTCCGGAGGTTTTTAATTTATGAGTGTTCTTGTGTGGCCTGGAGGAAAAAAGTCAATATTTTAAATGGATATCAGTCAGGCTAGAGCCTTCAGGTATTATAAATGTAACTTTACTTTTCTATTAATGAACTGAATTCATAAAATTAGTTTTATTACATTATATGATAGAAAAACATTACTCAATCAATAATGAGAACCTTAATCCGTTACATGTTTTCTCCATTCCAGAAAGGTCTCCTTTAGCCCCAGTAGGTCCCATGATCTGAAGCTTAGGCAGTAACCCATAGGGAGCTTAGGGAGTAACCCACAGCAACCCATCTCCCCACAAGGAGATGATCGCTTGGTGGCAATCATCTCATCCCCCTGGCCCTGCCTGAGTCATCTTTTTCCCTATCGAGTCTCACAGGCTTTGCAGTGCTGCTGGGCCTCCTTCTCCTTATCACACAACTTCTCTAGACCTGGTTGTCAATACCATGTCCACACTTTTCTTGGGCAAACTTGAAACAGAAATGTACTCACAGAAGTTTATGTACTTGGGCACATAAATCTTAATGAAGCTTTCTCAGGCCCCTGTGACTAAAGAGTTCTCTCTACTGTCTCTGATCGACCACTTGTGAACAGTGCCAGATGCCAATAAATGTAATGAGGCTTACCAACTCCTTAGGCTACATATAGAAAGTGAGGCTACATTAACAGTGTCGGTTAGAAGGGTTTAATTGCTAAAGAACATTCATACACCGCAAATAAAAGTACATGTGTGTAGCCTATTGCAGAAAAAGGATACAGTAGAGCAATAGCAGTAAAGTCAGGATCTACATATTGCAGATATATATACCTGCCTCATAGGAAGGTATCCAAAGAAGCCAGGTGGAAGCTACAGTTGTCCGCTTTCTGTAGGGCTGTCCCAGACACACTTTCCCTCTTGGATCAGGGCCATTATTTGTGCACAAAATAACTCAGAACCAGAGACCAAAATAGGAACTCAGTTGAACCTTCTGACAGTCATGTAGGCTCTTCTTAGTCATCCCCATTGGCCAGTGGCTCCAGACATCTCATGGAGACCAGGTGCAAATCACCGATCTCACTCTTCTTATCAATAAAAAATGCTGACTATCCAATACGAACCATCTCCAAACTCCATAGATCTATGGATACCAAGCAATGCTATTAATCAGTATGTTGTTTGCCTTGATCAGGGTTCAGTGTCCTGTAGGTAAGTTAGCAAACAGTGCAGGCCAATTTCAGGTGCTAAAATTAAACCAGCACAAAGGCAGAAGTTGGATTTATTTGGGTAAAATCCAACCTATACTAATACCTAGATTATTTCTTTCCTTCTATCCTCCAACAATAACCTACACATATTTAAATCATTTGGGACTGGCAGGAAAAGATGGCACAGTCAAATGGAGCAATTAAGTAGAGTTTAATGAAGAGACTTTTCAAATGATGGTTGGTTCAACTAATACAGGATATTGTTATGCTTCAGACCTAGAAACAATGATAAAACACCAGCAGCCCCGGCTCAGAGAAACCAAGAAGGTAGCAGTTTTTGGAAACAAGAAAAAGTAACTTCAGGTGAAGGGTAACTTCCATCAGGTCAGTTGAAGCCTTCTGAGAAGGGACACAGACAACCAACAGTGATCGATAGCAAGCAAGCTCTAGGGAAGTGGGGAAGACATACCCTGACTGTACTCCCTTCTTCAACTCAGATACTCTGCCAGAGGCAGGGAGGTCATTGACACAGTCAATATGGTGCAGACTTCTGGGACTCAGAGCACATGGAGACAGTGAAGAATACATCTGGAGAGGGAAAAGGAGAATATCTAGCATTGTTATCAGAGGAAGGCAAAAGCTCAGCTCTTACTTCCTCATGCATTCTTGCAAATTCATAGTATTTTATGAAATATCATTTATGGTCAGCTTCCCTTAGGGACTGAAATCCAAAACTGTAGCATGTAGCAGCATGAAAGCACATGCATTTTGTACTCAGAATAATTTTTTTTTTCCTGCTTTCCTAAGGCAGCATTTCATCCTACACACAATGATAAATTGGCTGGGGAAAGGGCTATGGGGCAGAAGGGAATTACCAAAAACATAAAACACACTGTAATAATACACTAAAGAACCCAGTACTACTACAGCGATAAATCCTTTGGTTTCTATGATCTCATTTTGATTGATTAAAAAAATAAATAATGTTTTGATATTTATATGTTTATCAAAATTTAGGCTAATCCTCTTTATCATCAGACAAATAAGGCTATTTAAGCTCTAAGAGATGAAACCACTCCTCTAAAGTCACACTTATTTTGGCTGCTGATCCATACCTGGAATCCACCTCTCATTCTCTGATTCAGTTTTTTTTTTTCTTTTTTAAAAAAGGATTTTATTTGTTTATTTATTTGAGAGAGAGAAAGAGGGAAAGACAGCATAAAGCAGGTGAAGGAGCAGAAGAAGAGGGAGAGGCAGATGCCCCAATGAATAGGGAGCTAACCTCAGGAACCCTTGGATCATGACCTGAGCCGAAGGCAAAAGCTTAACTGATTGGGCCACCCAGTTGCCCCTCAGTTTTCTTTCTACCAGGAAAGTGGACTACATAGATTACTTATTGGAGGAAATATAATCAGTAAGCTGATAAAAATCAGCCATACCATTTCTTCTAAATTCCAACCATTTTTTCTAAATTCCAACATGACATAAAAGCATGGATATTAAAAAAAAAAATACAACAATGATATCTTTTTAAAGAATGAACTTGTTCTCAGACAACAACATACGCTGAGATTACCTATATTGGATTAATGTTAAAAGTCAGAAGATTTGGGATCCCTGGGAGGCTCAGAGGTTTAGCGCCTGCTTTTGGCCTAGGGCGTGATCCTGGATCAAGTCCCATATCGGGCTCCCTGCATGGAGCCTACTTCTCCCTCTGCCTGTGTCTCTGCCTCTCTCTCTGTGTCTCTCATGAATAAATAAATATCATTTTTTAAAGAAAATCAGAAGACTGACTATATTAACTGCATCCCAAGTGCCACAAATTAAAATATGTTGTATAATTACCATCTCACTTTTATAAATTGGATTTTCATAGAAATTACAGATGAAATGAGATCTTTTAGACTTGAAATATGTTTGATTAAAGTACCAAAACAAAAACCTGTAAATATCCCTGCTTTGTGAAAGTCTGTTTTAGGTCACTTCACTTTTATGAACGACATATATTAGTCCCTACTTTTGCTAACTGAAAGAAATTTGGAAAGGATTTTCACTTTTATGAAAAAAGGCCAACAGCAAAAATAGTATTTAGTACTTGCAGTGTGCACCCTGAACAGTAAGAGTGGCTTCCCGAGCTCTGAGCTGCATTTAGCACCTTAGCATCAAGCCACCATAGCTTTGAACTGTGTCGTTTCTGTCCTTTATCTCGATTTACTGTATGCATTCTTTAGATGTGTCCTAAGGTATTGTAAAAGCCAAAGAGACAGTATTTTGGGGGTCTTGGAATCTCAAAAAATTTTCCATATAAATTAACAGTGATTGCTTCTTCACTTTACACAATTACAGCTTACAAAGGGTTTTATAGGAATGTTTTACTTTTGGATAGCAGGTAAACCTTGCATTTGGTTTCTTTCGAATTATTAATTACAGTCCCTCACAGATAAATGCTACATTGTTATTTCCTGGAAAACATCTGTCAAACAAGTTTATATAGTATAAAATAAATTTATGTGAGTTTTGCTGTAATTACTGGTCCAAAAGCAGAATTATTGGGTATGATGACTAACTTTCTGTGTCAACTTGGGTAGGTCATGGTACCCAGATATTTCATCAAACATTATTCTAGATATTTCTGTGAAGATTTCTTTTAGGTGGGATTAAAATTTAAATCAGAAAATTGAGTTACTTGGTTGGCTCCATCTAATTGGTTAAAGGCCTTAAGAGAAAAGAGACTGACCTCTTCTGAGAAAGAAGTAATTCTACCAACAGACTGCCTTTGGATTTGAATTGCAAAATCACCTTTTCCTGGGTTGCCAACCTGTCCTGCAGATTTTGGACGTTTCAGCATCTAGAATCAGGTAAGCCAATTCCTTATAATGTATTTCTCTCCCTCTCTCAGAATTGCCATATAATTCAGAAATTCTATTTCTAATATATACCCCAAAGAATTGAAAGCAGGAATTCAAACAGATGTTTGTATGCCAATGTTCATTGCAGCATTACTCACAATAGCCAAAACCTGGAAATAATCTAAAAATAAATTAAGAGATGAATGAATAAACAAAACATGGTATATACTACATGGAGTCTTATTCAGCCATAAAAAGGAACAAAGTTCTGATACGTGGATAAACCTTGAAAAAATTATGTTAAGTGAAATAAGCCAGACACAAAAGGGCAAATATTGTAATTCTTTAAAAATGTCAATGTCATGATAAATAATAAAAGACTGAGAAGTTGTCAGAGACAGTGGAAGACAAAAGAGACATGCCAACTTAATGCAGTGTAGTAACCTGGATAGGATACTGGAAGAGAAAGAGGATATTAATGGAAAAACTACTGAAATCTAAATAAAGTCCTAAATTAAGTGAATAGTACCAATAGCTGGTTTCTTTGTTTTGACAGCTGTATAATGGTAATGGAAGACGTTAATGTTAAAGGAAACTGGGTGTGAGGTATATGGGAACTCTCTGTATGATCTGCGATATTACATAATAAAACGATAATACATAAATAAAAACAAAACATAAACCAAACTCATTCATTTTTTAAAAGTTGACTGGTAAAAAACCTCTATTTAAATTTAGAGAGAGCTTATTCTATAAGCCTTATATATTTTTTTAAAGATTTTTTTTTATTTATTCATGAGAGACACAGATTGAGAGAGAGAAGCAGAGACATAGGTAGAGGGAGAAGCAGCTCCTCGCAGGGAGCCCTATGCGACACTCGATTCTGGATCCCAGGATCATGACCTAAGCCAAAGGCAGGCAGGCGCCCAATCGCTGAGCCACCCAAGCATCCTTCTATAGGCCTTATAGTCAAGGGCACATATTGTTCATTTTCCCAGCTGGTAACAATAAAGGAATAATCTTTCTGAAATCCAAAATGGGCATCCGAGGAACTGTATCTCCTATAGATATTGCAGTAAGACAGGCACTTACATCACAGCTAATTTTGTTTTGATATTTAGAAAAAAGTCTCAGCACCTTACAAGCATTAACTCATTTAATCCTCTTCAAAATCCTATATAGTAGACAATGTTATCATCCCCACTTTACAGATAAATAAATCAGGACACTGAGATTATGTATCTTGTCTAAGACACTCTGAAGCATATTGCAGAGCTAGAATTCAAATCCAGGAAGTCTGGCATCAGAGTTCATGATCTTAGTTGCTAAATTATATTGTCCTTATACAATTAATTGTATGGCAACAGATACAGCAAACTGTACCATCAAATTCACCATCTCCAGCCTAGTTTCTAAGCATCCTGAAATTGAATTTAAAAAATTAGCTCTTCAAAATAAAAAGAAACCATATTGGCAAAGAAGAAGAAAAACTTTCACTATTTGCAGAAGAATGAAACCTAAATACTCCACCAAAAGACTACTAGAATTGATAAATGAATTCAGTAAGGTTGCTACAAAATCACTATATAGAAATCCACTACATTTGTATACACTAAATGATGGAACAGAAAGATAAATTAAGGAAATAATCTTATTTAAAATTAGACCAAAAATAATAAAGTACTTAGGAATAAACTTAACCAAGGAAGTGAGTGACGTGTACTCTGAAAACTATAGAACAATGATGAAAGAAATTGAAGATGACACAAACAAATGGAAAGATTGTCCATGCTCATGAATTGGGAGGACAAATATTATTAAAATGTCCATACTAGGGGCAACCTGGATTGCTCAATGGTTTAGCGCCGCCTTTGTCCGAGGGCATGATCCTGGAAACCTGGGATCAAGTCCCACATCGGGATCCCTGAATGGAGCCTGCTTCTCCCTCTGCCTGTGTCTCTGTCTTTCTGTCTCTCTGTCTCTCTCTCTGTGTGCCTCTCATGAATAAATAATCTTTAAAAAATTAAGAAAATAAACTAAAGTAAATAAACTACAGCAAAATAAAACATTTCTGCACAGCAAAGGAAATAATCAACAAGCATAAAGACAACCTACTTAATAGGAAAAGGATATTTGCAAATGATATATCTAAGAAAAGGTTAGTCAAAAAATATAAAGAATTTATACATCCCAAGACCCCAAAACCAAATAACCTAATAAAAAATGGGCAAAAAATATGAACAGACATTTCTCCAAAGAATACATATAGACAGCCAACAGAAACATGAAATGATGCTCAACAGCACTCATCATCAGGGAAATACAAATCAAAACCACAATTGAAATACCACCTCACAACTGTCAGAAAGGCTAGAATCAAAACTACAAGACATGACAAGTGTCAGTGAGAAGGTGGAGAAAAAGGAACCTTTGTGCACTGTTGATGGGAATGCACACTGGTGCAGCTACTCTGGAAAACGGTAGTGAGATGCCTCAAAATTAAAAAAAAAATGGAACTACCATAGGATTCAGTAACTCTACTACTGGATATGTACCTGAAGAACACAAAGATACTAATTTAAAAAGCTCTATGAGCGCCTGTGTTTACTTCAGCATTATTACAATAGGCAAATCATGGAAACAACCCACATGTCCATTGACAGATGAATGGATAAAGAAAATGTGATATATACACAACGGAATATATTCAGCCATAAAAAAAAAAAGAAATCTTGCCATTTGCAACAACGTGGATGAGTCTAGAGGATATAATGCCAAGTGAAACAAGTCAGAGAAAGACAAATGCCATATGATTTCACTCATCTGTGGAATTTAAGAAACAAAACAAACAAAGAGTAAAGGAGATAAACCAAAAAACAGACTCTTACCTCCAGAAAACAAACTGGATTACCAGAGGGGGAATGGGGTGAGGGGGAATGGATGATAGATGAAGGTAGTTAAGAACACACTTATTATCATGAGCCCTGGGTAATGTATAGAATTGTCTAATCACTATATTGTATACCTGAAATTAATAGAACATTGTATGTTAACTATACTAGAATTAGAAAATATACAGCTTTTCATTTACCCATATTTTCCCATAAAAGACAAAGCTTCTATATCATTTTCATGGTGAATTTTCTCTCCCACCATCTCTATAGACTCTTTTTACCATTCCATGGTGTCTCCTATGCAGACTGAATTAGTCCATCAGGGGTTGAGTATTGAAAATATAACACCTTTATTAAAATGTTTTCACCTTTTTGCCAAGTTTCACCATTAATCATTGTTATTTGTTTCAAGGCTTTTAGGTAAATGGTCCAATGAAGCTTTTATTCATTGGTTCCTAAACATTTCACGTTCTTTCATGCTTCTCAATGTTAGCTAACTCTCTCTTGTCACCAGTGCTCTTCTATCAACATTCTTCTCTTCCATTTTGCAATAATTGTCATTTATTCTTTTACATATATGCCCCAAATCACAGTGTGTGAAGTTCTTTTGCTTTCTCAGACAAATTTGTTATTTTCTCCCCTGTGCTCCTGCTGCTTTATTGTCATTCAACATCTATTATTATATATTTCTGATGTCCAAAATGCCTAAATAAGAATAATAATAGAAGAATCCTATTACTTCACAACTTATTGTAAGAACAAATTATCAATACAATAAAGTCATCTTTTTCTGAGTACTATCTTGATATTGTTATTGTTCTTATATATATTTTTATATCTTTACTATATTTGTATATCCATAAGAGCATATATTAGCAAACCACATTATTTTCATATTTTAAAGCTTTATATTATTCTCTCTATGTGTGTTACCTAATTACATATATGTGTGTGTGTGTGTGCTCTTTCCTCTACAATGGCTTTTTTGTGAAAGGGGTTTAACATATTCATGGTATTCATGAGGAAACTTATAGAACTTTTGCATATCACACATGTAATTTATTTCATTAATATCCTAGTAATACACATTTTAGATATTTCTATTTTTTTTTTGCTATTACAAAAAATTTGCTCCAATATGCTTCTACATATATATGAGGTCTTTTGTGTAAGCTACCAAGAATCGGGAATTACTAGGATCTAAGGTGTATATATGTTACCTTAATTTTTAAATACTACCAAACTGTTTTCCAAGGTTGTATTCCAATTATACTTAATAATGGTTCATAGAAATTCCTATGGCTTTATATGTTTATCAATATTTGGACTTGCCAAATGTTTTACATTTTCATAATTTAATGGGATGTGACATCGTACCTCACTGTGCTTTTCATTTATTTTTACTAACTCATATCTTCTTGGTCATCTGTGTTTTTTCTTCTATAAGCTGCCCATTCATTTTCTTCTAGTTTTTATTATATTTTTTATTTTTCTTAATATTTTAAAAATATTTTAAAAATCTATTCTTACGTTATTGTTGTACATGCTCTGCAAGTATTTTCTCCAAGCCATGACTATCATTTTGTTTTTAAATGTTGTCTTTTGAAACCCATACGGTTTAAAAAATAATATAATCAAATGTATCAATCAGTTAATCATTTGCCTTATACTTTAGAATTTTCTGTTAAAGGAGTTTTTTCCTATCCTAAGGTGCCACATATTTTACCTTCTTTTAATAACATCCACCATACCAAGTTGCTGTGATTAGTTTACAAGACCATCTTTTCTGTAGCCTGTGATATCCTCAAGGGCAGAGGCCATGTATTATTCATTTTTGTACCCTGGAATTTTATCATGCTCAGTAAATGTTTGATGATTGAAAGGCATGAGCTCCTTATAGGTGCTAGTGCAGGCTTTTGGTATATCTTTCTCACGTGATAACCACTACATTAAATTCTTAACAATTATGTTATCAATCAGGGCACAGATCCCCATTGTGTCTCTGACTGTGATATGCTTGGTTAAAAAAGTTAAATTTAAAGATATTCTACAAAGAGAAGCATTATATATATACTAGAAATGGTATACATGACTTCCTCTGCTTAGCTTAATATTAGCAGTTTTAAGTAGTAAAATCTTGCTACGGAAAATACTTTTTGGAGTCTATCTTGAATTTTGTATTCTTATGTGTATGGCTGGGAATTCATAAGGCATAACATTTATAAATATCTTGGTGGGCATGTTTTCCTTTGTTTTCTGTTGAATGTTGCTCACAATAAATTGTATGTTAACTGTACTTATATTTAGATTTTATAATAATGCTGTAGTTTAAATGGAATTTGTTCCAAACAATTTTGAGCTTCATATGAAGAAACTGTCCAGTATTGTACATTCTACAATAGCCAATTCTTATACTTAACATTTATTGGACTTTTGAGATGTTCTGGACAGTTTGGTTTTTTTTTTTTTGGACAGTTTGAATATAAATTATATATAACATAAAATAGACATATTCGCATTTAGAATTTAGAATGTAAAGATGTGCAAATTGTTACAAACAAGGCAACTGAATTTTGATATATTAATTGTCTTGACCTTTGTCTTTTTTGGGTAAGCATTTGGAATATCATATGCTCATGTCTCTCAGATAAAGTATGACTTGGAACAAAAAGAGTCAAATGTTTGGCTTTTGAATTTTGAAAGTCAAGATCTAGGCATATGTAAAAAATAGTGGGTCAGTAAATGATGATAGTGTAAGCTTTTCCTTTGAAAAATAACTCAGATTAACTTGACAAAGAGAAGGGAAACTATAATGTAACAAGAGCAATAGAATAGATAGCAGTATAGATAGCTGAATAGAAATTTTGTGATTTGCAGGGCACTCTGGAGTAAGGTTGAAGTCCCATATGCTAAACTAAGGAGTTCAGTTTTATGTATGTGTTTATGTTGTGTGTGTGTGTGTGTGTGTGTGTGTGTGTGTGTGTGTGTTAGGAGTTCAGATTTATACCATAAGAAATGGCAAGGCAGGGGCACCTGGGTGGCTCAGTAGGTTTTGGGTCTGCCTTCAGCTCAGGTCATGGTTCCGGGATCCCAGAGTCCTGAGATTGACCCCCGCTTGGGGCTTCCACTCAATAAAGAGTCTGTTTCTCCGTCTCCTCTACTGGACCCCCTGCTTCTGCTCTTCTCTCTCTCTCTCTCTCTCTCTCTCTCTGTCTCTCTCTTTCTCTCTCTCAAATATATATGAATGGCAACGCATTGAAGAATATTAAATATGGGAGTAGCAGGATTAAATTTTAATTCTATAATAATATGACTGAAGTGTGAAAGATAGAGGAGGGGGTGGTTAAAACATCGGGCACTTAGAAGTTTATTGCCAGGTCTTATGAACCTGAGCAATTGATATAAAATGGAGAAAGGGAAGACTAATATCTAGAGTGGTTTCCTCAGATGAACCGAGAGGGCTTAATAGTAATTGTAGTAATAGTTAACATTTATGCAGTGGTTGCAATATGTTAATGAGTGGCTAATCAATAGCGGCTAGTAAATATTTAACAAGCTATCTGGGTAGAGGGATCAAGTGGGAAAGGGCTCTGATTTGTAGTTTGTCAATTTTTATGGTATAAACACTCCCAGTATGGCCACTTCAACCTGCCAATGATATGTCACTCAATAGATGTTGGGCAGAGATGTGAAAAATCTGCTCTCAGCAGCTGATAGGCGGTGGCTTCAGTAAGCCACTAGATATTTTTTTACATGTGTTAATTTCATTTAATGATCAGAATACGTCACTTTAAATCAGGGTTTCTTAACCTCAATACTATGCACATATTGAGCCATATAGTTCTTTGTTGTAGAGTGCTATTTTGTGAATTATAGACTGTTTTGGATGATCCCTGGCTTCTACCCTCTGGTTGCCAATAGTACACCCTCATACCAGTTGTGACAACCCAAATGTCTTCAGTCATTGTCAAGGTTCTCTAGGTTGAAAAATCAATTCCAATTGAGACTCATTGTTTTAAGGAATATCCTATAATTTTCTTCTTTTCCTTCTTCTCACCTTCCTCTTCATCCTATTTTTTAAAATCTTCTTTTACTTCTTTTAACATTTACAAATGAAGAAATTGAAGCTTAAAAAAGTTACATACTTATTATTGCTGGGTTCAATACATAAACACAGATATTCTGACTCCAAAGTAGACTCAAATAGAGATGGAGATGGAGATAGAGACAGACAGAGATTATATAATCTCATGCTACAATTAATTATTGGATGGCACACAATTCTGATCCCCATTTTACGTGGCTAATAATTTAATCCTTGGCTTAAAGAGTTTCCCTAGAGTATGAGAAGACAACATTTGTTAAAATTATGAAATGACTAACAATATTATAAGATCAAGTTTTGTTGTGATTATTAATATAATTTTCATATCAATAAAGTTTTTTTCCTTGCCTATAATCTCTATATCTGTGACTCAGTTTATTTTTTGTATGAAATGGGATAGGAATACCAGGGTGGCTCAGTTGGTTGAGCAACTGACTCTTGGTTTACACTCAGGTCATGATCAGGATCCTGAGATTGAGGCCCGCCCCGTGTTGGGCTCCCTACTCAGCAGGGAGTCTGCTTCTCTCTCACTCCCTCTCCCTCTGCCCCTCCTCCCCTTCCCTCTCTCTCTAAATATAAATGGGTATATCTTTCAAATAACAAAAAAGTAAATAAATAAGATAATAATGTATCTAAATCAAGAATTGTTATGCAAAAAAATAAAGACAGGACAAATACTGTATGATATCACTTGTAAGTGGAATCTAAAAAAGCTGAACTCATAGAAACAGACTAGAATGGTGATTACCAGGGGCTGGAGACGGAGGGAAAAGGGGAGATTTTGGATATAGTACAAAGATCTAGTTATAAGATGAATAAATTCTGGGGATCTAATGTACAGAACAGTGATTACAGTTAATAATACTATATTAACTGTACTTGGAAGTTGCTATGAGAGTGGGTCTTAAATGTTTTCACCACAAAAGAAATGGTAATTATGTTCTGTGATGCACTATAGATGTAATTATTTTGTAGTATATATCAAATCAACAGATTATACACCCTAAATTTATACAATATTATATGCCAATTATATTTCAATAAAGCAGAAAAAAGAATTGTTATACATCTTAACTAATAGACACAATTTGATTAAAGCAATGCCACATAATTACCTATAAATAACCCTTAGTTTACATAAAGAAATACAAACAATGAAAAGAGTTACTATTAAAGAGTGACAATGGTTTACATATTTTCAGTCTGATCAGATGTTTGAAAAGTTCTAGGTACATATTTGGAGAAACATAGAAATTCTAGCTCTAGAAGATAAGCAGCAAGAGTATGCCTAACCATATCATACATGTTACTAAAAAATGAGTGGCTTATGTCTTATATGTATGCCTTATATTGACATTCAATCACTATAATTTTATAAGATGACATAGTAAATATAATCTTATAAGACATATAATGGAAGAAGAGGGAAAAAAAAGATGATTTGGGAAACTTGTCTATGTCAATTTCATTTGTTTTCAAAATTCCAAAAAAAAAATTGTTTGGAGTGTATTTATGTCAATAGAAAAGTCACCATAATTCTAAAGAACAGTGAACATCAGCATCAATTTACAAAATTATTCTAAACACCTGATCTGATACATGATTTAACTGTCAGTAGATATAGTCTAAAAAAATCTTAGTATGAACAACATTGTTTTATATGTCCCCTTTAGGTTTTTTTTCTTTTTAAAATATCTATTGTGTCTTGATTAATGAAGGTGCTCTCTAATTTCCCCAGTAAAGTTAGGAAGAAATTGGATTGACAGTACCAAGTCCAGCTGCAAAATAATACTGTAAAGAGTTGCTATTAAAAGCAAATATTGGAATCCCTGGGTGGCTCAGTGGTTTAGAGCCTGGTTTCCGCCCAAGGCGTGATCCTGGAGTCCCAGGATCGAGTTCCACATCAAGCTTCCTGCATGGAGCCTGCTTCTCCCTCTGCCTCTGTACCTCTCCCTCTCTCTCTTTCTCTGTGTCTCTCATGAATAAATAAATAAAATCTTTTAAAAATCAGATATTGTCAGTCTTCTACTACCTCTGATCTACTGATATTATCTCTATTAAACTTAAAATTTCAAAGTAATTTCAAATTCTGTTTTTGCATATTTGAACAAAAAACTTTTAGCTCATTTTAAGATGAAATTTTTCAAATATATTTTGTGTAACCTTTCTTATCTTTCTAACATTATCACATCTGGATATTACAGTCTCCTAATTCCATGTTTGGCAAAACAGGAGTTTCAGTCCGATTCTTAAGGAAACTGAGTCTCAGAAGGTCGTACTATAACTTTAATACACACAGCAGGTAGCTGCTAGAAATTATGGGAATGTGATCTTCCTTTCCTTAGTGACAAAACCATGCTTGCTTTACATTAACAAAATCATTCCGAAGTCATTTAGGAAAGTAATTTAGCTCTGTGAACCCAGCAGGTGTCCTTTCTTTTCCCCCTACTGGTTGTAACATAATGAATATGTCATGTTTGCAGATTTCATATTAAAAAAAAGTTGAGTTAATATATGCTTTCCATTCTAAATTTCTCAGCCTCTGATATATTTACCATAATAATTTCCAGAAGTTGTGAGCTTTTAATAATTAAACTATTTGAGTATTTTCCAATTTTGTAATACTCATCCACCAAATATCAAATGCTAAGTGCTAGACTTTATTGTAGAGGTATGGGATACACTGGAGAATAAAGACTAACTCCTTTTGTGGAACTCAGGAAGAACTGGAAGAGCAGTAATTAAACAGATGAAATACAATATATCTTAAAATGGTGATAAGCTATCCGAAAAAAAAAAGTAAGGAAGGGTAAAGCAGTATTTCATTATAAAATGCAAAGAAACATGATATAAATGATCTCTAGAATTTGGGAGTTGACATTCTTTATAATTTGGAAAATTTGTCTAATCATAAACTAAATTATTAACACCTTTATATGTACAGCTCTACTTCTGTCCTAGGTAACTTAACTAATCTGGTTGTTCTTATTTTGTAAACTACTAAGTTTCCTTTTAATATCTAACTTATATTGCTGCCCTTAATATCAATAGTCTTTATTTTGTTTAAAGATTTATTTATTTATTTATTTATTTATTTATTTATTTATTTATTTATGACAAAGAGACAGAGAGGCAGAGACATAGGCAGAAGGAGAAGCAGCCTCCCTGCAGGGAGCCTAACATGGGACTGGATCCCAGGACTCCAGGATCACTCCCTGAGCCAAAGGCAGATGCTCAACCACTGAGCCACCCAAGTGCCCAAAATAGTATTTATTTTGTGGTTTAAATCTACAAATTTAGAATTTTAAAAGTAGGAAGGGATCTGAATATAGAATTACAAAGTAAGAAGGGTATTGAATAATCATATTTTGTTATCATGGCCAATTAGACCTAAAGAAGTGAATTAAAAATCTAAGGTGATCTGAAAACCCAGATTTCTTATTTCTCATTCCATTTTTCCTTTTTTTCACCTTATTGTGTTTATATGATAGACCTTACACATAGTTATAATAGACTGTCACCTACGTGATGCTATTTTAAAGGGAAATTATTAGGGATTATGCCCTTAAAATCATCTCATATGTTAGATGATGCCTAGGATGCCCCCAATTCATAAACAGATTTAAATTTCAGAAAACCTGGCAAATGTGATATAGTAAATATTATTTTTTATTTGCCAATTACTTATGAATTAGTTTTATCACATATTTTCTGAGGTAAGGATTTAATAGTATAGGAAACAAAGGATCTTATCACCAAAATGATGAGGACTGATGGGCAGCCTCATGGAAAACTCAAGAAACAAATTGAATTGTTACCAGTTTCACAATTTGATGTAATAAAAACAACCATGAGAGCAGAGGTTCTCCAAACACTAAACTGATTTCCATGAGTAGGAAATATAGAGGTCATGTCTTCCAGGACATCCTTACCTTCCACTTCCCAGTTCAAACACTTCCCGTCTATTGCTTGAACTATATCTTTAGTTTCTCATTTGGCTATGCCATTGCTATGCTATCTCATCCATTGAATGGATACAAGGTTAGCTTTCTCAAGTTCTAATGTAATTATATCACAGTGTCCTCAAAATCCAATAACACCCCTTCTGCCATTGTTTACAGGAAAAAAATCAAAATTTCTTTTTTTTAATAAAGAATTTACTTATTTATTTGACAGAGAGAGAGAGAACACAACCAAGGGGAGCAGTAGGCTCCCTTGGCAGAGGCAGAGGTAGAAGAAGTCTCTCGGAGGAGCAGGGAGCCAGATGCAGGGCTTGATCCCACCTGAGCCGAAGGCTGACATTTAACCAACTGAGTCACCCAAATTTCCCAAAAATCAAAATTTCTGACAGTTAAGATTCTCCCCAATCTAACCCTGCTTATGAATTTTTCCTTATTTACATTTTATATTTGTCTTTCTGTAACCTCAAAAAATGCTTTTTAAATATATTTTCATTAAAATCTTTGGAAATAATTGCTTTATTAAATAAAAAGGATCCTATGAAGGAAGCATATGGTTTGGAGAAATAATAAATGGAAAGAAATAATAAATGGAAAGTAGAATTATATAAAAGATAGTGAGCAATTAGAAGAATGGTTGCTAATTATATGTAATATAAAATGACCGTTTCATAACAAATATGCATTCCACAGAATTATAAATTGTGTTGTAGATTCAATTTAGATGGATAATCAAGTTAGAATGAAATGTTTCACAGATTGAAATTAAAAATGAAATATTGAATTATTGAAATATTCCAATTTCACATATTTATCTTTAATCTCACTGTCCAGGTGGACTAAATCCCAGAAGGAGAGCAAAGTTACTCACTCTGATACCCTGTTTGTTCAGCAAGTAAATTTTAAAACTGAGACACTTTAGCTAATGTACATAGAAGTTAGCTATGTTGAACAGAGGGACTAAACAGGAAACTTCAATTTTGGTTAAAGGAGGAAAAAAAGTGGTTCTAGAAAGTAGAATTTGTTTGTAAGAATGAAAGACTCAAGATTATTCAGAAAAGCATTATGCATGGATGGAGATAGTGAGATCAGGAAGCTAAAGGTGTGAGCTGGTATTGGTACCCATAATATATATTATCAGAGATTTAATTCTGAAACTGACTTTATTCACCAAAATCAAAGTTTATTTCTTCACATATTTGTTTGTTAATGTAAATAACACTTAAAAATCTCTTCATAAGCATGGATCTAAAAATTGGAATTATTTGGCTCCCAAGGATAATCATTATTCTGGGAATTATCACTAATATCTGGAAAAAAAGCAATTGTTTTCTAGCACCGTGAGTGCTAATGAATAAAATGGTTATTAGCACTATAGACTATAAAAGCAATACACATTCACAGAGTTTTGTTTTTTCTTTTTTTTTTTTTTCTGGAGAATGAGATAGTGGAATTTGAACTCTCTCAGCTAGAATATCAAAATATAAGCAAAACATGCAGGAAAAACCCTCTGAAATTGATCCATTCTTCCATAACTGCATGTTATTACCTTTACAGATGCATTGCCCAAGATACATATATTAATCATTACTTTCAGTTTAAAAAGTCATAGTTCAAAAATCACCCTTATTATTTGTATTTTCCTAATAATAAAAGACACATTTTATTCTTAAATTCATTATATTCAATTGAGCCTACCAACCCACAGTAACTGACATTTATACATTTTACTGCTTATAGTATTTATCTCAGATGCACCACAGATGCATCTTCATTTCTTAGTAAAGAAGAAAATTGTGAGTTTACCCAGACAAAATATTATACAATTCCCAGGGGTTCTATCTTAGCCTGAGTCCTGTATAGAATAAATAGATGTGAGGCAAAAGAATATGTGCTGGCACTTAATTGAGTAGTACAACCCTAAGAAGGCAAGAGTGAGGGATAAAAAGGGATATAAAGCTGGGAAGGGAGAACAAATACAAGGGGATAGTTTTCTAAGCCAGTAGTTTCCAAACAAGCTCAGTTAACTGCTCAGTTTCATGGGCCATCTCCATGGTGGATCCATGAATTCTTGTATCTCAGAGCAGCCCACGGTGGGCAATGAGTGGTAGGGGAGCATTTGTCTTATTTCTGACCACAACATACACAGGCTTCTCCTTCCCTCTCACCCTTACATCCCTTTAGACTAGACTCCCTTGCACTACGGCAAGGTGCAAGTCTGCTCCAGGTGACTGCTGTAAGAGCCAGAGCCAGCTGGGCACTGGGTGCCTATGTGCAGACACACACTAAGTATCTCTTTGTCAGTCTGCACTCCCCACAGGGCCTGGGGACTTGGAGGCAGAGTTGGTGCATTTCCTATCTCTGGAAACTTATGCTAGAGCCATACTTGGACCTGGAGTAGTTCCTGCACTGATTTCTGTAGAGATCCGAACTCCTCCTACTGTAGTGAAAAATGTGTCAAGTCTCCGATAAGCAGCACGATGGTTACTCTATTAATTAAAGTTCCCCAGAGGAACAAAACCAATTGAATGTGTATATATATTAAGAGAAAGGTTTATTTTACTTTGACTCACACAACTATGGGGACTGGCAAGTCCAAAATTTGAGATTAGGCTGGAGACCCCGGAAGAGTTGCTGCTGTAGTAGAGTCCAAAGGCAGTGTGTTGACAGAATCTCTTCTTCCTCTGAAGACCTTGGTCTTTTTTCTTAAGTCCTTCAACTGATCGGATGAGGCCCATACACATTATGGAGCGTAAACTGCTAGTCTGCTTAATTCAAAGTCTACTGACTTAAATGTTATCACATCTCAACAAAACAAAACAAAACCATCACAGAAACATCTAGACTGGGGTTTGACCAAAAACTGGATAAAATGGCCTAATCAACTTGACACTCGAACATACCCATCATAGTCACTTTACTTACCTTAAACATACAGAATGTGTGTCTGGGTGGCTATGAATATACATGTGCATGTATGTATACATGTATTTTTCTTTCACACTTGAGTGACTAGAAAAGTCTTCCTAAAATCTTTATGATTTGCAATCCAAACTTCAAAATCAAATGCAAAATTTTCCTTATCTTAAATAACCTTACCCTCCAATCTTAGATTGTTTTCCTTTTGAACTTTGTTTTGTGTATGAGGCTGAACATCAGTCTTATTCTTTCCTCAATTCTTTCAACCTAAAACATTATTTCCTGCCATTCTCCTCCATTCTTGCAAGACAAAGTTTTGATTCTTTCAGTGACCTAAACTCTCCTATATCTTTTTTTCTTTTTCAAGTTAATAAGTTATTTCTTTTATTTAAATTCTACTTAGTTAACATATAGTATAATACTGGTCTCAGGAGTACAATGTAGTGATTGTAGTGATTCATCACTTACATATAACATCCCGTGCTCATCACAAGTGCTCTCTTTAATGACCATCACCCATTTAGCCTCTCCTCTATCTTTGTCTTTTAGTCTAACAATTTATTCTAAAGCTTTTCAATTAATTTAAAAGCAATACAACTTTCCTGTATTAAGATGATGAGGTAAGGCATTATATACCCCCCTTCTTTTAAAAGTCACCTTAATAACAGAGGAAAAGAAACAAAAATAGCAACTTTGATGAGACTGGGAGATCATGTAAGCCTGCATTACTCTGCATGAAGACTAAAAATAATTGGAATAGATGATTTTGTAGAAATGAGGAGACTAACTTGATGCATACAGAAGAAAGTATCCTGAGCCAATAGATTAATATAAATCATGCAGCTAGCTCTTCATGGTCTTAGAAGTTGAAAAGACATGAAACAAAAGGGGGAAGGGGAAAAAGCCTGAAAAGCAGGGGAATAATGTGAGAATCTGTTTAAAGATGGACTACACATTGGACCTAAAGACCAATTCTATCTAGTTCTACTGGAAACAGCATTTCTCCAGGCCAGAAGACTCAGGAATCCTGTCACAGAAAAGCCCTGGGATCCTATTCCAAGTGAAAATACCCTCACACTGTCAGTGTGCCCCACTTAGCCCAAGAACTCTAGGTGTCAGGCACTTATACCCTAGGGAAGTGATTATGGCATCATTCTTCAGGGGGAAAAAAAAAAGAAAAGCTAATTTAGAGACTATTTGCCCCAGAGAAAAGACCACGATCCTCTCTGAATGCAAAACCGGGGGCTTCCAATTATTCAAAATCCCATAGGAAAACCCAGAAATTAATAAGACCCATTCATACTGCTTTAGAAATTGAAAAGACAAATTCTATTTTAGATTTTACCAACTACTGAAGTTGGTCTGTTAGGGGGGAAAAAAAAGAAAAGAGGTGGAGGCAATCACACAACTTAATTCCCTGGTCAGTCTCCACTGCCTGGCTTTTTTTTTTTTTTTTCCAGCTCACCTTTATTTTGAAACAATTATGCTGACATGGCCTACTAATATAAATAAACAATCAGGTTTACTGTGTCTCTATGTCTGGCTGGTGAGGGCTGGTTGAGTGTGGAGTCTTCCAAAAAGATATTCCGATCAACACTTAAGAGCTTCATTCAAATCTAATGCATACAGAAATACTGTCAGACATTCACAGAAAAAGCTTCCAACGTGAAAGGCAGAGTTCAAAAAAAGAGAATTAAAGAAACATAGAAGAAGCAGAGAAATGTAATCAGAAGAAAACTCCAAAGAAGTTTAATTTCATAAAAAATGGGGAGACAAGAGCAGGATGTTACATAATAGAAAAAACACAATGCATGTGCACACACACAATATGTACAGTATATTATTTAAATGTTGAGGTAAAAAGAAAAATCAATAAAGATATTAGAAGTTAAAATTGAAAAAAAAATTACCAGATTGATTTCCAGAATAGAAGCAAGGAAAGGCCCAGATAACAACCAAATGGCAACCCCATGGAGAACATTCCAAATTACAACAAATACACATAGGGGTCTAGTGCTTCAGAAAATAACAAACATAATTGACAAACTTCTTAAATTGCTTTGGATGAATGAAATTGGATGTAATGTTAGATTTTGTAATATTATTAGACAGAGATAACGTAAGAGGTTTAAAGAAAAGTAAGCACACAGTAAAGAGAATTATCAGTGTCAAGGGTAATAAAGTTGCACAACAAAGAAAATTTAATCACAGAAACTTCTTGGATTTGGAATAAGAATTTATTCATTAAGACATAAAGTATACAACATTTATAAAAAATATACAAAAAAAATATACAAGTACTAGGCCAAGTAATTGTGATTGAACTATTTTGGGAATATGTTTAAAAGGTAGACAGATTGATGTAGGGAAATAAAAATTTTCATCTGCTGTAATTGGAAGTCAACCTAAAATTGATAAAATGGAACAATTTGTGCACAGTTTTGGTAGAAATAACTAGGACAATACCAGAATAAATATATATATTAGTTAAGTGGTTGCTTCTGTGAAATGGAACATTGATGGAAAGAGAAAAGTCACAAATAGGGGAGTATATATATTTTTTGTTGTTTTGTCATTTATTACAAATATTTCAGCACACTTTTCTTGTATTCATTAATCCCTCTGGATAAAAAACAAAAAGGAAAATATCATAGACTTTTCAAAGGAATTTTGGACAAGAAGATCAAAATCATTCAAAGATAGACCTTCTAATATAATTATGTATTTCTTCCACACTGTACATATTTTGATAAACTAAAACAATTAAGATACTAACATGTTCATACAACATGATAAATTAAACACTTGAATGTTATTAAACATTCACCATAAAGATTTTTTATTTGTTAAAAAAATTGTTTCAAATATATATTCCACAATTTATCTGTCTGACTCTTGGTCTGTTGTGGCATGAGGAATTGTTGTGGTGGATATATTCTGTATCTTAATTGTAGTATTGGTCATATGAATCTATACATATGGTAAAACCACATAGAAATGACACAGAATTACATGTGTACAAAAATGCATATAAGCACACTCAAATGACTGCATGTAAAATTGGTGAAATCTGAGTAAATTTGATGAATTGCATCAATGTCAATGTGATGTTACCACTGGGGAGATAGGCATCCAGGATCTCTGAATCTCTAGTATTATTTTTCACAACTGCAATGTGAAATCTAAAAAAAAATAAAATAAAAATGGACTCTTAATCTTATAAAACATTGAAAGTGGGTTGAGGCCTATTTTCTCAAGTCCTCTGGGTGGATTTCCTGATTTTAAGACACTATGGGTAAATATTAGTCAAGTTTTAATAAAAAAGAAGTTTGATCTTTTAGAACCTTATATTTGTATATATTTATTTAAAAGTCAATAAAGTGGGGATCCCTGGGTGGCGCAGCGGTTTAGCGCCTGCCTTTGGCCCAGGGCGTGATCCTGGAGACCCGGGATCGAATCCCACGTCAGGCTCCCGGTGCATGGAGCCTGCTTCTCCCTCTGCCTATATCTCTGCCTCTCTCTCTCTCTCTCTCTCTCTGATGACTATCATAAATAAATAAAAATTTAAAAAAAAGTTTTAAAAGTCAATAAAGTGAAATATACATTATTGCATGATACAGCTCTATAATTACCAACTCTTCAAATGAAGGTCAAAATAATTTTCCCCTGCTGTAGTTAGTTACATATATAACAAGTGTAGACTTGAAAAGGTCTTTTAATTTAACCCATATAAATGATTTGCAATATTTATAATCTACAGTGCTCCATGAGCTAAATTCCTTTAATAAACATTCTTGGTAATCACTTAAACTTTGACTAAGATTGTTTCTATCTTTCCTTACTTAAAAAATGAAAAAGTCAAAGAGGAGTTCTGGAAAAAAAGAATGAATGAATGAATGAATGGACAATTTAGAGAGGGAATTAATGGTGACAACAGAGGTTTAGAAAGAAGTGACACCGTTCTCTGTCTTGGAGCTTTCTCAACTTTCAAATACTACATAGTAGATGAAAAAATCTATTCTGACATAGGAGGCAAAGAGATAGTAAATCTTAGATCTGTCAGAAACTTTCTCCAAAGAGAAATTCACAAAATTCTGTACTCTTGGATTAAAAAAAAAAAAAAAAAAGGAATTACACTTAAGGGAATGATTTTAGAATCTCCAACAAGGACAATCTCCTAATGGTTCCTGACAGTGCCCCAAAGAAATGAAAACAACTTACCAGATGGAGCCTGTATGGCCTTGCTTCTTGCTTATTATTCTGCATGTAAAAAATAAAGAAAATTCTCATAATTTTTTCATTCAACTTGTTTATTCATAGCAGAGTTCTTGTTGAGCAAAAATACTTCTTTCTTATAGATCAGAAGGAGGACATAGCTAACCTCAATTTTAGAATGTATCTAAATGAAATTAGTTCCATGTTTATTCAGGGTTCGTGTTTTATAACTTTAAAGTCTAACGAACATTTAAAAAAAAAATGATTTTAAAGGATTGCAGGACAGGTCATTGTGGGAGACTTGGAATTGGAGTTGGAAACTTAGACACACTTGAGAGCTCACGGACAACTTCCTTTAGGTGATGATGCCCAGCTAAGAAAGTGCATCCCACCTTGAAAGAAAAGATATATAATAAACCCAGAAAAAGAAACGGGAAAGTTAAATTGTTTAGATACTCTTTTCAACTACATTCTCTTAATTTTCTAAAATTTTTCTAAAATTTCAAAGTTAAGCTATAAAGATATTTGTTTTCAAAAGAAGTAGAAGGAGTTGGTTTTGTTTTTATTACATACCAGAGTAAAAAACAATAACCCAAATAAAACAAAAAACACTTTTTTTTATAGCACCAAAAATATATTTGAATTTATCCTATATAAGATGATAGAAATAATGAGGGCACATCTGGTTAATACTACCAAATCAAACAAATGCTTTCTGTTTTTCTCTAGAGGAAATTTATTTGACCTCCTACCACTTTTGTTGGCTTCTCTTCTTCTAGACTGCTGGTTTTAAACCTCCCCCTGTGGCTGCTGCTTTTTAGTCATCTTAGAAAAAACCTGTTCATTGCCTTCTCTTTTAAAACTGATTTCCTGGGGTTTTAACCTTGTCTTTTGCTGGAATCCTCTCCTTGGGTAACCACATTTACTAGCATTACCATATATTACATAATCAGAAATCTACATTATCAACACACATCTACCTACCGGTTCCCATGCGTGTTGCCTATACCACATGTTGAAGATCTGCACAAGCTTTTCAAATTCAACATTTCTAGGGACGCCTGGGTAGCTAAATGGTTGAGCGTCTGCCTTTGGCTCAAGGCATGATCCTGGAGGCCTGAGTTGGAGTCCCCCATTGGGCTACCTGCGGGAAGCCTGGTTCCTTCTCTGCCTATATCTCTGCCCCTCCACCCCCTCTGTGTCTCTTGTGAATAAAGAAAAAAATCTTTAAAAAATTCAACATTTCTAAACCTACTTTTCCTTCAGCATTCCCTTCAATATTCCATTGGCACCACCAATGAATGGTGCCACCCTGTGAAGTTGCCTATCAGTGGCACACAGGACTCTTTCCTCTCCCTTACTGACACATCCGATCCATCATTAAGTCTTATTGTCTACCTCCATCCTTCTCAACAATCTTTGGTTGCTCTGTATTCTAAATATCAAGGTATTGTTCAGATCATTGCCAAGAGAACGGAAAGTGAGTCAGAGAGGCTACTAAATTACCTATGAAATGTGGTCCATACAAGAACTAATTAAATGCCAATATGGATAGCCTTGTGAATGCCACACTTCGATGAGTAAGAAGAGTTGTTAAAGTGACAGTATAAAAGTTACGTTAAAAAAAAAAAGAAATGTCATTTCATCAGCCACAAATGTTGACATTTTAATTAGCAGACTTGCCTTTCCTCTCCCAGCTCATGTCCTATATATCTCATAGTACATGTAAGTTGAATGTGGGCTGTTTGTGAAACTGAGCTTGAACATTCAATATGGTTGGCAAAGAAGAACTTTATCTGGTAAGCTGTGACTATACCTTGATATTGTGATAATTAATTTGAGTTCTTGAAACCATACATCTTAATAGAAAATTCATAACTCTAAGATGGCTTTTATTTTGCCTACCTAAACACAAGCAATCCTTGTCATTGTGTATTGGAAGCATTTGTGGGTTCATAGAAGGAAATGCTTTCTGCTCTCGTGCTTCCTCATATATATTTTTTTCCTAATTCTTACTTTTTCTGTTTTGTTTGTTTCTGGGTTCCTTTTATCTCAGAGTTTTTATTTTACTTTATTTACTTTATTTTATTAGTTGTATTAATATTAGTAATAATCTTCTTATTAATCTTATTCATTAGTTAATTTCCAGGGAATAGGTAATTCACTGAAAAAAACATTCTGCTATGTGCGTTTGTTCAGAAATAAAACTATTCAGATCAGAACCAGTATTCTGACTTTCCTTAATACTTTTTATCACTTTATTTTGTAACAAATACTGTTCTACGTGCTTTATGTGCACTAACATTGCGTGTACAAGATGCTGTTATGGGTCTATTATGATACCAATGTTTTAAACATGAGAAAAATGAGTCACCATACAGTTAAGTGACCTACCTAGGCCACTCCTATATGAAATTCCAGCTGCTTTCTTAAGAACTTGGATATGTAAGGACAAGACTTTTTTTTTTTTTTTAATATTACTGAGCTGGGACCATTACACAACCTAGACTGTGGGTTTATTTATGGTTTGTTTCATTTTCCTCCTCATATATCCTTTGTGAAATTTGTCATCATCTTAACATTGTCTTGCAAAACTACTTGTTCATAACTCACTATTTTCTAATGATCTTCTAGGTACCACAGTGACATTTTAGACATTTGATACTAAGTAAAATAAAGTGACTAAAATTTTGGTTTTATGGATTTAACATTTAATTTTCTGCTACTGTAAAACAGTAAGAGAGAGAATACTGCACGCAGATCATTTTCTTTGTTTCCCAGAAACATATTGTAATAGTTTTATGGAGACACCACAAAAATACCATCCCTTTGGTGGTTTAAATAGAAGAAATTTATTTTCTCACAGTTCTGAAGGCTAGAAGTCCAAGATCAAGGTCTTCATGGGCTTAATTTCTTTTGAGACCTCTCCTTGGCGTGTAGATCTTTGCCTTCTCTCTGTGTCTTCATATGGTCTTCCCTCTGTCCCTGTGCAGCTCCAGTTCCTGATGCCCAAATTTCTTTTTCTTATAAGGATACTATTAAGATTGGACTAAAACCCATGCTACTGGTCTCATTTAGCGTTAATTACCATTTTAAAGGCCTTCTCTTCAAAGATTGTCAAAGTCTGAAGTAGTAGGGGATAAGACTTCAACATATGAATCTGGGGGGGAGACCTACTTTAATTTTTAACACAATATTAATAAATTACTAGAATTGATAATCACTAAACACTGATTTTTGCCTTTTTATTTATGTATTAAAGATGTTATTTATTTATTCATGAGAGACACAGAGAGAGTGCGAGAGAGGCAGAGAAATAGGCAGAGGGAGAAACAGACTCCATGCAGGGAGCCCGAGGTGGGATTCGATCCCTGAACCCAGGATCATGCCCTGAGCCAAACAAGATGCTCAACCACTGAGCCACCCAGGCATCCCTGATTATGTCTTTTTAAAGAATGGACACATTAGGGGGCACCTTGGTGTCTCTGTGAGCTGCAGCCTGTCTTCTTCTCAGGTCTCAAGTTGTGATCCCAGAGTCCTGGGATCTAGACCTGTGTTGAGCCTGTGTCAGACTCCCTGATCAGCAGGGTCTCTCCCTGTGCCCCTGCGCCCTGCCTGTGGCTCTCTCTTTCAAATAAATAAATAAATAAATAAATAAATAAATAAATAAATAAATATTTTTTAAGAATGAGTACATTAGAAAGGATAGTTTGATAAAATACTAACTTCTGGTTACCTTTCTAATACCAGAAATACCAGATTTAAGTGTTATTAATTACTGCTAAGTGTAACTGGTCCAAATCAAGTCTAAAAATGAACACACTTTGAAGTATCTTTGTAATTATAGCCTGAAGGAAATATCTAGTATGCTTTCTGAGTTTTAACTCCAGGTTATTTTAAGATTTGGAAATAAAAGGCTTTTACAAGTACTTCTCCCATCACCTTTTTCTCTGTTAGGGGAAGTTTTTAATTTTCTGTATAAGTTTTGAGAAGAAATTAAGAGCCTTCAGAGCACATTATTTTCTCAGTGAATTTTGTGCTCAGACTACCTATTATCCTATTGATAAGTAACTTTTAAATAAGGAAAATATCAACTTCAACTAATTCCGTGCCCTTTGTGGTCAAAAGAAACAAAGATCATAAGTACCTTTCTATCTTCCATGTGGATTTTATTCTCCAGTGAAAGGATTCTCCAATAGTTTGTTCAAATCTCCTTTACTTCCCTTCACCACTGCTTCAGACATATGGGACAAAGATTTTCAATCTCTGAGCACTGTATTTCAAGGATCTTACCACTTAACTTATAAATGGAACAGCTAAAACAGTTACATTTTAAAGGCATACTTTCTCACAATTTTCCAAAATAAGTATATCTCAATAGAACCATTTTAAAACAAATGTACCAAGGCTTTCCCATGTATGAAAAAATGTCTCAGACAAAAATGTCTATTGTTTTTTTTATTAAAATAAATTAAATAGAAGGCCAGTGTCTTTCTAAAGTCTTTTCTTGTCCAATCACTATTAATTTAGTCCAGGCTATATTCATTTTTCCCTTAAATTACTGAAATTATAACCTACTACTAGAGACAGGCACTGTATTTACCCTCTCCAAGCTTTCTACATACTTCCGTCATGATATTTGCTAAAAAATTATATGAATCTATGATATAATTATGATACGGTATCTTATATATATTATTGCTTTAATACTGTTAAAAATTCTGAAAATCAATCTGGAAAATGTATAAAAGTGTTTTTATTTTTTTATTTTTTTATATAAAAGTGTTTTTAATATTAATGCTATTTTTTTATTATCTCATGGAAATGAAGGAAACAAAGGTCACCAATGTATATTTGGACAATTCGTATTAAGTTTAAATTGGAAGTTATAATCCTATAATTAAAATATAATTAAGAGTGTAAAAAAAAATAAATAAATAAAAATTAGGCAATATGTCATGATCATTAAAGAGTAATTCATATTCTATATATTTAAAAAGATGGACAAACATTTCATGGAAAATTTTAAATAGTTCTTACTCAAATTATTTGGATGGCAGTACATTAAATGCCAAAAATATATATCTACATATGAATTAAATAATAAAAATGATTCAAATAGTGGTTGTAAAATTGAAAATACAATGATCATTTTAGACAAAGCTGAATAACCAAGAGTTCCTAAAAAAGAAAGCACAAATGTGTATGTTTTTATAATGCTCTACAGAATCTAAAAGAACAAAGATCCAAAACTAATTAGAAAATTATAATCTATTTTGAAATTAAAGAATAGTTACATCATATTCCAAAATTTTTATACGCTATTTTTGTGTTGTGTGTGTGTGCATGAATACAATAGAACACATAGAAAAAGGATGTCAGCAGTTTACTTTTATACTTATTCAGTTGGATTGTGATAGGAATTGGACTGAAAAATTGTCAAAAACTCCTATTGTTATCTTCAGACTTACTGATAAGAGTAGAGATGTTGCTGACCGTTTGGAACATGGTGCTCCCAAAACTCATCTTGGTGGACAAAAGTTTATTTTTTATTTAAAGATGTATTTGATTACTTAATAGAGCATGCATAGTGGGGAGAAGGCTGACCAAGAGAGACAGAGACTCTTCTGAAGCAGACTCTGAAGTGAGTGCAGAGCTGAACATGGGGCTCGGTCTTATGACCTTGAGATCACGACCTAAGACAAAATCAAGAGTTGGACATTTAATGGACTCTGCCCCCTAGATGTCCCTTGGTGGAGGTAAGTTGAGAAGACAGACAGTAAATATGAGTTATAATTTATTTTACATCCAAAAATAGTTGTGAAGGAAGAAACCCTTAACCATGGGTAGGTTAGGAAGGTCACTAAACAGAGGGGAAACATCCTTTATACAATTTTGAACAAGTCAACAGGGTCTGTGTAGAAATATGCATTGCACTAGCAATAAGGAGTAACTTTTCTCTAGACTAATTTTTCAGTAAATTTTCTAGCTTGTTCTGGTGAGTCAAAATATTGAGAATCCTGAGTGACCCAGCTCTCATCTCAGTAAGGTACTTCTGCTCAAGCACATTTAGAGAAAAAAGCTTGAAGAAACCAAACTCCAAATTTTGACTATCACCCCCACCCCAGACAGGTTAAAGAGACAAAAACAGAGAACATATGTTGTTAAGATACATCTTTTTTTTTTTTTTTTACCAGTTCCAAAGGAAAAGAGCCAGAGTAACTCAGATGAACTTAATGAGAGGATCAATTCTTCATAGAGAAGCCTAAGTCGTCTAGTTGCAGAGTTCTAGATTCTGATAACAGACAAAGGCAATAGAAGTATTCTTGAATTAGCCTAGAATCACACAAAATATGAGAAGCTCTGTCTTTCATTTGTTCTAGGTATTATCCCAATCTAATAGTGAAACTTTTGTTTTTGTTTTTGTTTTTAATTTTTTTTTAATTTTTATTTATTTATGATAGTCACAGAGAGAGAGAGAGGGGGGCAGAGACACAGGCAGAGGGAGAAGCAGGCTCTATGCACCGGGAGCCTGACGTGGGATTCGATCCCGGGTCTCCAGGATCGCGCCCCGGGCCAAAGGCAGGCGCCAAACCACTGCGCCACCCAGGGATCCCTGAAACTTATATTGTAATATAATTATATTTGGCTTCATAGACCTCAATTTTGATTAGTTGGTTTCAAACTCAAAATATTGTGGCCTTGGCTTTTTGGAGTAGTTTAAATTTGCTGTTTGCCAGGTGCCTGGTGGCTCAGTAGGTTAAGCAACCAACTCTTGGTTTCAGCTCAGCTCATGATCTCAGCCTCATGAGATCAAGCCCTGCATTGGGCCCCACACTCAGTGTGGAGTCTGCTTGGGATTCTCTCCGCCTCTCCCCCTGCCCTTAACCCCTCTCTCTTCTTGCTTGCTCTTTCTCTCTCTCTTACTCTGTTTCTCAAGTAAATAAATAAATATTTTAAAAATCAATGTGTTGTTTTCCACTAATTATGAGACACAAAATAAATTTAATTGGAGAGAACCATTATTAATATTTAGTAATAGTAATAAAATAGACAAAAGAAGAAGTAACAGTATATCATAGGTTGTATGAATAAACATACATTTCAAATGTGTGTGTGTGTGTGTGTGTGTGTGTGTGTGTGTGTGTATGTGGTATCAAGATGTAGAAAGCATTTTCTTTTATGGGACAGAGTCTAAAAGTTTAAAAGCCAGACCCCTTATTGTAAAGGATAAGTCTCATAACTGGTACTGAACACAAAACCCAAATCTCCAATTTAATCAAACATTTTAATATAATTTCTGAACCTTTGGAGAACAACAAATTTAAGCCTAAATATCCAAGAAATATTTTAACTGGGTCCATACCAGCCAAGAATAGGCACTTGTCAACAACTCCAGCTACGTTCTTTATTCATTCTTAAGAACCATTCATATAAGGCCATAACACTTAGAAATAAGCGTGGCTTGTGATGAATGTGGCAGACTGAATCCCCCTGGAAATCCAACTTTCCTAATAGGAAATGCTCACCTTAATTGATTTTTGTAGAGAAACTGTGGGATCATCCAATTTTGAAGATATCATCTAAGGGATAGGATTCTTCAGCCACTGTCTCCCAGAGTTATTTTACTTTTGTTGTCAAAAGTAGGAAATTTTCAAATGTAACACATGTTCTTGAGATTTGGGATAAAAAAGGTATCATTTTTACTGGTATATTTTCTTATACATTTTGAAATATTAATATTAGATAATACTCAAAAAATTTCTGATAGTTTAAAAGATGATTTATCTTTTTCAAAATTACAGTACTAATAAGTAAATATATTTGATATTTTTTATTATGTCTTCTTCCCCAATCAGTGCACTATGCCCTTTTAAAGAAAGCTCCTAGGGTGCATGGGTAGCTCAGTCAGTTAACTGTCTAACTTTTGATTTAGGCTCAGGTCATGATCTCAGGGTTGTGAGATCCAGCCTACATGGACTCCATGCTGAGCATGGGTCCTGCTTAGGATTGTCTCTCTCCCTCTGTTCCTCCTCACCCTTAAAAAGGAAAAAAAAAAGAAAAGCTCCTGTGCACAGCTATGTTTACAAGGATCCATGATATTACTGCTATCACTAAAAGATAAACAGGAAAATAAACAAAAGGCTAAAATGACACAGATATTTTGGAAAAAATTCTAAGTGATATAGGAAAGAACAGATGAAAGACACAATAGATGTAAGAAGAACATACTTAATTTTAGGTAAAAACTACTTCATAATTGCATCAGATTAAAAAGAGGAATCCATTGCTTAAAGAAGGGAAGTTAAGATATTAAGATAACAAAATGGAATGAAAACATATCTAATAATGCCTAGAAGAGGTATTTAGTGGGTAACAATGATTTTCCAAGATTCAAAAATAAGTTAAATTTTCAAAAATGAATTATGAACATCTAAAATACAGAATTAGCACTATTAAAAAAAAATCCCAAGCCTAATACTAGGCTTTAGGAATCACAGAGTTGCTAACAAGATAGACATAGAAAAGAAAGGGACTATCATGAATAAGAGAACAAATGAAACATAGGAGAAATGGAATTTGCTAAAAGACTTTGTATATGCTATTTTGATTAGCTTTACCCAGTCCCATAAATTTTTCAAGAAACAGATGACCTAAAAACATAACCAAAAATTACATATCAGCTATTTTAAGGTCTATTTTTCTTAACATTAGTTTTCAAAAGACAGAAAGAACTAACACTGTGAACCCCCCAATTTTTCAAGCCCAGAAAGTTTAGAAACATTTATAATGGCAAACAAATAAGACAATAACTAAAATAAACATGTGGTCTAGAATTCTGAAAGTATGTCATCCTTTTAGGAGGGAAAATATAAGTTGTAGTTAAAGAAACATATCAAAAGGAAGTCACACATAGGGACCATATGGAGTACATCGCTTCACCATTTTGGAACAGGAAATGGGAAGGGAGGAATGAAAAGGAGCAAAAAGTTCTTGTTTGAACTACTACCCTCAAAATCTGGCTTGAGGTGTTCTGGGATGTCAGATGTTTAAAGCGGTTTGAGGTAAAGATCTTCATCCATCACTGGCACATCCACCAACAGTTCTTTTTCCCCAAGAGAATGAGTCTTTGCCTTATGCGGCTGTGAACATTTCTTTTCCCAGCTCCAGGACCTCCCTTGGTTCACCAAGTCTCCTTCCCCTGACCTCCCTTATACTTTCTCCTCTCCAAGGAGCAATAGTAAGCAAAGTCTAAAAGGCACCCATTCCTGTTAACAAATGAGTATCCTCACAACCTTCCCTTACTTTACTCCCAAGTCTTAGCTATTCTTCATGTAAAAAAGGTGTTTAAAAGTTTTCAAGAACCCTAGAACAAGTTCTCTTCAATTTGCTTTGACCACCTCCATATTGCATTTGCTTTTGAAATTCACATCGATCATATGTCCCTGCTACACAGAAACTTTAAAATTCCATTGCAAGAACCAAACTGAATAAGAGCAATAAGCAGAATGATGAGGGAACTTCAAAAAGTTAAATAAGGAAATCTTGATCTCGTGGCCTCTTACTATGAAAAAGACAAAGTTGAGGAAATGATATTTGTCTTTCAATATTTGAGAAGGTAAGTATTGAGAAAGTGGTTACTGAAGAAATAAAATTAGAATTGTTGAAATATTGATAAAGAATAGAAGTCTTTGCAGGGAATAAAAGCTTCTGGGCAAGAAATTTTTCTCAGTAAAATTAAAACACATCTATGAAATAAATGAATAAAGGTTGAACGAATCAAACATAAGTCAATACAAAAAAAAAAACAAATTAGCCATCATTATAACTAATAAGAACATATTGGTGAGTGAAGATATAAAGGTCACTCACTGATTTCTGAGATTACCTAAATGTTTCCACATACCGTGTTTTCCTAAATTTTGTAGTCTTAACATTTTATGTGAGTCGAGCACAGACACATACGCATACAGTTTCTCACACATACCACTTTCTCACCCATACAACGTCATTTGCTATTCAAGAAATTTAAGGTTCCTTCGTCCTATTCATTTTTCTTTTCTTTCTTTCTCACTTCTTTTTTTTTAACTGTTTTACAGAATTAGAATTTTGTCTGGTAATTATCTAGATATAAACTTATCAAAATGAATTTTATGTTTAAAAAATGCACTTTAGATACAGAGTCAAGGATTCCTCACTGGTTCTTGATTTTTATTTGTTTTACTGCTTTTAGTTTTCAAGGAAAACCTGTTTTAGAAAGCCAGCAACTACATTCCTATGTCCCTGAAAGAGTAGGCCAGCGTTGGTTTTTTTGTTTGTTTGTTTTGTTTTTTTTTCCTATTCCCTGAAGACAAATTAATGAGCAAAGCAAAGAACAATTATTTTATATTTAAATGTCTTTTTATTCACAAATTTAAATGAAAGGAATCTTTATTCTTTTCTACTAATGCTTGAGTTTGTGTCCATTACTAAAACAATCAAGGGCACACTATGATAATGGCCTGGAATGATGGACAGATGGGCAGAAAAGTCCCCTGGGTGCTTTATTAGTTTCTGCCATTCTTGAACTGGTAATCAATAAAAAGTTTTCTCATAAAATAAATTGAATATTTCACTGGTAAAAAGTGATTATCTTCTTTATTCCCATGGCTGACCTTAATAACTCACAAACTCCGTAGGCACTTTGTGATGTCTGTGAGTTATGAGACTTTCATTCTCATGAAAGAAATATAATAATCACCCTTCACTGCAGAGATATTCTACACCTCTCCTATTAAATCAGTGAGAGGCACATGGTTCCTTGTAATTGCAAGAAGGCTGAATAAACACGTCGGGCATCTATCTAAATTTAGATGTATGACAACTGATGATCATTGTTTCAAAAAGGGATTTTATGTCTGCATTACCAATTTAAAAAGGACATTTTATTATACTTGAATTAAGAAAATATGATTCAGTATAGCCTAATATATTTTGGAGGGCTTCTTGACTTATTTCATAATTACTTCTTTAAGCATATCACCTTCACCTTGAAAAGTACAATTAGAATATTTTGGTCTGTCATCCTTATATTTTTACAGAAAGAGATTTAACAATTATGTTAATTTCTAATTTGTATGTATTGTTTGCAAAGCACCCACTCTGCTATATAAAACCATGGGGATTCCAACAAAATTGGTTCCCTGAGAAAAAACAAGGTAACTGCATAGATTGCATTAACAGGAACGAGTGGATCAACTGAACCTCTCCTGAGAAATATGAACAGTGCATCTCTCTACATTTACTGAATAAATAAGACTAAACAAAGAAAACAGAAGGATAAGATAGGAAGACAATATATTTTAGCGGTAGCAGCCTTTTAAAAATAATGGTTTTATTTCATTTATGAACAAACTCTGGCTAGAGAAGTTGAATAATTTATTCAAGGATACAAAATTATATTTTGGCCAGATGAAACACTGGAACCAATCATTATTTAATATTTTTAAATCAACACAGAAAATTTAAAAATTTTTTGGTGTGCATCTTTAATACCATCTGTAGATTTTGACAACCACAACTATAAACAGGACATTCCATGATTGCCATCATCCCTAACATTCTCTTCTGCTACTCCTTTGAAATCACACCTTCTTTTTGCCTCTAATTTCTGGAAACTGCTGAGTATTTTTCTGTCACCGTAGTTTTGGCTTTTCCAGGAGATCATATAAACAGAAACAGGAAATATGTAACTTTTTGAAACTGTCTGCCATTATTTAACATAGTGCCTTTGAAATGCATTCATGCTTGTACACCTATCAACTGTTTCTTCTTTTTTAATGAGGAGTTATATTCTATTACATTCCAGGACAAGATCATGGAACCCATGATAAGGGGTTTGGCTTTTCTTCTTATTGTCAAGTGATTTTATCAGGGGTTTGATGTGATCTGAAATATATATTTGAGTTCACTCTAGCTCTTCTGTGGATAATATAGTATAGGCAAGAGTGGAAGAAGGAAAGAAGAGCAGGTAGGAGGCTAGAGCTATAATCAGGTGTGAGAGTGATATATTCTGGAGGCATCCAGGGTGGATGTAGAAAACAAGGAACAAATATAAAATAGATTTGAAAGGTGGGGTTGACAGGATTTGTGGTATAAGGAAAAAAAGAATCAGGTATTCTCTCGCTTTGTTAATCTCTGTTGGCTTTGAGTTTTCTGCACCTCTGGCCCACCTTATCCAATCCGTATTTACTTTCCCTAGACCTAGTTTTCTTCTGAGTGAGCAAAGTAATGGTATAATTGGATTCAGTTATATAGCCCAAATGGGATACCATATTTATGATGTGAAAATGATGATAAATATCTTAGTTATGTTTTTGCCAATGAAGAACTTAAAATCCACTAAAATTACTCCATCACACAAGGAGGTAGAATGTCTTCTGCCACTTACAGTAGGTGTTGTCATCAGGCTGTTGGGTTAAATATTTATTAAAATATATTTTTGTTTTTTTTTTACATATTATTTGCAATCTCTAACTTAGGAGCTTATAAATAAATAGATTGAGGACTGACTGTAAGATAAAAACAGGACACAACAATCTGGTTGATTCAAATTGAATAAAGATGTATGTATGTATCTATCCATCTATCTAATATTTCATAAAACAGTTTTTGATGCTCTGATCCTACATGTTAGCTTTTCACAATTTTTACATGATACATGTTAATTTTGATCAAATAAAGTGACATCTGTAGTTTATACAGAAATAAAATAACCCATTGAAAAATATAGTTCTTACTCTTTCCAAAGATTACTTAGACATACTCAAGGTACTTTCTAAGAATTTAGTATTTAAAGAAAATATGATAATTTATACTGAGAAAAAAAATTTCCCTTAGGATTAACCTCAGCTATTAAAATAGCTTGTGGGCAGCCTGGGTGGCTCAGCAGTTTGGCACTGCCTTCAGCCCAGGGCATGATCCTGGAGACCCCGGATAGAGTCCCACGTCAGGCTCCCTGCATGGAGCCTACTTCTCCCTCTGCCTGTGTCTCTGTCTCTTTGTGTGAGTGTGTCTCTCATGAATAAATGAATAAAATCTTTTAAAAAATGATATAAAATAAAATAAAATAAAATAATTAAAAAATAGCTTGAAAGAAGGACGCCTACATGGCTCAGAGGTTGGGCGGCTGCCTTCAGCTCAGGTCATGATCTTGGGATCCAGGATCGAATCCTGCATTGGGCTCCTGCAAAGAGCCTGCTTCTCCCTCGGCCTATGTCTCTGCTTCTCTCTTTGTGATTCTCATAAATAAATAAATAAATAAATAAATAAATAAATAATCTTTAAAAAATAGCTTGAAAGTGAACTTGAAAATGCGATATTAATTAATGTATAATATGTAAATTATTAACGGATTAAGAAAGTGATTAAATTATTTTCAAGTGGTCTTATTTATGGTTAATATTTATGTTCACTGCTTTGCAAGAACATGCATACATACATATAATAGAAAATACAAGTATTAAGTCAAATAATAGAATGACTGAAGGAAGATAGCATAGGAAATTCCTCTGGAGAAGGGAGTATTTTGTTTTCATGTTTACTTGATCTGCTGTGTTTGCCTGGATCCCACTGGAGTAATCTATTCATCAGGATTAAACATTCATGAGTCCCTTAAAAGCAGGTGTTTAGTTTTTCCAGCTCTGAATATGGCAGTTCCAAAAAGGCTTCACAGGAAAAGTGAAGCTCTCATAAGGGAGTGTTTCTTTTTCAAATGTTTAATTAGTTTTCATGACTCTCACTGAATTTCAACAAAGTTGAGCTATTGACCAGAACACCTGTTTGGCTTTGAAGACTACTCTCAACATTTAATTTCAGGCTTGTCCAAATTTAAGTAAATTTAAAATTAAAACATATCAGCAACATTTAAAAATTAAGACCTATTACCATTAGTTCCTTTGGTAATTATTGTTATATCATCCATCTAGAGATACTCACATGATAATAATATATATGTTATATTAATATCTATGGTTTTTAAATTTTTATTATTTATTTATTTTTATTTAGAGAGAGAGCAGGGGTGGGGAGCAAAGGGAGAGGGAGAGAGAGAATCTTAAGCAGGCTCCACAATTAGTGCAGAGCCTGATGTGGGCTTGATCTCACAACCCTGAGATTATGACCTGACCCAAAATAAAAAGTATGATGCTTAACCGACTGAGCCACCCACGTGCTCCTAAAGGGTTTCTATTGTAATTTAGAATTAATTAAAAGAACTATTAGTTTAAAAACTGTAGTCATTTTCAAACACAGTGAACACAAGAGGACCTCAGCATTTAATGTTTTCTCTTAAATTATTATTTATAGCAGATTTTCAAGAATCTCTTTCATTTTCGTTTCCCTTCAAAATCTATTAAGTGATATCCAATGGAATTTAAATATTATAGAACCATTAAAACAAAATACATTTTTATTCTATCTTAATCACTATTTTTAAACCTAGAAGAATTGTTTTTGGTACCATGTAACATGAGGCCATTTTAAATGAATGTCGTTCCACCACCATGCATTCTATGTGGCAGGATCACACCACTCTGCAGCCAATGATAGAAGACATAGGCTGAGAAACCAACACAGGCTGACTACAGTGCCCACAACCCTCCTTTATGTCTTCTTGCACAAGATTACCTCTCCTTTTATTTCCAGACATCCCCGGCCATTGGCTAAAGCAGAAGTCACCCCTTTCACAATCTCTGAGTAGTCTCTTTTTATTGACTTATTTTCAACACATTTAACTTTATAAATACCTGCTTTATTATATATTTTCAGTATAAAGATCTTCCTTCCCAAAATAAATCAAATAAAGACCTTGATGTGAAAAAATTTGTGACTCAAAACTCCTCTTACAATTATAAGATGATTCTAGTATTTCCCTTGCTGGTTTCTTCAACATGAAGAATTCAGAGAAAATTTTAACTTAATGTTATAAATAAGTAATAAGGGATGCCTAGGTGGCTCAGTGGCTGAGCATCTGCCTTTGGCTCAGGGCATGATCCCAAGGTCCTGGGGTTGAGTCCTGCGTCATGCTCCCCACAGGGAGCCTGCTTTTCCCTCTGTCTACATCTCTGCCTCTGTCTCTGTGCCTCTCATGAATGAATAAATAACATCTTAAAAAAGAAAAGAAGTAATGAAATTTATTTTTAATGACTATGTGGATTTCTTAAAGAGTATTGGAATAACATTAAAAGATTGATTCAAAATCTAAGTTTCTCCGGGGGAGAGGCAGATGGAGAGGGAGAGTTAAACTCCCCACTGAGCAGGAGCACGATGTGGGGCTCGATCCCAGGATCCTGGGATCATGGGCTGAACCAAAGGCATTTGATTGACTGAGACACTCAGGTGCCCCTCTGGGCCCAAGTTAAAAAAAAAAAGGTTTTATATATAGCTTATTATATGTTAGGTATACTCAAAAAGGTATAATTTTATACACAGCTAAAGTTTATTCATATACATTTTTAATAAAGTTTATAGAGTTTATAATAAACTACATGTTTAAAATGCATAATTTTTATAGATTTATACACCTATAAAATCATCACTACAATCATGATAAGTGAAGATATCTATCATCTCCTAAAGTTCTTGCTTATACGTTGTCCCCTATCTCCCACCTCTTTGTCCCCTATCTCCAAGCAGCCACCAATCTCTTTTCTGTCACTATAGATTAGTTTTAAACTTTCTATAGTTTAATCATATAATATGTACACTTCCTTGGCTGGCTTCTTTCACTCTGCATGATGATTTTAAGATCCATGTATGTTGTTATATGTAGCAATAGTTCGTTCTTTTTTTTATTTTTGAGTAGTATTCCATTTTATGGATATGTCATCTTTTGTTTACCTATTCACCTACTGATAAGTAGGTAAGCTGTTTCAAGATTTTGGTTATTACAAATAAACCTTCTGTAAACAAACAAAAAACAACAACAACAAAAAAACAAATTCTAAGTTTCTGATTACGATGCTTGAGTAGTTAATTTAAACCTACATGGACCTAAATTTTATTCTCCGTAAGATTAAAAAGTTTTTTCTAGACAATTTCTAATGAATCACTGATAGCAAACTATGAAAATGAGAGCATAAAGCAAACAAATAAAAAGTAGTTTCCCAAAATTAAGGAATTAGCTAAATGCAATAAAGGTGGTAATTTGGTGACCTGTGCAAACTTTAGGATTCATGTTATATAAGGCAAATGATGGGGGATAACACTCCCAAATTTGTGGTAATGAATATTTACCTTAACCAAATTATGAACCTGACCTGACACTGAAAATATTCTTAGAAAAAATGCCTGAAATAAAAAGTAGTTTATTTGTATTGTGTATTTCCCCTGTTTTAGGATTATGTATACTTTCCTTACACTCTGATTTTTTTTGTATTATAAAATGATTATAATTTCTTTTGTTATTAGGAAAACTATATATTTTTTAAATAATGGATTGATGTATTATTAGGTTGTGATATCAATGTGGTATTATCTTGATCTTTCATCCAGTCATTTTTAGTTGGCATAAAATGTGGGCATCCTGAGAGAGAAAAATCAGGGGTAAAGTAAAGCAGTAATTTATTCCTACCTGGGGTTTGGCTTAACCCTGAAATAGAGTTCCAATGTGCTTAGCTAGAACATGAAAATGAGTATGTTGGGCAGGCCAAAGAATGGAGATATGTCTTTTCTTTAAATTCAAACACAAGTTTTGCACTTAATAGCTGACTTAGTTTTACATCAATTACTTATTTTTACCTGCCATTTACCAGCACTCTTCTGAGCAATAGGAAAAAATAAATAAAAATCCTTGCCTCCATAGAGTTTATATTCTAGTTGGAGGAAAAGAGGAGACAGATGTTAAGCATGTAAACAAAAGCTAAGTTGCATCAGATAGTAAGGAATAATAAAGTCTAAAGCTTGATTGCTGAATAGAAAACTGAGAAGAAGGAGAGGATACAATGATTAATCTAAGAATATCCTCCATACCACAGAGGAAGAAGGTTTAACCCATCAACCCCAGACCTTGAATCCTGGGACTTCAGGCAAGATAAAAGAAAAGATAGTAAGACTTTCTTTTCTTTGTCTTTCTCTCTTCTTTCTTTCTTTCTTTCTTTCTTTCTTTCTTTCTTTCTTTCTTTTTTTTTAGAAGAAGTCCTGAGTCTATGTCCTCTTGAGACTTGTGGAAATGAGAAAGCAAGAAAGTGAATTGATTACAAGGAAGGAAATATAAAAACATTAGTGAACACCTTAGAGGAGAAAATGAACTCTGATTTCCTCTCCATTTTGTGGAAAGAAAAATTTAAAAGCAAAAGAGGTCTTAAAAAAGAAATCAGAGGAAGTAGCAACTACTTTTTACCACTCTGCTTATGTTGGAGGAAGATTCAAAGGGACCATAACTATGTATATTCCAAATTAACTCAGTATACCAATATTCTCCATTGTCTTGGTAGTTCAAAACTTCCACTATCTTAAAACCTGAATAACCTTTTTTCTCCTTGGAGATAAAGTGACTTGACCAATTCTTGAAGATTGGAAGAGGATGATATGGTCAAATCTTGAGTGCTGTCTTGAAATTTGAACAAAAAATTATTTTTAAAGGATTATTTTTAAAGGAATTTTGATCTATGACATATAATCTAGTAGTAACAGATCCACCAGAAATACAATCATCAAATGGCTTTGTCCAAGTAAAAATACTATACCACTTACCCACAGGAAATTAAATGAGGAAAAGTGAAAAATGATTACCTTTAGCCATTATATTTCCTCTTTTTTTCTTAAATTTAATGTGTGCCCTTAATATCTTGTCAAAATGTGCTTGCATCAGTCTATCTATGGTTAGTATTTTTAAATAATGGCTTTTATGATGTCTAAATTTTTTAATGACTGCCATATATTAACCCAACACCGAACTATACATTTTTCACATATAATTTTTAAGCTTCTATACACACACACAGATACACATCTTGTATGTCACTCTATAATTATTCAATTTTTTATGCACAAAAAAACAAGGGTCAGTTTAAAAGTAAGAAAATTACCAACTATTACGCATACTATAAACTATGGAACCAGAACTGAACATTATTCTTACTTGAATGCTTCTGTATTTTTCACTGACTAAAATTCTCCTCAGGCATGATGACAATGATAATCCCCTATCTCTTATAGCACTCTTTACTTTAGAAAGCACTTTTATTTCTTTTATGTCAGGTAATCACATCATCAGCTCTGTGAAGAATGTAGGACAAACATTTTTATTCTCATTTGACAGTAGAACGCTTATGAATATAAAAAGTGCTATATAAATATAATGTGGTATTATCGGTGTCTACGAAAAATGAACGGGTGGTAAACAATTGAAACACAATATTTGCCATACAATTCTTCCATTTCCTGCATCAATATCCCATTGAATTTCATAAAGTGTCTAGGAGTAGGTCGACAGTATGTATTTAGTGATGAAATACAACCTAATTTGATGGTAAAGTTGTCAAAAGAAAGAAATATACAAGTGCCGCCATTTGTGCTAAAACTTCAGTTGTTAAAAATGAAATGCTGCTTCAGGACACCAGGCCCCATTGCTTTAAAATACATTTTTATTTTCTACACAATGCAATCTTTTAGAATTCCTGAAGTTAAATGAAGCATAGATTGGGGACATCCACCATTCTCATCACAGCTGCTGCAACATCATGGAGCACATTGCAAGCTCAATGGGAAAGAAATTAACTGCCCATCTGTGCAGTATAAATTTTTTTGGCTTCTCATGCTTGATTAGTGGGAGTGTTTTAAGTATATGATAATCCAACCATTTCACAGAGATTATATGTGAAATCTGAACATGAACAATAAAATATAAGCTCTTTCCTTTACCTGGAATCTTCTAGAAGCAAATAGAAACGACTGTAAAAAAATAAGTTATATTACTGCAATTTAACAAAAATATTTGAGAGATTTAGTATCTCTGAATCAGATAGTTAAGGATTAATGGCTTTAAAATGAACATTTGATATACATTAGATACGGATGGGCCCTTTAGGGCACAGGCTTAAAGTAATAGCCATAATATGGGAAGGAGGTTAATTTTTTATGACAAAAATACAAATGCTGCCTTGGAATCAAATGGTTTACATATGACTTTGCTAGTCTACATTAAAAAAAAATCACTACCAAAACATGGACATATTGTGTTCCAGCAAACAGAAAAATTTACAGAAAAATAGTCAACAGATATAATCAGTGGATTTACAAGTGAATATATAGATAAATTAGTGGAAATTTTATTGCAATCAATCATTAAAAAGTAGTAATTGATATAATAAAATAATCCGTGACTTAAAATGATTTAGATATTTTTACATTATTTCTGTTCCACCCAGTGTAAAGTCTGAGCAAGGACTAAAAAGATGGTGAAGTAAATGTATAACACATTCACGCTGGATCAATATTTCTCATTTGTCATTTGTCTTCCTTGGCTCACTTCATAGAGCAGAAAGATAGAACTTTGGAAAATTCAAACAATAAGAAGACTGGCATTCTAAATCAGAAATGCACTCTTTATTTTATCACAAATAGCAAAAAGGTAATATATTGAACAAGATACTGCATACCTTCTAGTCATAGCCTAAAAATTAATTCATTATATAGGTAATTTTTAGCCTTTCAGAAAAAAGAAAAATAAAAAGAATGCCAATGATAGTTCTTTCAATGCATTTAACATTCAAATTATCTCTAAATATCAGCTCTTTCCTTCAACAATTTGAGGAAGGATCTTAAAATCAAATGAGGTGTAGCTTTGCTCTAACAGAAGCTAGGATCATAGACTTTGGGAAGAGGGAGAGGAATGGGAATAGTCAGCCTGGGTAAACTTTGGATTTAATTTGGAAAGGTTGATTTATCAGCCAGTTTTTAAAGCAAAAATACTGCTAAAAAATCATTCCAAATTCAGTGGTTTATTACAGCAAACATTTATTCTCATTCTCATAGATGTGTGCACTGGAAGAGGCTTAGGTAATATCAGTTGGGCCAGTGTATGGGCAGCTCTGCCTCAAGCAGGGGTCACATTCAGCTTATATCCAGCCTGTGGGTGGGGCCCAAACCTATGTTACATGTATTTACCTTGCTTAGTTAGAGGCTACCCAAGGCATGTACTCCTCTGGAAGAACAGGAGTGCAAGCACCAAGTCATACTCCACAAGCACATTTATGGCCTCTGAAGACACTAAAACCACTTATAATCCACTTGACAAAGCAAGTCTTGGGGCCAATGCCCAAATCAGAGAACTAAGAAAGTTTACTGTACCATAATGAGATGAGGTGCTGAAGGCATTCAAAACAGGAGGACTGCAGGAAACAAAGCCATACAATATACAATATACTACGGACTGACACAGGGAATTCATGGGGGAAATATATAACACATCCTTAAATAGCTCTTGTTGCCTGCAGTGAAAATCACAGGGAAGGTAGAGAAATCGGTTCACAGAGCAATTTGTTCTGTTATTAAAGTCCTAAAATTTGCATCGATCTTATTTCCAACACAGATCAATTACAAGTGAATATAGAGAATCTTTGAAGGAATTGTTCATCCTAACTACCTGATGAGGGGGTGGTGATGCTACAGAATCTTAGCTAAACCTGAAATATTTAGTATGGATTATTTAGCTTTTGCTTTCAGTTTTACTCTTTGATTTTTCATGTTTTGCTACCAGCAGGAAATAAACGTACAGGAAGGTGTTCAACCTGGAAAGCAAAGTAAAATATCCATGAGTAGGTATTAATATTTCCCTTTTAAATTAATATTTTAGTTGCACCAAACATCACATATCAGTACTACATAAATCAAATGTATAGGGAAAATTACAAACTCGTGTATAATCTAAATTCTCAGTCTGCCATTCTTCTCTATCATACTTTACTTAAGCACCTAACATGTGTCAGCCACTGTGTTTATTCTGTGGATACAAAGATGAATATGACATATGTCCTCACTTGAAGAACTAGTGTTATTGGGCTTAGACATCTTAGACAGTCTTCTAGCTTTTAGTGGTTTATCTATTCTTTCTTTTAAGAAAAAAAAAATATTCAAGGGGCACCTGAGAGGCTCAGTCAGTTAAGCATCTGCATTCGGCTCAGGTCATGATCCCAGGGTCCTGGGATGGAGCCCTGCATTGGGCTCCCTGCTCAGTCGGGAGCCTGCTTCTCCTTCTCTCTCTGCCTGCCATTTTGCCTACTTATGCTCTCTTTCTGTGTGTGTGTGTGTGTGTGTTAAATAAATAAATAAATAGTCTTTTTTAAAAAAGAAAAAATATTGGAAAATAATAGAGAATACACTAGGTTTTAGGAATTGTCAGCCCTAAATCTCTTTAATTACACCTAAGCAAATGATCAGAACACTACTGTATCTATTTCCTCTTCAGTACAGTGGGAATCATGGTATTGGCCACACATATATTATTACAATTTGTCTGAAGTACAAATAGAATTGAACATGATATCAAATTAAACACAATTATGAAAATTACCCTTTACTGTACTAGTAATTCTTTGTGTGAAATGAGTAAAATTTAAGATTTGCATTTGGCTTTTCATTTAAAAAGTATTTCTCATATGTTATTCTGGAATAATTGAATAATGGTTCCATAAATATGTCCTAATTCCTGGAGTTTATTAGTATATTTCCTAGCATTAAAAAAAAGATTTCACAGCTGATTAAAAATTTTGAGATGCAGGGATTATCCTGGATTTATCTAGGTGGGCCTGATATAATCACAGGGTCTTTAGAAGAGGACCAGATAAAGAGAAAGAAATAAGATGGAAACAGAGGTTAGAGTGACATGTCCACTAGTCATGGAAACTGGTAGCCTGTAGGAGCTGGATAAGGAGGTAACAGATACTTCTTTAGAGCCTCAAGAAAAAATTAGCCTTGTTGACACCTTAATTTAGCCTAGTGAGACTGACTTTGGAATTCTGATCTCCAGAACTAATGATAATAAGTTCATACTGTCTTAAGTACAAAAAGAAAAGTTGTAGTCATTTGTTTCAGCAGCAATCAGAAAATCAGTATTGTCTCTTTGTATTGCTAAAATATTACCTTATCTCTTTATAATTTAATTCATTAGAAAATCATTTCACTTATTTTCTTTCAATGTTTGTGAAAGTCAGTGCCCTTAGCTAAATATTATTTACAAGAAACATTCTCCTCCCCCTTTTGAAGAGAAAACTGGTTAGTCATTGGAAAAAATTAACAAATATTAATAAATATTTGTTAGGAGTAGGAAGATAGTCTAGGACTAAGAAGGATAGTAGGAATTATATTTTTAACTAAAACTAAAGAATTTCCACATATAATTATAGCTAATTTGCAATACATTAATAATATTTGCTAAAGTTTATATAAAACAGCAATAATGGAAAAGCTTATCAGTAGTTCAGAGAAAATTATACTAAGAAAATATGTAATATTTAGTTTATGAACCAAAAAATAAGCAATAAACAGATTATAAACTATTAAATGAATGACACAAAAATGATCAAAAAACTCAACAATTGAAATAGAATCAAGAAGGGATACAATTTGAAATAACAGAAGCACACCTGGTAGATATGGAGGCCAAGTGGCCTTGTGACTGGGGCAAGAATAATGTATCTAAGAGCAGAAGTAACACAGAAAACAGCTGGAAGTCAGCAGAAGACACAGAAAGAACACAAAAGACAGTGTGAAATAAATCATAGTGCAAATAGATGGCAGATCACGTAACAGATACTGGAATATAGATTATGTAATTGGCATAATAGTATTTCTTATATATAAACACTTTGGAAATCAGGGCTACTAATAGTTTAATTAATTAATTACAGTTTTTCTAATATTCGATTCTCTGAAAGGTAAAGCAAAGAAGAGAGTTTAAGGAGTATCAATTGTTTCAGCCCTCTGCTGAAAAATAAAACAAATATGAAACCTGGAATGGTGAAATTCTAACAATGCTACAGCAGTACCTATAATAGGCTATGATTGTATAAACAGTGTGATTGAGACTCCCATACGCTGGTAACTCAAAGACTAAATGAGTTGAGGAGAAGGAAATATCTAAGTAAAAAAAAAAAAAAGCTCATTCAGAGTATGAAAAGACAATTGAGAGTTCACATTCCAAATCACAAAGGCTTGATGTATTTTTAATATAATAAATGTTTAAATGTTTATGCTTAAAAAGAAATGAAGGGAAGAAGAAATAATGAAAAGGAAAGGAAAGAGGAATGAAGAGAAGGAAAAAGTAAAGAAGAAAAAAGTAAACAATAATCAAAATAGCATTCAGGAAATAATTTATGAATTTGCATATTTTTATTATGAATTATTATTTTTGCATGCATATAATTATTTACGAATAGTTTATGATAAAAGTTGAATTAACAACTCAAGGAGGAAAGTTTGATGAAATGCAGTATTACAATATATTAGCTTGAAATTGTTTTTAATGTGTACTGATGAGATTCCTGTGCAATAAATATAAAAATATAAAAATACCAGAGAAGGGGATCCCTGGATAGCTCAGTGGTTTAGTGCCTGCCTTTGGCCCAGGGCATTGTCCTGGAGCCCCAGGATTGAGTCCCACATCGGGATCCCTGCATGGAGCCTGCTTCTCTCTGCCTATGTCTCTGCCTCTCTCTGTGTCTCTCATGAATAAATAAATGAAATCTTTAAATCTTTTTTTTTTTTTTGAAATCTTTAAATCTTTAAATTTAAATTAATACCAGAGAAAAGACATAATTCTAGGAACTGGATAGTAGAAATTTGATGTGATAGACAAGCATTTTAACCTATTTTTTGGTTTTCAATGCTAGGCTCCAGTTTTTCTTTGTAGTTTTTTGCCACCACTCTGATTTGTAGTATAGAGATAAGCAAGTCTAGGAAATCAGCAGAGAAATTAAGATTTGGGGCGTAGGCACAAATATCAACTGTTTACAATGGCTACCTATACCACATCAACAAAAAAGGGATAAAAATTGTATGATTATCTCAATATATGCAGAAAAAAACATGTAACAAACTTCAATATTCATTCATGATAAAAACTCTCAACAAATTAGGTTTGCAGGGAACATACTTCAACACAATAAAGGCCATGCATGAAAAATCCACAGCTAACATCGTACTCAATGGTGAAAAACTGAGAATTTCTTTCTTGAGATCAAGAATAAGACAAAGGATGTCCACTCTCACCAGTTATTCAACAGAGTACTAGAAGTTCTAGCTACAGCAATCAGATAAGAAAAAATATAAAAAGCATCCAAATTAGTAAAGAAGAAGTAACATTTTCACTATGTGCAGATGACATGAGAAGACTCCACCAAAAAACTACCAGAACTGATAAATGAAATCAGTAAGATTGCAGGATACAAAATCAATATACAGAAATCTGTTGCATTTTTACATGCTAATAATGAAACAGCAGAAAGAGAAATTTAAGAAAACAATACCACTTATAAATGTACCAATAATAATAAAGTAAATATGAATAAACTCAACCAAGGTAGTGAACGACCTGTACTCTGAAAACTATAGAACACTGATGAAAGAAATTGAAAATGACAAACAGAAAGACATTCCATGCTCATGGGTTAGGAGAAAAAAATAGTTAAAATGTCCATAACTACCCAAAACAATCTACAGATAATATGCAATTTCTATCAAGATACCAAAACCATTTTTCACAGAACTAAAACAAATAATCTAAAAATACGTATGGAAACACCACAGACCCTGAACAGACAAAGCAATTATGAAAGGGACAAAATTGGAGGTATCATAGTCCCAGATTTGAAGATATGTTACAAAGTTGTAGCAATCTAAACAGTCTGTTTCTTGCACCCTAATAGACACATAGATCATTGGAATGGGTAGAGACTCAGAAATAAACCTACATTTATATGGCCAGTTAATCTATGACAAAGGAAGCAAGAATATACTATGGGGAAAAGATAGTCTCTTTAATAAATGGTGCTGAGAAAACTGGGCTGCTACGTGTGAAAGGATGAAGTTGGACCACTTTCTTGTATCATAAACAAAAATAAGTTCATAATGGACTAAAGACCTATATGTGAGACCTTAAAGTATAAAAATATTAGAGGAGAATATGGACAATAATTTGTCTAACATTGGCATTAGCAACGTTTCTCTTGATATGTCTCCTAAGGCAGGAGAAAAAAATGCAACGATAAACTATTGGGGCTACAGAAAATAGAAAGCTTTTACACAGTGAAGGAAACCATCAACAAAACAGAAAGGGAACTTACTGAATAGGAGAAGGTATTTGCACGTGATATATCTAATAAGGGGTTATTATCTAAAATGTATAAAGAAGTTATTCATGTTAACTCTAAAATAACACTTTAAAAAAATGGCCAGAGGACCCTGATAAACATTTTTCCACAGATGGCCAATAGTAATATGAAAAAATTCTCAACAGAACCAATCATTAAGGAAAGGCAAATCAAAACCAAAATGAAATAACACATTATACTTGTAAACCAAAATGACAAGAAATGACAAGTGTTGAAGATATGGGAAAAAGGAACCCTCATGCACTTTTGATAGGAATGTAAATTGGTACAGCCACTATGGAAAACAATATGCAGTTTCCTACAAAGAACTAAAAATAGAAATACCATATGATCCAATAATTCCACTACTGGGTATTTACCCAAAGAAATTGAAAATATTAATTCAAAAAGTTAATTTTGCATCAATGTTTATTACAGCATTATTTACAACAACCAACCTAGGTGAAGCAACCTAGGTGTCTATCGATAGGTGAGTGAATAGGAAAATGTAGTGTCTGTTTATACATGTATATACTGTAATAGATACACACACATATACATACTATGGAATATTATGCGGCCAGAAATAAAGGATGACATCTTGCCATTTGTAACAACATGGATGGGCCTAACAACATGAAGAATTTCTTTCTCTTTCTCTCTCTCTCCCTCTTTCCCTATAATGTTCACAACTGTAACTTCTAGTGGAGATACTGATGCTTCTCAGAAGCATCTTAGATGAGAAAGCTACTAATCTTTTGTTAGGCTCGATTATTTTTTTTTAAGATTTTATTTATTTATTTGTGAGAGACACAGAGAGAGAAAGAGGCAGAGACAGGCAGGGGGAGGAGAAGCAGGCTCCATGCAGGAGCCCCATGTGGGACTCAATCCCTGGACTTCGTGATCATGCCCTGGTCCAAGTCAGGTGCTCAACCACTGAGCCACCCGGGCATCCCTAGGCTCAATTATTTATGGGAAGTTCAGACTTGACTATCTTGTCTTAGAGAATAAATGAGAGAATAAGTGGCTAGTAAGAATAATGAAACCTTTTTTCACATTTGTCTCTGCTTTTTTGACATACCACGTCTATTCCAGCTCTAGGGTCTTTCTGATTCCTTTGTGGGAAATATATTTTTCTCCTTCAAAACCAAATTTTTCAGATCTTAGCTTAGACTACTCTCCTTGGAAACCCTCTAGTATAAACCCATATTCAGTGCCCAATAAACTTTTCTTTTATCATAGCTCTTCCATCATATTATATTTATTCATTATTTGCTTATTTGTTTAACATCAGAATCCTTCAACAGTAAGCTCCCTAAATGTAAGTGTGATGTGTCTTTTATTTACCTCTGTCTACTCATGGCCTAGCATGGTATCGGGTGTCTATATGAAACATAATAAGCATCTAACTTTTATCAGTTAAATTAATAGAAGGATGGATGAATGGATGGATGGAGAGACAATAAATCAATTTATATGGCTCTAGTGACAAATTAAAATTATCAAGTCATATAAATAATGGAAGAGGTGGCAATGAACTGAAGAATAAATAAGAAAGAATCCTTCTGCAAAAGTAGCATAGGAAACATCAAAACAAAGATAGATGATTTTTATAAAAATGCTGAAGACAATTAAAACTTCCATATTTTGTTCAAAACAAGAAAAAATTAAACAAAATAAGATGACACTTCTAATCTATAGTTTGTTTTAACAAACTGGATCTTAATCAGTGATTCTCTCTCTAGGTTGTTGCCTTAGTTCTTTCAAAATATTTTTATGAATGGAAGGAGAGGTGTCTTTCAGTCCTATATAAGTTTCTGCTATTTTATTCAGATTATTTCCTTCTTCAGATACGGTTATTGAGTCTTTTTCACCATGATGACACTGCTTTATGCGGTACGTCTTCCTTATGAAGTCTGAAGGCTGCTTTTCTGGAACAGATTGCGCTGCTAGCCATCACTATCTTTCTCTCAGTGGCAAAACTACTATCCATTATACCAGGCCAATGGATATAGGAGAACAAGGGAGTCCATGCCTTATGGAGAGAGGGAGGTAAGTTTTGCTCATTCTCTGCTCTTCCATTGGACTTGAAAAATATGAAAAGTGATCTTTCCCTTGATTCATAAATTCAACTAAGTTTTTACGTCTATAATGTTTGTGTTTATAAGTTTATATGTCAAGTTGTGAAAAATATGGAGAACTCTGTTACCTCAAAATAACAAGCAAATAATAATTTTTAAAAAACCAACAATAACAAAAAAACTAAAGGATGCAGTTATGGACACGTTGTTTAAGAAGTTGTCCTTAAAGACATTTGTATGTATCTTTATATCTCTGAGAATCCTCAGTTTAGTAATGAAATGTGATATTTTACTAAAATTTTCATCTAAAAATGGTGTAACAGATCTGGGGATTTGGTACACTGAGGAAAAAATATGGGGTCATTGTCATTTCATGTTGCCACAGGATTAACTGAAAGCCAATGAGGCCTTGGCATTACTGGATCAAAACGTGAACTGCTTACATGTGAATTCTGAATTACAGCTTCTACCCTCTACTTTTGGAGAGAATGTTAAACTTTACGCATTTTATCCTCTCTTCTATAAGATGGAGATAACAATAATACCTAGTTTGCACACTGATTTTCAACATTGCATCAGTTAATGCAAATTAAAAATCTTAGCACAGCCCATGGCGCCTAGTATGCAGTAGATGTTGGCAGTGTTTATTTTAGTCTCCATTATGCTACTGAGGATTGAGCACAACATGTGGCATGAATGACTAATTTGGTTGAAGACCTCACTATGGCTCATAAAGCAGCTAAAACAGAGGTTAAAGGTGTAGGGTAATGTCAAGGTCAGGTGTGCAAGGGGGACCTGAGCGTATGGCCCAGCCACTTACCTTCATGAAGAGGAATCTTTTTACACTGTTGGGTTGATCATGTTTGCCGTGTCCAGGAGCAAGCTGTCCAGTGCATGATGTGAGTGCTCAGATGAGTAGATTGAATCTTCAATGATCTAATTATTTTTAAACTTAATATTTTGTGGATTACTGAGAAACTTTAAAGTCCTAGCTCCTATTATTCTTAGATATATTTATGTTGAACGTGTATAATTCTCTATTCCACTCTGCCTCAGGTATATAACCAGGCATATAATGATTAAAAATTAAAACTCATTTTTCTGATTTTGTAAAGAACATCTATGTAGACAAAATCACTCCATTTGACATGACTGACTACAATGTCTGTCTTATGGGAAAGCATTCTGTATTTAAATTTTATTCTTTACAGGGTCAATACCCATTAGAATCAAGCTTCCACTAAATGTTCAACAACTGCTAGTTAGTGATCTTGATGATGAAAAATACACTTTTAAATTTGTTAACTTAAGAGACTATTTATTATTATGCCATATAACTGTCTAGGATTATTATTCCAAACATAATGGATGGGATGGGTCATGAGACTATTTTATGTTCTCAGGTTCATTCTAACTCAAATAATTGTTTTTAAAAACCACACCTTTAACTACCTATAATATATAATCATCATCCTTCCTTCCTGTGACAGATTAAAGCAGCTTGCAAGTTATAAAACTGATTTAATTCTGGGTAGTAAATGCCTTTCCTCAGAATTTAAACACCTTGTTCTTTTTTTATATCAAGAATATTTCTTAGTGATAAATATCACCTTGTTGCTGGAGCCTTTTGCAGCTTTGGTTTTTTGTAAACTCAGTATTTTTAAATTTTTTTCTATTATTCATGAGAGAATTCAGAATTGCTCTTCTTCCTATAGCTACAGGATGATTAGTTGTTTTCTCTCTTAGGACATATAAATGTATAAAAGAGGCCACTCCTAGAAAAAGTGGATCCAAAGAGGGTGCTATAAAGCTATGTAGTGGAGTCTACTAATAAATGAAATAAAACAAAAACAAAACAAAACAAAACAAAATAGACGCCTTAAGGTAAATCCTTTTACACATATAAGTTTTGTACCTTGATTCAATAATTCTATATTTATTGTTCTTTCATCTTCTCTCCCTTTTATAAATAAAATTTACCCTACCAATCTTTATATTGATTTATTTGGTTTCGGGGCTGGTGGTGACTGCTGGTTAAACTAGATATTTGATTTCAACAACTATAATGAATGTAGTTCTCCTCTTATAATAGGTAGCACTTGATCTTGTATAAAATACATTCTGAAGAAAACATCCCTGAAGCATAACAATAATTTTTGAGAAATTTCAAAACCATGGATAATATCTTAATGTACTTTCAAACCAGAATTTTTAATTGCAAAGCACTTACACATATCATATGTTTTTGCCCAGATTTCATAAAACGGGATATTATGGTTCATAATGATAAACTGACTTGCAATTTGTCAGGGAGTAACTGCCAAGTCTATGACTTAAATGCAAATATTTGGATCCCTAATGTAGAAGGCATGTATAGTCAGATCATTTCAATACCTAAGTTAGATAGCTACCCAGGAAGATATAAAATCACAGAGGACAAGCACCAAATGTAGCTCTCAGCTGGAAAAAAAAAAATCCTTAGACTTGTGTTGCTTGGTGTAATTATTTTTAAAACATTTGCACATACTATGTTAAAAACATGTTATAAAATGTCACTTTCTTTAACTTCCATAATTATGTACTCTGAAGGAAGATGGCCCCTGAATCTCAGGCTTTGTTCCTGGAACAATCCAAGGGAACTAGTATAGATTCTATGCTTCTGTGGCCACCTTTATCCCTTAATCTTGCATTGCTTCTATGTAAAACACGAAATGTGAAGAAAGTAAAGCATGATTATTTAATCCTGCAGCCCTTGTGCTACACTGGTCCCTTGGGAGGGGGTTGCTTTGGATGTTATGCATGTGGTCAAGTCCTCTCAGGCTATTAGAACTGTAATCTACCTACTCAAATTGGGTTAGGATAATCCATATATCATTTCCTATACTGCTACGTAACTGTTAAAATATTAGTCTGTATCTCAAAGATCTTGTCAGCTCCACAAAAACAGATATTTTCTTATGCATTTTTTTAGTCACTGAACCCGGGATTACAAGCATATTGTTCTATATGCTCAATAAATAAATATTGAATTAATTGAGACAAGACTTGAATTCAGCTCTTGAAAGTGAAAAGATACCGACAGTATTATGTTCTATATTCTGTGTCCTGAAAAGAACAAGGGAAAAGAAGTTTCCCCATGTAACAACAGATAGCTGTCTAAAATAGATCCCAATCATTTAAAAAGGATTCCTTATTTATTTTGGGCTTTGACTTTTGGGAATATCTAATTCATTTTATTTATTTAAGACTGTAACTTTGGTACTTGACAAAGAGCTGGAATCCTCAAGGAACAGATCTGTAGATGATAGGAACTGATGACATAGGTGCAGAAGAAAGATATAAGAGAACAGACAAGGTAAGTACTCATCTCTTACCCATCAGCAAAAATTACATCCTGTGAAAAGTACATACTGGACTAAAGAACTGGACTACATCTCGGCCATGCTATTAAACACAAGAACACTGATCTAGTTAAATAAATCAGTATGGTTACTTTACCAGTATTTTTTGTTAGTGTTGGCATAATCTTATTTCTATTTTTTTTTTTTTGTCTTCAGCATTTGTGTCCTTATATTTAAGGTTTCTCCTAAAAGTGACATATTTTTGCTCTACAAAAGAAAGTTTTAGTTCTTTTACAATTTTATCTTTCATTTTTCTTTATCAAAGTAAGCAACCAACATCAAATCTGATAGCCAAACACAGTATGATGTGCAAATGTTTGATTTCATTGTTTCAAATTTTTGAAGTTAGGTTGTAACAATATGAGTTTCAACGGAGTCAAATTCTCATTGGCATGCACTTCTACACTTTAATTACAGAATGGTGTAATCAGTTGCTTTCTGATAAAAATGAAGAGGTTGGTTAAAGTGAAACTGGCTAATAGTGTCATTTAATTAAAGGATACTATTCTCATTACAACACTTTTTTTAGAACACTGATAATGTGCTCACAAAAATCATGCTGAGTCCATTACTTTCCAGAAAATTGATTCTCATAGCTAATATTTTTGGATGGTAAAATGAGTGTTTTGTAATATGCAAGTCAGTTTTTGCAAATTCTTTATATTCATTTTAGTTGTAATGTGTTATCATTATTAATATATTTTAAGCAAGATTCCCATACATTAATATAAATTCATTTGAAACGAGTTATTTTTAGAAATATATCTATATATGTGTAGATGATTAAAATGATTCTTTAAAATATCTTTAAAATTCCTTGCTCTTCTTTTAAAGAAGTTGAGGACATTAGGAGTTCCTTCATATCTCAGATATTAAATGAAATAGTTTTTTATTGTTTCCTTTTAGTCTTATTCTTTTTTGGCCTTCTGTGGCCAGAAAAGCTGGGATATATTGGTAGCTACATGGCAATAGACAACAGTGAAGTAACATGGAAGATCGCACATTCTTCCAATATGCCATGTAGTTTTTTATAGTTGATGTCACTATGGAAGTGTTGAAAGAATTATGTAGAAAACAGCTGGTTGAGGCCATATTAACATTTATTTGATATTTCTTATACTTATCAGTATTTTAAAGATTCTTTGGAGTTAAGCTGATTTTTAAAATTTTATTTGTAAGGCATTTTTAATATATCTAGGAGTTCAGAGATGAACATATGTATTCTTCATGATTTATCAATTGTTGATGCTCATGTGATGATTACTTTCACATTCCACGATAGTCACCGATGGTATAACAATAGAGGTGAGAAAGTCTGCCAGGTCCTGACAATAATAGGATCTCTAAATGCTGGTTACTTCAAGCATAACCAGTGATAAAGTTTTCCTCTCCTTGGTTTCTAAATATGTCACTGGCCACATCTGGAACAATTTGAGTACCAAATTGAAAAAATAAGTTTATGCACGTCTGTACTGATGATGAATGCTTAAATGAACAAAAGAAAATGAAAGCGTCTTGCTTACGGTAGAACGATGAGCACAGTTTGGAACTGTGGAGGAAAACGTGGCTAAAGTGGGAAAGTTCAGCACTACTACCATAGTAGTAGAGGCTGGATTGAAAACAAATCAATGGGTAACAAATCTACTTGATATTACGATCATTAGCAGGATGTTTGCATAATATTAAACTGTCTTCCCAATTCTTTCTGGGTCATCCATTACAAATTATCATATACCAATAATTTTTTTTTACATCATTCCTGCTTCTGAAATGTTTGTAGTCATGTAAAGTTGTGAATAAGAGATATGGCTCTCTCTATATCACTGAGCTGAAACTGGGAATGAGAAGCATTCATTAATACCTGGCTTCTTTAGGATTCATCCATGCTATTACCTGATAACAATTTCATTCATCGTTATTGCCGAGTATACCACAATTTATGCTGTTGAACCTTTTTGTTGTTTCTAACTTGTAGGTATAACACACAAGACATCTATGGAAACTTCTACTGGTTTTGAAGCAGCATTCTGAATTCTGAATTTTCAGTTTCCTGAGGATTAATGATCTTGAACATCTATCTCCCTGTGCTTATAGGCCATTTCTGCATCCTTTCATATGAAATGACTAAGTCATTTGTCCATATATTTAGAGATGGGGAGGTAACTTTGGCTTTAAGAGTTTCTTATATAGTCTGGATTCCAGTCCAGATATAAATAAACTCTATCTCCATGTTATATAAATATTTTTTCTCCTTTATTCTGTCCATTTGTTGACTTATATTGATTATTTTTAATGATAATTAAATCTTCCTTCTTTGGATAAACCTAACTTATTGTTACTATATTTTTAAATAGAGTAATGGGAACAATTTGCTAATATATTGCCCATGATATTAATTATGTGCATGAGAGAGAGTGAGTCCCTGAATATTTTTACCTGCAATGTCTGTGATCAATTATGAGAGTCACAATAAAACAATGTTACAAAATTATTTGGAAATTATTTCAACATTTTATAATCTTTGCAAGTGTTTGCATATAAATGTTATTTATTCCTGAAAAATTATTAGGATTACCTGGTGAAGATGTCTGAGTTTGGAGTTATTTTTAGGAGAGCAATTTTATTTACACATTCAGTATTTTTAGATTATAAGTTCTTAGTTTTCTTTAAATCTAAAATTATAATTTTATGGAAATAAAGTTGTTAATATCTTTTTATAAGTTTTTAATGTTTGTAGGATCTGTATTACTAACTCCTTTTTCATTTCTGATATTGAAAGTATGTCTGTGTGTGTTTTATATTTTAAATTTTATTATTCTTTCTTGGTATTTACCAATTTTATTATTTTTTCAAAGAATCAATTATTGTACTTTTGGCCTTTTTTTTTTTTACTATTTTCCTAATTTATTTTACATTTATCTTTATAATTGCCTACTTTACTTCTTTACATTTAATTTTCTGGTTCTTTTAAAACTTCTTAAAATGGATCTTTACAACTTTAGGATTAGCCTACCTAATTTTCTCAGGATATACTCAGGGCTATAAATTTTCCTGCACACAATTTTAGGTTCATGTCATAAATTTTAATACATTATATGTTAGCTACTTCCCTGTTCTTTAGTTGATATTTTGATATTTTTAGAGTATCCATGGGTCATTTTGACAGATGTTTCCTTTTGGATATTTAAAAATTATATTTTGATTTTTAATTTCTAATTTCATTTTAAATGAAAAAATTTATTTTTTTTTAAATTTTTTTTTTAATTTTTATTTATTTATGATAGTCATACAGAGAGAAAGAGAGAGGCAGAGACACAGGCGGAGGGAGAAGCAGGCTCCATGCACCGGGAGCCTGATGTGGGATTCGATCCCGGGTCTCCAGGATCGCGCCCTGGGCCAAAGGCAGGCGCCAAACCGCTGCGCCACCCAGGGATCCCAAATGAAAAAATTTAAATGAGAAATTATTACTACCTTACATATTTGTGCCTTTTTAAAAGATCCTGTAATCTGTAGTTGTCAACAATTGATTTGTTATCTATGCATTCTATCAGCTATTGAGAAGTGTAATAAAATCACTGCAATTGTATTTTACTCTTAAATTATGTCAAATTTTTACTTTTGTTAATTAATAGATTTTTATTATTTTAAAAATTCCCTCTTTACCCTTAATGCTACTACTTGCCATAACAATCCATGGTTATTTTAAAGTATTTATGTGATAATTCCATAATCTACTATTAACAGATTATTGCTCTGTTTCTATTAATCACATATTTTGTATGTTTTGATCTTCTCATATGTTCGATAAGTGCCAGACATTCTTTATGTAAAACTGGAAAGATAATTTGAGGTTTTGGTTAATGCCATTTGTCTTCAGAGAGGATTTGCTTTTGCTTTTGTAGCTTTCTAATATAAAAACATAAGCAATACCAATGACTGCCATCCTAATATATTTCAAAAGATTTGAAATTTCAGTCCCTGTAAACATATTTTACCCAGTTCTCTCTTAATAGTAATAGTGTTTAGTGCTTTGATGTTCCCAACCAAATACCAGAGGAGTTTCTGAGCCCCAAACACTGAGCATTTAAGTTCAGTTTGTGTCCTTTCAAGCTCTTTAATTCTTTCAGAAGGAAGTTTAGACTCTCAGGTTCTCAGTAACTGTTTTAAGAATTGGAAATCCATAGAAGAGGAAAGGAGGACCAAAGACTGGTCCTCATTTTAAGTTTTAATTTTCTTTCAAATCTTGTATCTGGACTTCCCAAATCTTTTCTTTCTTATTCAATGCCTCACAACTGATATATCCCAGATTTTGTTACATCTCCTAGAGATAAGGTTAATCTGACACAACTTTGTTACAATTTGAGAAGCAAAAACAATGTGCATACTTTTAATATGTCATAAACAATTCAAATTCATAAAGAAAATAAAATTGAAGTCCATATGTACTATATCCACAATTTTTTCAAGTCATATAAAAGAAGGAGGGTAAGAAACTTTGCCTACTGCTGTCTCTAATTCATTTCCTGATCATTTCAGTGCAAGAATATTTTCTAAGTTTACTAAATAATTTCCCTGCCTTTGGACTCTTTTTCATCAAAACTACTCTTTATACTACTATCTAAATTATTTTCTAAAACAAAAGTTATTTTTGTCACTTTACTTATGCAAGTACTTTCACCATTTACACATAAGTTAAAATGTCTTCATATAACATTTCAAATCTCACTATATGGCTCCACTTCCACACCTAGGCTCATATTTCATTCCAAACCCTAATTCTCTCTTGGCTCCATCCATGACAGACTCCAATACACTGAGAATCTCCTGTATTCTTCCTACTTATGAATTTTTTTACCTTGGCTCAAAGTAGCATACTCTCTGATGCTTTAAAGCTGTGAAAAATCTGTGAAAATCTTCCTGTCCAGAAGTAAGTAAGTGTGAACAAACAAACAATAAACAAACAAAAATGATGAAGGGCTGCCAAAGCGTCAAAAATAGAGAAGCCAATATGAAAGTATTCTCAGGGGCCAAAGCTAGAACAATGTAATTAAGGAAGTAATATTGGATCATAACTCAAAATTTAAATAAATATCCCCAAGTCCAAACAGATATAAATAAATGAGGAGGATAGCTAAATCTCTCATGCATAATTCTGATTAATCTAAGTAGATACTTCTTTAAAATTGTACTTAGCTCCCACCCCTTTTTAAGTGGGAGCTACCCTAAGTGAATTCCTTCCAAATAGTATTGTATGAAAATGAAGTGAAAAAGTAATTTTGCAGTGGATAAAGCTAGCCAAAACTACTTCTACAATTTGATATGTTGTGATAAGATTGGCACTTTACCTCTGTGGTCTTTCTACTACAAATTCATAACCTTAATTTAACTATGAGAAAGATATTGAGAAAATCCAAATTGGGGGTTTGTGAGCACTAACTCATCAGAACTTTCAAAGTCATAAAAAATAAGAAAATTTTAAGGAACTCACAGTTAAGAGAAGGCTTGAGGAGACATGACAACTAAATATAATGTGGTATCCTGGATAGACTCTTACAAGAAATAAATGAGGGAAATGGATAAAATCTGAAAAAAAAATATGGAGTTCACCTGATAATAATATATCAACATTAGAGGATTAATAATGACAAATATAACATAGTTAAGTAGAATAATAACAATATGGAGACTTGTTTACAGGGTACACAGGAACTCTTCATATTGTCTTTGCCAATCTGTAAACCTATGACCCTCCTAAAATAAAAATTTTATTTAAAAAAAAAGTGTCCATTAAAATAACCACAACTTAGTTTTCCTAATTATTTTCTTAAAATGTACAAGGGCTTACAGCGATATGAAAGTGTTTGAATTCCATGCTGTATGACTGGAGTCAATTAGAGTTTCCAATGAGAAAACTGACATAATCTGACATACAGTTTAATAAAACAGTTTTCAAAGGTCAGGTTCCATATTTACCTTCCTATATTTCTCTTCTCAGACTGAACAATTTCCTTTTGTTGCATTTATGTATATTCTGTGCCTCTATTTGGTAGGTGTTGAATTCGGTTTATTTGTTGAATTTGTTTACTTCAATTTATTTATTTATTGTACTTAAATTTCCATACATATATTTGCTGTACTCCATGTTGGACATAAAAAGAGTGAATATTATGATCACTGATCTCAAATATTTTATGGATTAGCATAAAAGTAAGCAACCAATATCATACAATAGGCTAATAATCTATAAACAGTTATAGAAAGCATAGTAATAGTATAGAAGAAAAATTTTTTTCAGAGAAAATGGGATTTGGTTTGATATTAAAGCACTAGTAGTAGGAGTTTGCCAGTTGAACAAATGGAATCAGTATTTTTCTTTTCTTTTCCTTTGAAAGTAATAACAGGTTTCATTTTTTTCCTGATTATGAATAATATTTATTTTCATTTTAAAAAATATAAATAATAGTGAAAGGGAATATAAAGGAAGGGAGAAGAAATGTTGGGAAATATCAGGAAGGGAGACAGAACATAAAGACTCCTAACTCGGGGAAACGAACTAGGGGTGGTGGAAAGGGGCAGGAGGGCGGGTGTTGGAGGGGAATGGGTGACGGGCACTGAGGTGGACACTTGACGGGATGAGCACTGGGTGTTTTTCTGTATGTTGGTAAATTGAACACCAATAAAAATTAATTTAAAAAAAAAAAATAAAAAAATAAAAATAAAAAATAAAAAAAAATAAAAAATAAAAAATAAAAAATACTTTATTTAAATTCACTTTGCCAACATATAGTATAATACTACACTTTTATTATAGAACATTAAATACAAACACCTATGAAAAATTGGAAATTATGTTACCAATAAACATTTTATATTCATTCATGCATTTCTAATATTGCTCTATGAATATATTTGCATTTTTTACCAAAATGAGTAAAAACTTATATATAGGTTTACTGTTTTCTAATTGTTTTTCACTTTTAATATATTGCAAGCAATTTTATGCCATTAAAAATATCCAAGATAAGAGAATTCTGGCAAAGGTAATGCCATGAGGAAAAGCATGGAGATACTTCTGGGCATGATTTGTTCTGAAAATTACAACTAATTAAGCACAACTGGATAAGGCAAGAGTGAGGCAAAAAATAGGAATAAGAGATATGAGACTGGAGAGATCTCCATGATCACCAAATTCTTAACATCTATTACCAAAATATTCACACTTTTTAGCCATGAAGAATCATTGGAGAATTTAGACTAGAAAAGTAACACATGATCATGTTTTTGTAGCTTCTTTTCTACTAGATATCAATTAGATAATATTAGGTGATAAACATGTAAATTGTCAAGACTGCATAATTGCTGATCATTAAACATGACATTTCCCCAATCCACTGGGTGTTCGGTAGATAATATATATATATAATTGTCACATTACAAATATAAAATGTTTTACACTTAGTAAGTGATCGATAAATATGAACTAGCCTCAGAATGAAATAAAGACCAACCTTCTAACAAAACATTAGCTTATATAAATCTTGGTATCCGATAATAAGCATATAAATCACCTTTTGTCAAATATTGTCCTTTAGCCACCCTAATATGTTTTACTTTACATTTCATTAACATTACTTTCTTTTTTAAAGATTTATTTATTTATTCATGAGAGACACAGAGAGGGAGAGAGTGAGAGGCAGAGACATAGGCAGAGGGAGAAGCAAGCTCCATGCAGGGAGCCTGATGTGGGACTTGATCCCAGGACTCCAGGATCACACCCTGAGCCAAAGGCACGGGCCAAACCACTGAGCCACCCAGGCTGCCCACATTACTTGTTTTTAACAAGTAATACAAATGGTGATATGATAGATTCCTTCCTTTGTTAATCTTTCATGGATCCGGAAAACTACTGGGCATAATACAGGCAGTTTGAAGAATTTGGAAGAAAAACTATATTTAAAATAATGAGATTCAAAACTCTTCACAGTAAAAACATCTATGAACAATGTTAAATATAAACTGATGCTGCCAGTTGGAATACAAATTTTCACTTGGAAACTGTCCATCTATTCACACCAACAATTGAAATATTATATTTAGGCAGTGTTCATAGAAGTTTACATGAAATTGCTCAGTCAATTATCGTAAAGACAAAGCCCTCATATCTGAATTTTCCACAAAACTAGTCCAATAAAAGGAAGGAGTGTTCTATTGAATGATTAGTTTCTTCCTTTTTTAAGATTTTATTTTTAAGTAATCTCTACATCCAACATGGGGCTCGAACTCACAACCCCAAGATTAAGAGTCTCATGCTCTCCCAACTGAGCCTGCCAGGCACCCCAGTCACGAGTCTCTAACAGATGTTTGATTCTCTTATCTTTTTGCGCACAGTGAGGATTGAACATCCTTAACCCCCAGAGTTCAGTGAATTAAAACTTGTTCTGGTGATCAGTTATGAATTGAATTAATCAGGAAAATAAAAACATTCCTATACTCTCTTCCTTTGGAATGGGATCATCTCTTGGGTCAATAAGAGCCCTCAGTGACATGAAAGAGAAATTTTTGTTGTTTTAAGCCACTGATATTTCAGAGTTGTCATAGCATCCTCTAGCCTCTCTTGATTTATAAAGGGATCACTTCCTAGAAAAAAAAAATGCGTTTTGACAAGGATCTAAGGGGTAAGTGATTTAAAAAAAAAAAAAAAAGCTGTTTATAGGAGCTGTAAAGATGTAATCCATACTATACTGTTGTGAAACATTTGTTACAATGTTTACATGCGATGGATTGGAAGACAGGTTCATTTTGGTACAAATCTTTGTTGTGAAAACTTATAAGATAGAAACTGTATGTAACGACTTTGTTGGTCTAGGGAAGATTTTGAAGGATCAAAATATGAACAATATTGTTTGAAGTTGGCTTTTTGTAGCAAGTTTTTAGAAGAATTTGATAAGCTCAGAAAAGAACTGGCTAGTCAGCAATAAGTGAATAATAAATTTGGAGGGATCATTTCAAGCCCAAGCATAAATAATTGAGAAACGTTTTCAACAACTATAAGCTATTCAAACTCAGACCTACCCAAGATCACGTTGAGGATATGGTTGTCATAATCATTGTAAAACCAGGCTTTTTATCTAAGGATAGATTAAATGTGGATAGGTTAAATTGTCTCAAAGTAAAGATATATTAAAGGATAGGGTATGCAGTTGAATCTTCAAATAGGCAAACTGGCACTCAAGTTTCTCCAGACTCCCTTGTATTTTTCCTGTTCCAGCCCAATATCAGCTACTACTCAAAGGAACTCTGACTCTGTAAGCAGATAGGATTAGGGGTTCCTGGAAAAAGAAAGATGAGACATAGCTTTCTTAACTTAGAGAAGTCATTTTATGTATCCCAGGCATTTTGTGATCTATGCCTGACTGGCACTGATTTGCCCAAGCATATTTCTTACAGAATGTTCTGGGATATGTTAAAACTGCAGAAAAATAGACCTTAGTAGTTAGTAATTTTTTAAAAGATTCTATTTATTTATTCATGAGAGACACACAGAGAGAAAGAGGCAGAGACACAGGCAGAGAGAGAAGCAGGCTCCACGCAGGGAGCCCGATCTGGGACTCGATCCTGGTCTCCAAGATCACGCCCTGGGCCTAAGGCAGGCACTAAACCGCCCGAGCCATACAGGGATCCCAGTAGTTAGTACTTTTAAAGGAAAAAAAAAAAAAAAAAGCAGCTATGGGGCTGCTGGCTGGGTGGCTCAGTTGGTTAAGCATCATCTGACTTTTGATTTCAGCTCAGGTTATGATCTCAGCTCAGGTCATGAGATTGAGCCTTGCATTAGGCTCCATGCTTAGCATAGAACCTGGTTAAGATTCTCTCTCTGTCTTTCCCTCTGCCCCTAACTCCCTCAATCCCCTGTTCCTGAAATTACCAAGTATTAAGATGAGAATGCAAAAAGTTATCCAATATCTTCCCAGAATGTGTCACTTGGCATGTGGATTATTGTGATTTGGAGGGAATGCAAAAAGTTATCCAAGATCTTCCCAGAATGTGTCACTTGGCATGTGGATTATTTTGATTTGAAGTGAATCAAGCCCCAAATGACTTAGGAAGAGGTTTTACCTCCCTCTAAACTGCCTAAAAAAATTAGATAGAGAGCCCGGTCCAGGAAAACAACTATCACCACAGGCAACTAGAAAGCATAAGGGCTAGGAAAGGTAAGCAAGGTAAGGGGTGGGGAGAGAGTTCAGCAGAGCCCAGATAAATGTCCCTCTGTAGCCAATATATCTGTACAACATGGTCAGCATTTATTTATCAAATATTTGCTCTTCCCATCTTCCTCCCCTTTAGAAGATCAGACCCCTATCTCCTTTCCTTAGCCCAGGATGGCAGATAAGCTTCAATTGCCTGACTGCTTATGGGTCCACATATTGTTATATGCCTCCAGTACATATGTAATTAAGTTTATTTTTTCTGGAGTTAATCTATTTAACTAATAAGCCAGCCAAAAGAACCTAGAATAAAAAGGAAAAAGTGTTTCTCCCCTACAATCTCAAATCTATAAGAAATATCCGAAAAAGGCAGAGAGATGTAGAAATGACTGTAACTAGGCAAATCATCAAGTGGTATAGTCTGATAAAGGTGCTTCAGAAGCTTCAAGTTTTTAGAGAGAAGGAATGGATAATGGTATAGCAGGGATGGAGGAACAATGAAAATAGCTATGCTACCTCTAGTCCAGGATAAAAGAGTTGCAACCTGAGAAATCTGTAGGGGTGGCAGTGATTTCACGGGAGAATCAGATTGCAAATAAAGAAAGTGAAGAGAAAACTGAAAAGAAATGCTGAGAAGATAGATTATAATTTTCAAAAAGAGCAATGGAAGAGGGGGGAAAGGAAATGAGATCAGGAAAACGAGAACACAGAAGTTTATAAAAATGCGAATGTGGGAGATCAATGGTGATCTGAGAATGCTGCCCCCCTTGGGGTAACTAAAGTAGTAGAACTCAAGAGCTGTCATGGTGACCAAAAGCACATAGTAGAGGTGAGACTGTAAGATCTAGGGGAGAGAAGATTGGTGTTCTTGCCAAGAGTTCTTTGACCTCTGGGTTCTTTCATCATTCTTGTAATGGCAAAATGCAGGAAAGGGATAGAGGTCTTTTCTAGAACAAGTAATAGTTTAGTTGATATTTTGGTTTTTGAAAACGAATTGACAAATGCAGTACAGATAGAGCCACGAAGCTGATATTTCTCATTTAGCCCCAGATAAAATACTATAGCCATCTGCTTATAACTTAGGCTATTAATAAAATTTTATTTATATATTCGATTGCCCACAATTCATACTTTTGTCTATAATTCATTCTAAATCATTAATTACCTAAGTTTTGTTCATATATAACTATGAATTCTTTTTAAATGTGTCTTATTCCACAACAAAAATCACTTGAAAAAGAGCGAAAACAACACAAAGTTCTGTAAGTTTTGGAAATGCAAAGGAGTGATGGTTGCACAACATTGTGAATGAATTTAATGGCACTGTATTTTACAGTTACACAGTGAATTTTATATCATGCACATTTTGCCACAATAAAAAATAACTCATGTATTAGTTTCATAATAAAGATATCTCTTTTTAAAAAACTCAGTGAAAGAAAATCAGTTAAATGTTATTTAATACACTTAATGCTATTAAATATGTACAACACACTCATATGATATGTTTAAACTATTATGTACATTTGTTCTGGTATTTTTTTTATTCTATCAATGCCGAGGATTCTCATGAGTCTCTTCCAATCCCAGAAATCCATCTATGACCAAGACCAGAACAGATCACATAAAAATTCCACAGCTACTTCAAACTCCATTGGTCTCTAACTGAACTTATTTCCTTTGCCAAAGATCTTCTCATCCCACCTGTGTTCCCTTATTCAGTAGAAAACAACCTCTTCCTCCCAAAAACAAATCATGATTCTCTCTTCCTTAAAAACCCTCAATGAATCACATTAGTTATGAAATAAGTCTCATATACCTAAATACTAAATCATACATTCCTGGCCTCAATCTATTTTGCCAACAGCATTGCCTAATTACTTATATCTCATTTCTTTTGTCTTAACCATCCTAGTCCACTTGACATTGTAAGGAATGGCATTTTCTTTTACTTCTGTCTTCTTTGTGTCATCTCTTTCTGGACTGGCCTTCTACACAGTCAGTGCTTACTGAAATAGCTCTCATTATTAAAGCAACAAAGATTAGCACAGGGCTTTGCACATAGACTACTTGAGTTTAAGTCCTGGCTCTTCTGTTTCCTTATTTATAAAATGGGGGAAATAGTAGTTATTTCAGAGAGCTATTGTGAATATTAAATAAGTGAACAGATGGAAATAGTTTAGATCATCCTAAGAACTATATGTTTTTGCTGCTACCGTCATTTAAGCTGTCATTTAAATACAGTCCTCTCCAATGTTTTTCCCTTTTCCTCAAATATAAAAATACGAATCAAAGGTGTTTTCTGATGTTTCCATTGAACGTGTGTTACATTTCATTGTATGATACTTATTTAATAGAGTTTTAAAAAGTTTGTTATACATTCTAACATTTCTGAACTGAGGGTCCTTTCGTTAATGACATGTTACTAACCCGGATTAGCATACAGTGACACCAAGAGGATTTGCATTTGCTTCTCCCAGTCATCTATGGAGAGGCAATCTGAAAACACATTCATTAAATTCTCAGCTTGAGGCTTTTTGGACCACACTAAAAGTGTGAATCCAGAATGCAAACCTTACAAGATAATACCTAGTGATTTAAATTGTCAGAGAAAGTGTTATCCCCTCCACTCAGTAACAAGGTTGAAACTTGCTAGTTTCCTTGCTGTCTTTTTATCGTGGAGTTTAATTTCTTGTTTATCTTTACTCTGTGGATATAACCTTTGTATGGCTCAGACTTAAGTGGAGGTCTCCTATCAGTTCTCCCAGGGGGGCACTTTTTTTCTTCTTTGAAGTATATAAATGTACAAAAATAATGGCACACCTTAAAATGTATTGCTTTTGGTAAAATTTGAAAATGAACACACACAATCTTTAATACTTTAGGTTAAAAATAAATTTGCTGGTGTATATTATCTAAATGTTATTCCTTTTAATCTTTTGATATTTCTACTCCCCTACAAAATCTAGCCAAATGCTTTGTATATAAAAATGTTATCATCAAACTATATACAATATAATTTTACCTTGTATATAAGGGACTAGAGAACAATTTGTTTAAGACAGTGGTATAATTAGTCATTTAAATATTTTACTGAATCCACTATATAAAATATTATGATATATATATATACCAATTGATAGATTTGTACAAAACCGTATACAGATGGTATTGTTAACATTGTAATTTAAAATTTAGAATTCATTATATAATCATTTACATATAAACTTAGTATGTATATATATATATATATAGTAAGTATAGTAAAGTATGGTATAACTTACAGTTTTCAGAAAGAAAAGAAAACAACAAAGAAAATAACTCATAAAAGGGTAGTCAAAATATTTTATTATTTTGTTTTGCTCTTTCTTCCATAGATCATTTTTGCCTAATGATTAAAAACAATATTGCCAATGGGCTGTATATAATTCAAAGTTTCCCACCCACACCTGTCAAATGTGCATTATAGCAGAACGTGATGATGCATAAATATTTAAGAAAGTTGTGATATGAGGAGACAACCTGAAATAATGCTTTTTGCAAGCTTGATCACTTTTTTGATTGTCCCATAATCACTAAATATATTTACTCAGTATGATTTTATTTTCAAAATTAAAATGAAATACTCATAGAAGTGCCTAAGTGTTGGTTCAGTGTGACTGGTGATTTAGGCTCAGGTCATGATCTTAGGGTCTTAAGAATGAACCTCGCTCAATGTTGGACTTTGTGCTCAGCTGGCAGTCTACTTGAGATTCTCTCTCTTTCTCTCCTTCTGCCCCCCCCTTCTCTCTCTCTCTTTCTAAAACAAATAACTAAATATATATATAAAAAATACCAATCATTTAAGCTTGGAACTTGATGTCATATTTACAGTATGCTAGCTTTATAATTAAGACTGAAACTTGAAAAAAGACTGTAACTTGAATGAAGAAGTAGAAAATATTTAATTCTAAGGGATTTCCTTATAATTTGTTTTATAAAGGACTTGAATTCACAAATGAACTCTGTGTTTAATATGTGCAGTATGTTCTTTAATATAGATTTCTGTTAAAATATATATAGATTTCTGTTTTGCTTTACTGAGTTTTTGATGAATTTATGCAAAAACAAAAACACACAAAAAACCACCTTCCAAATCATTGGAACCACAAAAGTAAAACTTTAAATTACAGTTTCAAACAACCTACTAATAATTTTAGCACATTTTTTCTCAAATGGAGATACCAACCATTAAATTGATATATATCAAGATGTTGAAAACTTATTTTTTCAACTTTGCTTTGTAATAAACAATTCCAAAATCTGAATGTCTTACAACAATAAATGTTAATTCTATCTCATGAATCTATGAGTCAGCTATATCCCTTCCTGGTTCTGCTTGCCATAGTTCTGCTATGTTCTATATATCTTCTTATCTTGGGGCCTTGGGTAGTGTAATAACTGCTACCTGAGTCATTTTTTTTCTCCTATTCAAGGGCAGAATCAAGAAACTGAAGGAAGTAACTATACAGGAGATTTTAAAGCTCTTGGCAAATGTCAAGCCTTCTTGTGTTATGTGAACTTGACAAGTCATGTAGCCAAGTTTATTGTAAGACTGAGAAAAGAGCTTCAACTACAACTAGACATAGAGGCATTATATATAATGTTAACATTGTTTTAGCATTGTTCTAAGAGAAACAGATAACTAGAAGTTATTTAACCTACCCTAACCTGTATACTATAAAGTTTAGTCTTATATTAATAAAAGTACATCATTTTAGGAGTTAGCCAAAATGGTCTTCAGATAATTTATAAGTACACACTTTAAATGGAAAGTCAGGAGAAAAATTTCTGGCTGCAAAAGTAAGTACTATATACCCTTACATGATGATATACGACTCACAAAGATTAACTTGAAATGCATTCAAGACTTAAACATAAGATCTCAACCTATAAAATTCCAGGAAGAAAACATAGGGACAAACCTCCTTGACACTGGTCTTAGCAATATATATATATTTTTAATTTGACCCTAAAGCATAGGCAATAAAAGCACACATAAAGACGTAGGACTATACCAAACTAAAAAACTTCTGCATTGCAAAAGAAACAATCAACATAATGAAAATGCAATATGTGGAATGGGAAAAACATTTGATAACCATAAATATGCTATATACATAAAGGGCCACTTAGGCAGTATGGTGGGAATGCAAACTGGTACAGCCACTATGGAAAATAGTATGGAGGTTCCCCCAAAAAAATTAAAAATAGAACTAATGTATGATCCATCAATGTCACTTCTGGGTTTATAACCTTGAAAAAATATCTGCACTCCCATATTTATTGCAGTATTATTCACAATAACCAATATAAAGAAACAACCTAAGTGTCCACCTGTGGACGAATGGATAAAGAATATGTGATATAAACAATGGACTGTTATTCAACCATGTAAAAAAACATCCTGTCATTCATGACAGCATGGATAAACCTTAAAAGCATTATGTTAAGTGAAATAAGTCAGACGGAGAAAAGCTAATGCTGTCTGATTTCATTTATATGTGGAATCTAAAAAGTAAAATTCATAGAAACAGAGGTAGAATGGTAGTTGCTAGGAGTTGGGGAGGTGCAAGTTGGGGTGGGGAAGTATCAGTCAAAGGGCAAACATTTCCAATTTGATGATGAACCAGTTCTAGGAATGCAATATACAACATAGTGACTATACATGACTATACTATATTATATACTTTTAATCGCTTAAATGTTCTCAACACCAAGAAAAAAAAAAGTAATTATATGAAGTGATAGAAGCCTTAACTAACACTACTGGAATAGTCATTTTGTGATATATGCATGTATCAAATCACAACACTACATATATTAAACATTCAATATTTTATGTTTATCATATCTCAATAAAGTTGGAAGATGAACCAGTGAACATTTAAAGATAATTGTGATTTATCTGTCTTGTCTATGTCTATGCAACTTCTAAAATCTAAAATTGAGGGCAGTATAATATTCTTTCCAGGGACACCTGGGTGGCTCAGCAGTTTAGCACCTGCCTTCGGCCCAGGGCATGATCCCGAGTCCCGGGATCGAGTCCCACGTTGGGCTCCCTGCATGGAGCCTGCTTCTCCCTCTGCCTGTGTCTCTACCTCTCTCTCTCTCTCTCTCTCTCTCTCTCTCTCTCTGGGTCTCTCATGAATAAATAAATAAAATCTTTAAAAAAAATTCTTTCATGTATACTGCAATTATTCAAATATTAATCCATTTACAAAAAATAATATTGTTTGTTCTGTGTCACTAAATTGAGTACAGATTAATAATATATCACATATTACTAATATATGTGGTATATATCGGATAGTATATTATACTATAATATTCAATGATAATTTATTTGGTTTTCACTAAAAGCTAAGTGACTCCACTTAGGAACCAAAAGAAAGAGGCAAATTGGTAAGTAATAAAACTGTAGAACATGGTTCAAGACCCTTTCCTGGGAATCCCTGGGTGGCTCAGTTGTTTGGCGCCTGCCTTTGGCCCAGGGTGTGATCCTGGAGACCCAGAATCGAGTCCCAGGTTGGGCTCCCTGAGTGGAGCCTGCTTCTCTCTCTGCTTGTGTCTCTGCCCCTCTCTCTCCTCTATGTCTTTCATGAATTAGTAAATAAAATATTTAACTACAAAAAAAAGGACCCTTTCCTTTTGTGCCTATCTTTTTCTTTGCTTTAGGGACCTTAGTCTTTCAGAACAAAGTTTGCCTCTTGCCTTCACTCCAATCTAATAAAACCTTTTAATTCAACAGAAGATAGCAGTTATAATAATGCAACGAGGGTTCAGGACATGGAAAGAACAGTAACGGGTAACACCTCGAGAACCTCCTGATCCTTATTCAAAGACAAATTTTCACACCCTATTGCTGTTGATTATTATACCACAGGCAGAGTTGCACAGCTGAGTTTACTGAGCTAGACTGAGATGTTTATTTCTAAGAAGGGAAATGAATAAACAAAATATTCTCAATTCTAAGATGCTCTTCCATTTCTAAAGCATTTTGGATGTAAGGTCTCAGGATTATAAATATTCTGCCAATTGAGAGATTGAAAGAAAAAACTAGCCAAAGAATTGAATGGTTCCCCCCAAGAATACCAGTAGTTCCCTTGTTAAGAAACAAGCTAGTAGAATAATCTTTCATATTCATTTTGGTTAATTGCAATTTTTTCCAAATATTTTTTCTAAAAATGTGCAGAGAGATAGATCTAAAAAGTATATGCTAAAATATTAATTAGGTTCATCATCAGATAACAAAATTGTGAGTATTTTTAAGGTTGTCTCTGTTTGGGGGGTACCTGAGTGGCTCAGTTGGTTAAGTGTTTGCTTTCAATGTAGGTCATGTTCTAACTCCACACTGGGCTCCCTACTCAGGGGGGAGTCTCCTTCTCCCTCTCCTTTTGTTTTCTCTGTCAAATAAATAAATAAAATCTTCAAAAAGAAAAAAAAAACTGTCAATGGTTCTTAAATTTTATAACAATCATATTTGTTTCACTATGTTTATCTTTATTATTTTAATATTTCCCCACTTTATTATTTTAATTTTTCTTATATATTTATGTTTTCTTAAAATGATGACATGATGTTATTGTCCCTTTCATAATGGTTTTGGTTATCATCGAGGGCCAATGCTGGATAGAACAAGCAAGAGACCACTTGCTCCAACTTCTATATTCACATATTCTGAGACAGAACAGATAACTGCAAATTATTAAAAAAAAAAACCTTAATTTGTGCAATTGTTTCTGTGGAGTCTATTTAAATTTATAATAATCCTACAGATTGAAACTAAAATCTCCCCTACTATAATCTAAAATAGTTCTCTCTTATGTAGAATTCATGTATGTGGATGTGGTTATAAAAATAATCTCCATATTTTTTAAATGTACTACTGGAGGAAAATGCCTAAATCTTGACAAAACTAGAAGAAAAAGCATTACAATTTAAAAAAACACAAAATAAGAGAATTATATAAATAGTAGAGTGCCTGCTTAGGAAATAAATTTATGCAATGATAAGCTAAGACATATTTACATTTATAGATATACACTTAAGTATATGAAAACACATTTATAAATACATACTTATATATGCTATCAAAATTTCTTCCACATGTGCATATGGAGATTTTCATTATAATATTTTTGTGTTAGTAGGAAGAGAGAGAACAACATAATTTTCATCTCTAGAAAAATGGATAAGTAAAGCATGACTACTGCAAACTGTGGAATTCTATATAATAGTTATAGTTAACAATATATACACAGAATGACCCAGATAGATTTTTAAAGACATAATAGTAAAACAATAAGAATATGTAAATTAAAACTTCATACACACAGAAAAATACAGCACAACTGATATAAATTTATGTGAGAAAGGGAAATGGAATGAGTTTGAATAAGTTAGTCTATCCACAAATACATTCATCCTTTTAAAAAATGAAAGAAATTAAACAGATTATCTCTTATTAACTGAGAAATAGAAAAGATCTTTTACTCCTGTATCAGTTGTCTCAGTATTAATTAACGGTAGCTTTAAGCCTGAGGAACTTATTTTGAGTCTGTGGACTGGCACCTCAGCTGGACAAATCATCTGGTGTCACCTAGGATCCCTAGCATATGAGTTTCATCTATTTGTCTAGGGTATCAATACTCTGGAAGTGGGCTGGCCATTGACCAGGGCCACTTGCTTCTACTTAATTTCTCTCCTACATCCTTCTAGCCTGAGTGTGCTTCCATTAAAGGCACCAATTCTTTTCCATCCTTTATTTATCACAACTACTAAAATAACAAAGGTCAAAACAGGTCACATATCTGAACTCAGAATCAAGATATGAGGAATCACACTCTATGCTTCATGGGAAGATATGTAAAGCCATGTTGCAAAGGGTGTACCTTCAAGAGATCCAAGGAATTAGGGCAATTAATGCAACAAGTCTATCACAGCCCTGACATTTAAAATCATAATTTCCATTTTATTGGCTAATGGTTATGAATTAAACAAAATTAAAAGTTCTATTTCAATTTTTAAAGTAATACAAGTGATTAAATTTTGTATTCCTACTTATTTGTGATCAGAACAAGCAAGAAAACAATGCAGCATAAATTGGCATCTATTGCTCATTTATTAAACGCATAAGATGAAAGAAATATATCCATGGTACAGTTGATTGATTGCAAAACTTTAAAATACAAAGCTACTTAATCACATAAAATTCATTAAAAGACATAGTAATATGACTAACAGCTGCATTCTCATTATCTTAGGTGTCTAAGATTTCTAATCCTCTTGCTTTTGTGTATTAATAATCAGTAACTAGGGTCAGGAAGTAAATTCTACCCCCTAGAGTACAAAGGCTTGATTAAGTATCTGTGACAAGATAGGCTGTTTTCACACGACATCTGGCAGACTTCCCTAAAGGACATTAGATCAATTGCCACTGGCATTAAAACTTTTTCTAAGAAATAAATTTAGGGGAAAAGGAGTCTCAGATATAAAATTAACCTAGGGAAATAAAAGCAAATAATAATTGTGAAGTTGTTTTCAGAGTATTCCCCAAATATTTTCTAAATTGTACATTTTGTATGTGCCTCTTTATTTTATTATTATTATTTTACCCCCAGGTAAATCAGCCACCACTGGCAGCACTGGTAATTGGATTTTTGCGTTATAAGTAGATGCTGATGAAAGAAAATTAAATATCAGATAAAATGGAGTTCATAAGTGGTAAAATATAACAACTAAACAAAAAGAAGATATATAAGGAACAAAATCATTTAAAAAAACTGGATCTTTTCAATGACTTTTTTAAAAAGCTGTTCACTGGGTAGAGTAGTTAACAAGATAAAAGATAGGACACAGATTGATATTAACATCATAAGAGGACTTTAATGTGAATCAATTAAAGCTCAATACATCATCCTAGAATCCTGGATAATAAAAAAGTTTAAGGGATAAGGATTAGTCCTTATCTAAATAATTCATACTTATGAACCAAATACTATAAATTCAACTTGTCTGGTAAAATGTTTAAAAACAGTTCGGCTTTCAGGTAAATGCTCTTTTATAATTACTTCTGAGGCAGTCCTAAAAATTTGTTTGATCAGCTTTCCATAACTGAATATTAATTTAAGAGATCAGTTTTTGCTATGCTTAGTTAATATTCTCCCCAAACATTTGCTACATGAAATCATGTGCTTAAGAGACAAGATCTATTTTTACTTACCTGTTTGAAATGCTTCAATTTAAATATATATATTTAATATATAATTTTATATATTATATAAATATATATTTATATATTATATATATATTTATAATAATTTATATATATATACTATATACATGATGTGATATATGTGTGCGTACTTAACATGACATACATATAAATTGATAAGACAGTCTGATGGTTATTTCAGGTGTCAACTTGGCTGGTTTGTGGTGCCAGGTTATTTGCTCAAACATCAGTCTAGATATTGTTGTGAAAGTATTTTGAGATGTGATTAACATTTAAATCAGTAGACTTTGTGTAGAGCCGGTTACTCCCCATAACGTGGATGGGCCTCATCCAATTAGTTTAAGAACTTAAGAAGTTCCCAAATAGGAGAAAAACTCTGCTCTGCTGATTACAATATAGAAATTCCGCCCAAGTTTCCAGCCTACAGTTTAAAGACTGCAACATACCCTTGCCAGAATTTCTACCCTGCTGGCCTACACTGTGGATTTTGGACTTGACATTATCCATAATTGCCTCTCCATAACTGACTTACTTTTCCTTAAAATAAATCTCAATAGATGACAGATAGATGGATATAAATAGATAGACTTCTTTGGAAAACCCTGAGATAGGAGAACTTGATTTGGGCTACTCTAATGTGGCACAAATCAAGTCAAACCATGTCAAACACTGAAGGGACATTGGAGAAAGGTAAGAGTAACATATATGAATAACCAGTTTACAAAGAAACAAATAAAAGCCCTAGATACTATATTATAATAAATGAATAACATGTTATTTGGTCAAAATAATTGTGTTTATTCCTCTATTCCTAATAATGCTCAGAAAAAAAATTTATTTCTTAAATTATTAATGATTACTCTCCCAAGCTGAATTTCTATTCTGTTTTCGAAGATTCTATTCTAAATGTATGCAAGTTTCATGCTTCATGAAGCTTAATGCCAGAGGCCAATGTTTTACATTATGATTAAAGATATTTTAGATATAGTCCCTTCCCTCTCAAGCATTACTAAACATTTTATTACATTATAGGGAAATCTAAGAATAATTTACTAAGATATAATGACAAAAACTAAACACTGCTCTATCTTTTTCTCTCTTAAATTTTTTTAAATATACTAATGACACAATATTGAGGTGACATTTCGATCACTCTGAAAAGTAGGACAGAATTTAGGAAACACAAGTGATATAGGAGATGAAAATTTACTTAAGCTGATAGCAGCCTGAATCTTGGTATATACTTGTAGCATGCAAAGTTAACAAAATAGTGATTAATTGCCGAAACATATTTCTGTTAAAACTGTTAATTGTCAAAAATAAAAATGAAATGCTAAAATGTGGCATATTAAATACATATCTGTTTATCCCCCGTCTGTCATTATTTATTGTTATTGTTTTTATTTTGTATTTAAAAACAAAATCTGTTTTGGTTTGATTTGGTTTTCTTAGCTTACATTTATATTAAACATATAGTCATGTGGACGAGAAAAACAGAAGAATAACAATAACATTTTGACAGTTGAAAAGTAGACCTAATGAAAGACTTAGAAATCTGTATTGGGAGAGAAAGGACCAGGAGGCTTAAAACCTAAGCTGACAATGAGGAAGACCAAAGCTAACCCCATTTATATTATATCACATAATTTAAAAATGTTCAGAAAATGTTCAGGAAAGTCTGCAACAGAATTTGAAAGGAGAAAGGTAAGGATGACTTAAATGCGAAGATTCCTTCCTCCCTTATTTATTTTTTAAAGTTAGACTCCAAACATGTTCTTGTTTTCAGATCAGCCAGGCAACTTTTCTTCCACCCTGCAGAGTCATCAGAATTTCTTCTCAATGATCAATGTGTCTAATGACTGGGTCACAGCAGGCACATTGGAAGGTGAGAGTAAGGGAAAAATCTTGTATGAAGGATGCACATTGATGCTGAGAATGCTGAAGACAAACAGAAGATCTGATGAGCTTTCACAGTAAGGAGCATAAAGAAAGGATCAGTAATCAAAATGGCTTGAGATAATTCTACAGTAGCAACTGAAAGAAAACGGAGCAATGCCTCCAAAAGTTTAAGTTGAGATTTCCTTATTGATTCGTTGAATTTATACCTATCCCAACCATGTATCAAGGATAAAGGTAAAATAAAAGCACTTTCAGAAATTGAAAGTCTTAAAAAATAGCTTCCATTCCACTTTTCTCCATATGAAACACTCTGCTGAAATACACAATAACTCAAGAAAGAGAAAGACATAGAATACATAAAACAAAGGAACTAAAATAGAAGATAGGAAAGGGAATCTCCAGGACCATGAAGAAGGGATATGCAAAATGTGATGGTTACAAAGTAGGGATACAGAGTCACAAGTACAGAACAGTAATTTTAGAAGACTCCAGGAGGGAATTCTCCAAGAGAATAAAATTGAGAGACCCTCCAGATGAGATTTATAGATGTCAAACACTGGCAAAAGAATTATGTTTCAATTAATTACAGATACACAGAAAATTTTCAGAAACAACCCAGCCTATAAGTAGCTCCAGGGATAAAACAAATTTATGTATGAAATTTAAAAAAAGAAGTCAAATACTTTGGACTTCACAGCTTTGAATAATACTTACAGAGTCAAAATAGTGTAAACACTGAATACATGGGCTTAATACCTTTATACACCTTGTATAACTCTTGGAGACAGAAAAACAAAAGAGAAGGAGAAGAATGTATGGTGGGAGTGGCTGAGAGAAAAATCCCTGTTATTACTATGGAAAAGTCATTAAAAGTGTTCAAAATTATATATATGAGTGTGTATATATATATGTACATATATCATATATACACTTAATACATTCATAGATGAAATTTATGTATGTGTACACAAATGATACAGAAATCTATGTTACACACATGATATCATGAAGTACAAATACGAATATACCATTTGTAGTGATATGAAAGTTAATCGAAGGTTAAGTTAAATAAAAGTGATTGCCTCTGCAGAAAAGGGAATGGGAGCACAGGATGCAAGATGCATGTTTTGCTTTTAAAACTTGACTAATATTACACTGTATGTTAACTGAAAAAATTTAAATAAAAAATAAATAAAATAAAATAAATAAAAATCGATCATATAAATGTAGAAAACAATAGTAGATTCTTTAAATGATAGCATATATTTTTCTCCATCACCAGTATAAAAGAGAAGTATTTAAAGTATAAAATTTAATAATACAAAAATTAAGAAAGAAAAAATAAACAAAGGAGAAAGGAAGACAAAGGAAAAAACAGGTTACTCCTACACATCCATCTCTTTTCTCCACCAAAGCCTCACTAAAGTATCAGTAAATAAGTTTATTAAAACATATAATAAACGAAACTTCTAGAATAAGGAAGACATAGTAAAGTATAGCAGCAAAAGAAATACATCAACACATTTTGTGAAGATGGAAAACAATTGTAGAAGTAGTAATTGGTTCTTAAAATTTTTCTTCCAATTATATCGAGATAAAGTCAACATATATGCAGTGTGTCAGTTTAAGGTGTACAACGTGGTGATGTTACAATGTGGAGAGGAGGAAAAAATATCATTCAAATGGTTCTATTACTCTTAGTTTCTGGTCTTTTGTCCATGAATCCAAGAATAGATATATCTACTGATAACTGTGTATGATTATCATTATACTATGAAATCAAGCGTGGAAAATATGGATTATTTCATTGCATAAGTTCGTTGACTTTACAGATACTGGTATCTAAATGTAACTCAAGGTTTATATATTATAATTAATTTATCACATCCACATTTAACTATAAAAAGAAGAAAACTTATTTTGCCATAAAAAAAAAGAAATCATACAACATTCAATATATGTTTGGTATGGTTTGTACAATGCTATTTTTTTATGACCTAAAAATAAGGTTTAGAATTTAAGGTGCTTAGTAAATAATAGATTTGAGTAGGCAATTTGGTGTGCAGGCTAAATCCAGCTCCCATTCTGTTTTTATAAACAAAGTATTATTGGAATGACACCACATCCATTTGTTCATATACTCAAGGGCTGCTTTTGCACTACGGCAGTTAAGTCACTGTTACACAGACCATATGACCTTCCAAAACTTAACATTTACTTAACAGAAAAGTAAAGCTGACCTTTGCTTTAGGTTGATATGTGAATATGTGAACAAAGGAATTAAATATATATATATATATTTCAAATTAAGGATCCCTCAATTTTAAAGTCCTATTATAACATTATAAACTCCTATTATAAAATTATAAACTTCTATTATGTGATTCTTAAATATTCTATAGGATATAGCAAAGTTAATGTTACAAACTCACATACATTTTATGCTAGGTTTTTATGCTCTAGGCTTACTTTCTGTATCTATAATTCTGCTATCCAAAGGCTTATATATGGGGCTGTGTGCCTCTTCTCTGGCTATAATATTTCTTTTTTTAAAAAAAAATATCTTTGTATCTTTTTCAAACTGAAATTTTCTCAAATACAAATAAGAATCTTCTCTTTGGAGTCAGGCTCCTGAGTGCATATGAAACACAGATAAAAGACTGTCCTTTCCCAACAAAGTAGCAAATTGCTCTTTCAGGAAAGTAAAGACTTTTACAAATAAAATTCCATATTATCCCATCAGCAGCCATATACTACCTCGATTTTTCTACATGGCTGTTGATCTGGCTTTTCTCTGACACTGTTCTCCAAGTCTTCACTAGTTCATGCCCTGAAAGGATAATCTGTCTTAAAATTTGTGCAAATCTTCTTTTAAACTTGTCTGTCTTTCTGAGAAACATCTTAATATAATAAAATTTGCTTAATCAAGGGATTCGCAATCTCAATTTTGTCATAGGATCCAATGAAGTTCTTTAGTTCAACCTTCAGCAAAACAAAATGTATTTTCGTATCACAAGGGCAGAAAACATTACAGTCTTTCTTACATATTCTCGTATCTAGAATTTCATATATTAGGCATTCAATATACTTGTTGAAATGAATAATTTAGAAATATCTGAAAACAGTTACATGTCATCTAAAAATCTTTCTCCCATGCCTGTGCTAAAAAAGAATTTTAGCAAATTTGAAGTGATTTCATACACACCACCTTCATTACCATCTTATATTAGAGGATTGAAGGTTGGTGTTGGAGCAAGAAAACAGGATGCTTTGAAGTTCACCCGCTAATTCAGAGTACATTCTCTGTGGTCACGAATGTTGAGTTAAAGTATAAGAAATTATTCATGATTCTCAATTATTCTGTTCTTTAAAGACATGAGTCATTCCAAAAATACTTTAACAATTTTATCAAGTATACTGAAAACAGGATCATATTTTCAGAAATTGTATGGTCATAAGTGCTTTCTGGAACATATCTGCTACTCAAATTGAGATGCAGCTACAAAATAATTAATTGTATGGTGATTTCACTAAATATTAAAAGGTCAGAAGTGTAAAAACCAAAATGTTTTTACCTTAATTCATTAACATTTTCTTTTATAAATCTATAATTAAAATTGGAAGTAGTTTAATTGATTCAGATAAAGCTAAGATTAAAAACAATATAAATTATCACATATTATTACCTTTATAATTCATTTATGGTGACATAGCTTAAGATTGAGATTATTGAGATTGTTTAGCAATCTACTGGTATTTGGGCTAATAAAATTAGTCTAAACTACCTATTATGTGAAATATCAATATGCAGTAAGGACTCAATTTGAAATTATGATAATTAAGATTTCTGCCGTCTTTGAAATTTTAAAAATTAATAGAATGTAAACTATTTTTGTATTTGTATTCTATATTATTATAAACTATCATGATTAATTTATTTCTACTTTTGTAAAGGAACAGAATAATAGATATCAGCTCTTAAAAGGTTTGGGATATTAAATTCAAAAAGTTTATTTTTAAAATGTGTTTCCCAAATGAAATGTACTGAGATCTAGTTAGACATTCTTTTTAAAAAATAGTTATTTATTAGCACTACCCACAGCTACTCAGTTATAATAAGTCTTAAGATTTATAATTTTCTATCCAGCAGTAAATTCTGTATGGCCTAATGTTCAAGGACTATGAAGTCATTGTAAAATGGGTCTCATTGAAAAATAACTCATCCAGGCTCAGAGTACATTGGAATTATCAAGAAATTATCAGACAGGAAGCATACTTCTAATAGTTTGATGATCGGCATGAAGACTAGTCTTCATAGTGCTTTATAAACCTAAAGAATTGCATACACATATACCATACAAATATTAATGTTGAAGAAATAAAATTATTTGAAAATATTTATAATTTGTTACAACTATTACTTCTTATTCTTTCTGGGGCATACTGAAAAGTTGATAATAAAATAGGTCCTTTTAAAATCCCTATATAGAGAAAAAATTACTGTGGTGATTTTTCATGCATGGTGATGTCTCAGATGGAAATGAGGTAAAGAGCTTAACTGAACTGTGCTCTAGTTTATATGGAAAGTAGAATTTCTGAATGACAAAATTGGATATTTAGCTGAGATTTCTGGTCTGGCTTCATTCTTTTTCATGTGGCTGTCCAGTTATCCCAGCACCATCTATTGAAGAGACTGTCCTTTTCCTATTATATATTCTTGGATCCTTTGTCATAAATTAATTGTCCATACATGAGTAAATTTATTTTGGGTTCTCAATTCAGTCCCATTGATCTATGTATCTGTTTTTATGCCAATACCATACTGTTTTGATTACTATTGCTTTGTAATATAGTTTGAAATCAGGGAGGATGATGTCTCTAGTTTTGTTTTTCTTTCACAAGATAGCATTAGCTATTCAGGGTCTCTTGTAGTCCAACACAAATTTTAGGATTATTTGTCCTATTTCTGTGAAAAAATGCCATTTGAATTTTGATAGGGATTGCACTGAACCTGTACTTTGAAGTAACATAGATATTTTAACACTATTAATTAATTCTCTCAATCTATGAGCATGGAATATCTTTCTATTTATTTGTGACTTTTTCAATTTCTTTCATTAATGTCCTATAATTTTTCAGTGTATAGGCCTTTCACCTCCTTGGTTATTTATTGCTAGTATTTTATCCTTTTTGATGCAATTGGAGATGAGATTGTTTTCTTAATTTTTCTTTCTGATAGTTTCTTATGTATAGAAATACAACAGAATTTGTATATTGATCTGATATCCTGTAATTTCACTAATTTTTTTTATTAGTTTTCTTTGGGGGGGGGCATATGTAGGATTTTCCAAGTTTGTTTTCGACATTAGGAAAATATGAGAATATTTTTTTCACATTTTAAATTGTTAAAGGATAGAAAAAGAGCTACAGGGGCACCTGGGTGGAGCAGTCAGTTAAGCATCCAACTCTTAGTTTCAGCTCAGGTTGTGATCTCAGAGTCATGTGATCAAGCCCCACATGGGACTCTGTGCTCAGTGCAGAGTCATCTTAGTATTCTTTCTTCCTCTGTCCCTCCCCATCACACACAGTTTTTCTGAAATAAATAAATCTTAAAAAAAAATAAAGCTACAGATGGGGAAGTGACTAGTGATAAGATTTCTGAAGACACAGATTAGCAATGATAGTTTAAATTATGTTCAGAAGGAAAGAAACAGCAATGAAGAAGAGGAGTTATATACAGAGTTTAAGGATGTGAAAGTTGAGGGAATTCATATCAGATAATCTTCATTTTGTCAATAAAACAAGAAGTGATAAAATCTCTTGAGGAACCAGGGATTTCAAAAGACAGCAGAACAAGTTAAAAAAAAAAAAGTAAAATTGAATAGCAATATAAAAAATGTTTAAAGAAGCAGTTGAGTTTAAAGATTTTTAAAAGACTTTAGTTTTCCAGAACAGTTACAGATTCACAGCAAAACTGACAGAAAGGTACAAAGATCTCCCATATACTCCCCATTCCCACAAATATATAGCCTCCCCTATTATTGCAACCAGAGTGGCTCATTGTTATAGTTGATGAACCTACACTGATATGCCATTAACACCCAAAGTCCATAATTTACATTAGTGTTGGTGTTGAACATTCTGTGGGTTGGACAAAATATAATGACATGTACCCATCATTATAGTATCATGCAGAGTATTTTCATTGTACTAAAAATCCTCTGTTCTCTATTTTTTCCCCTAGCATCCCCTGACAATCACTGATCTTTTTACTGTCTCAATCATTTTGCCTTTCCCAGAATGTCATATAGCTGTAATTATATATGTAGCCTTTTCAGCTTAGCTTCTTTCACTTAGTAATATGATTTAAGGTTCCTCCATATATTTTAATGGTATCATAGCTCATTTCTTTCTAATACTGAATATTTCATTGTTTAGATGTACCAAAAAGACATCTTGGTTGTTTACAAGCTGAGGCAATTATGAAGAAAGTTGCTATCAACATCCATGTGCAGACTTTAGCAGGACATGTTTTCAACTGCTTTGGGCAAATACCAAAGAGTGTGTCTGCTGGATTGTATAGTAGGAGTATGTTTAGCTTTGTAAGAAACTGCCAAACTGTCTTCCAAAGTGACTGTACCATTTAGGATTTACACCAACAGGGAAAGAGACCCCTGTTGCTCCATATTTTTGTCGGCATTTGCTATTGTCAGTATTCCAGGTTTTGGCCATCCTGAAAGGTGTGTAGGGGTATAAGATGTTCAAAACTGAAATCAATCAATATGTTTTCTGTCTTCTATACAATCTTCCAATTTGAGAATATAAAGATTACTCAATAGCATGGTTTTGCCAACTTTTGAAACTAAAACATCAAGACTTAAATAAAGGAACTTAGGATTTCTAGTGTAGATAGAGCAACAGACAATATGATGAAAAATGGAATGGTGACAAGTATCATAGAGCAGGATGTGGAATGCAGGCTGAGCAGTTCCCTTTTGGGTTCTAACTTTATTGATTGTTAGTGGCTACCTAAAGAATTCAGATAGAAAAGATTCAGAAGCTTTGTCTAGCTTTATAAAACAAACTGTTGTAAGTGTACCAGATTAGTGATGTCTGCTACAAATTAAGGAGTGGGAAGGATGGTATTAGTTTTAGAACTCTACTCTATACCCACAGGCTTTTTGTTGTTCCTTAAACATTTTGAGTATATTCCTGTTTTAGGGCTTCTGCTGAGGCTGCTTCCTCTGCCTGAGATGCCTTACCCTCAGATAGCAGTAGAGCTTGATTTATCAGCACTTTCATGTGTTTACGTAAGTGTTTATTTTCCATGAACATTATATTTAAAACTGCAAGTCACCCACATCTCAGTCCACACATTGCCAGTCTCCTCTCTCTGCTCAATATTCTTTGCAGACCTTATCACCTTCTAAGACAATATGTATTTTATCGATCGATTGATTGATTTTACTGTATGTAATCCAACTACCAGCTAAGCTATATCATAGCTCCATGAAGATAGAAATGTGCTTGCTTTGTTTCCTGCCATATCCCCAATAACTCCTATATACTATGTCTTCCATAAATATCTATTGAATAAAATAATTCATGAATGAATAAAATAATAGGATTATCCTATAGTTAGGATCTATTTTGTATAGCTAATTGGGGAGGAAAATACCACTGTGGTGCTACACACATATGCATAGACACATTGTACATATATGTATGTATAATATATATATATATACACACACTACAAATATATTTTTCCTAAAATTTAATGGCATTAAAAGTTATAACAATTTTTCAGAAAATCTGGAAGAGTTATGTAGACTCAGCAGTGAAAAGTAAAAACTGTTTCATAGCAATTTGGCTGACAGCAAAGATTATAGAGGCCAGAGATGGCACATGTACAAAGAGAAAAAAGAGCTCCTACCAAATCAGGACAGATGTGCTACTGTTAATTAAGTCTCATTTGAATATTTTCTGGACTGATACATATTTTCCTAGAAAATCTACAGTTTCTTTTCAAAGACTAACTCTAAAAGGATGCAAAATGATCATCCAATTATTGGGAAAACTCCATTGAAAGGAACTGGAAGTGTGAAATTTGATTTTCTTCATCAGAAAAGTGATTCAAAAACACCACAAAATTTCAAAGAAGTTAGGGAAGAACTTTGTAATTATGATTACAAAATTTAAGTAGAAGTATCTAAAAATGAGATGTAAAAAGGAGAATAGGTAAAAAGAAAAAAATGAACTAGAATGGAAGAGAAGGGAAGAAGACTAAACATGTTTGGATAAATAATAATCTTTGGGATGCCTGGGTGCCTCAGTCCATGAATCATCCAACTTATTTTGGCTCAGGTCATAATTTCAGGTTCATGGGATTGAGGTCTCATGTTGGGCTCTATCTCCCTCACCCTCTGCCCCTCTTCTCTTTTTAAAAAAGAAAAAAAAAAAACCTTCTATCATAATGAAAGTTGCTGATATATTTATATATCTCATTTTAGATCCATTGCCAGATTAAAAGTTAAATTACATTTGTGGTCCTAAGTTTATTGCGCTATTAAACTAGTTTCCCAACTAAATCACTAATTCTATTACAAATGTTATACTTCATTCATCTATTTACTCTTTTGTCTCAGTTCTTTCATTTATCACATGTACCATTGACAGCTCTCTGTTACTTTCTTCCTGAAAATAATGTATGTGTATACTTTTTCCTTCATTTCTATCATCTGTATTCCCACATTGTCCACCTCCTGAAGTGGCCTCTGAATTGTTTTTGCTTCTAATTATTCTCGTACAGTTACCACTAAAACAGGACCACTAAAAATAATTCTACAGGATCAGTCACATTTCCCAATCCTCCTAAACTTCTATATATTAAACTAACTTTCCTTTCCAGTATTTCAGAACCTCTATAACATGTACCTACATTCTTTCTACCAACTTCAAGATGCACTTACCATTCCAGCAAAAACTGACCAGCATTTCCCCTTACACCAGCCATCATTCTAATTCTAATTCTCATCTTCTTCCTATTTTTTCTTTTAACTTAAATTATTGTATATCCTCTTCTAAGAATTGGAAATCTACCCCAATATTTTAAAACCCAATTTTTAAAGTCATTTAAAACAACAAATATTTGTTATTTCTTGAGAATCTCTTGGTGGCTGGGTGGTTCTTTTGGTTAGAGTTGACTTATTTTGGTATAGGATGACCTCACTCATGTATGGTGATTAGTTTTACTTCAGTTGGAGTAATGGGAAAGACTTGCCATTGGTTTTTCTTCAACCAGTAGTGCTCTCAATAGTAGTAAAAGATGTCAATACCTGATCCTCACATACTTTTCAAGTCTCTGTTTACATCCTGTTTGCTATTGCTAGTTTTCCATTGGTCATGGCAAGTCATATCTCCAAGCCTAGAGTGAGGTAAGAGGTCACTCCTTGAGACCATGGATGCCAGAACACCAATTTTTTTTTTTTATTGGAGTGAGACCACTCCATATGAGATCTACCATCTTAAAATTTTATGTGCACAATATAGTATGGCTAACTATAGGCACAACGCTGCATCATAGATCTCTAGAATTAATCCATCCTGTGTAACTGAAACGTTGTACTTGTTGGTTTCTATCCCTCCCCGCTCAGCCCCTATAACCAACCATTTTACTCTCTGTTTCTATGAGTTTAGGTATTTTAGATTTCCCACATAAGTAAAATACTGTAGTATCTATACTTCTGTGACCAGCTTGTTTCACTCAGTATAATATTTTCAAGTGCATTCAGATTGCCCCAATGGCAACATCCATTATTCCATATATTTCACTATTACTAATTTATAGTTTAATTCTGTTATGAAAATGCACATTCCATTATTTCTATTATTTTAAATTTGTTAAGAATTGTCTTATGGCTGAGAATATGGTGTGTCTTGATGAGTGTTTCGTGTCTGCTTCAGAAGAATATGTACTGTTATTGTTTGGTAAAATTATATAAGTGTTCATTAGTGAAGTTGTTTGTTTAGGTCATCTCTATTCTTACTACCCTATTCATTCTCTCAGTTGCTAAGAGACTAGTACTTAGCAAAATTAATTGTGAATTCATCTGTATCTCATATCAATAATTGCTTTACTTAATTCAAAGAATTCTTAGAAAAGTAACCCCTTTACCCTAACATACTCCTCTTTATTATCAATAATATTCTACTTTATGAAGTCTACTTTGCTGTAATTAATATAGCTACTCTTGCATCCTGTAAAGCTTGCATCTTTTTTCTGTCTTTTTACTTTTACTCTACCTCTGTCTTTATATTTAAAGAGGATTCCTTATAGAAAATAGTCTTTTTTATTCATTCTCATCATCTCTGTTTGTTTTATTTTTAAGATTTGATTTATTCATGAGAGACACAGAGAGAGAGAGAGAGACAATGACACGGGAAGAGGGAGAAGCAGGCTCCGTGCAGGGAGCCTGATGTGGGGCTCAATCGGGGGGTCTCCAGGATGAGGCACTAGGCTAAAGACGGCACTAAACTGCTGAGTCACTCAGGCTGCCCTATCTCTGTTTTTAATCAGTGTGTTTAAAACATTTATTGATTGACATGGATTAAAATATACAATTGCTAGCTCTTACCTAATTTTTATTGGCTCATTTCCTCTCTTTCTTCCTTATTATAAGTTGCTTGAAGATTGTTAAACTATTGCATTTTTCTCTCCATTCTTTATTGTTATTACTATTATTATATTTTAAAAATATCAATGATTTCTCTAGTTTTATCTTTTTAAAAAATTTTTTATTGGAGTTCAATTTGCCAACATTTAGTATAACATCCAGTGCTCAATTCGCCAAGTGCCCCCCTCCGTGCCCATCACTCAGTCACCCCAACCCCCTGCCCACCTCCCTTTCCACTATCCCTCATCTGTTTCCCAGGGTTAGGAGTCCCTCATGTTTTGTCATCCTCACTGATATTTTCACTCATTTTTTCTCCTTTCCTTTTATTCGCTTTCACTAATTTTTATATTCCCCAAATGAAGGAGACCATATAATGTTTGTCCTTTTCTGACTGACTTATTTCACTCAGCATAATACCCTCCAGTCCCATCCACGTCGAAAAACATGGTGGGTATTTCTCGTTTCTAATGGCTGAGGAATATTCCATTGTATACATAGACCACAGCTTCTTTATCCATCATCTTTCGTTGGACACCGAGGCTCCTTCCACAGTTTGGCTATTGTGGCCATTGCTGCTAGAAACATCGGGGTGCAGGTGTCCCAGCGTTTCACTGCATCTGTATCTTTGGGGTAAATCCCCAGCAGTGCAATTGCTGGATCTTCGGGCAGATCTATTTTTAACTCTTTAAGGAACCTCCACACAGTTTTCCAGAGTGGCTGCACCAGTTCACATTCCCACCAACAGTGCAAGAGGGTTCCCCTTTCTCCACATCCTCTACAACATTTGTTGTTTCCTGTCTTGTTAATTTTCACCATTCTCACTGGTGTGAGGTGGTATCTCATTGTGGTTTTGATTTGTATTTCTCTGATGGCCAGTGATGCAGAGCATTTTCTCGTGTGCTTGTTGGCCATGTCTATGTCTTCCTCTGTGAGATTTCTGTTCATGTCTTTTGCCCATTTTATGATTGGATTGTTTGTTTCTTTGCTGTTGAGTTTAATAAATTCTTTATTGATTTTGGATACTAGCCCTTTATCTGATACGTCATTTGCAAATATTTTCTCCCATTCTGTAGGTTGTCTTTTAGTTTTGTTGACTGTATCCTTTGGTGTGCAAAAGCTTCTTATCTTGATTAAGTCCCAATAATTCATTTTTGCTTTTGTTTCTTTTGCCTTCATGGATGTATCTTGCAAGAGGTTGCTGTGGCCAAGTTCAAAAAGGGTGTTGCCTGTGTTCTCTAGAATTTGATGGAATCTTACATTTAGATCTTTCACCCATTTTGAGTTTATCTTTGTGTATGGTGTAAGAGAGTGGTCAAGTTTCATTTTTCTACATGTGTCTATCCAATTTTCCCAGCACCACTTATTGAAGAGACTGTCTTTTTTCCAGGGGATAGTCTTTCCTGCTTTGTCGAATATTAGTTGACCATAAAGTTCAGGGTCCACTTCTGGATTCTCTATTCTGTTCCATTGATCTATGTGTATGTTTTTGTGCCAGTACCACACTGTCTTGATGACCACAGCTTTGTAGTACAACTTGAAATCTGGCATTTGATGCCTCCGGCTATGGTTTTCTTTTTTAAAATTCCCCTGTTTATTCGGGCTCCTTTCTGATTCCACACAAATCTTAAGATGATTTGTTCCAACTCTCTGAAGAAAGTCCATGGTATTTTGATAGGGATTGCATTGAACGTGTAAATTGCCCTGGGTAACATAGACATTTTCACAATATCAATTCTGCCAATCCATGAGCATGGAATATTTTTCCATCTCTTTGTGTCTTCCTCAATTTCTTTCAGAAGTATTCTGTAGTTTTTAGGCTATAGATCCTTTACCTCTTTGGTTAAGTTTATTCCTAGGTGTCTTATGCTTTTGGGTGCAATTGTAAATGGGATTGACTCCTTAATTTCACTTTCTTCAGTCTCATTTTTAGCGTATAGAAATGCCACTGATTTCTGGGCATTGATTTTGTATCCTGCCACACTGCCCAATTGCTGTATGAGTTCTAGCAATCTTGGGGTGGAGGCTTTTGGGTTTTCTATGTACAGTATCATGTCATCTGCAAAGAGGGAGAATTTGACTTCTTATTTCCCAATTTGAATAACTTTTATTTTTTTGTTGTTGTTGTTGCCTGATTGCTGAGGCTAGGACTTCTAATACTATGTTGAATAGCAGTGGTGAGAGTGGACATCCCTGTTGTTTTCCTTAGGGGAAAGGCTCCCAGTGTTTCATTATTGAGAATGATATTTGCTGTGGGCTTTTTGTTGATGGCTTTTAAGATGTTGAGGAATGTTCCCTCTATCCCTACACTCTGAAGAGTTTTGATCAGGAATGGATGTTGTATTTTGTCAAATGCTTTCTCTGCATCTATTGAGAGGATCATATGGTTCTTGTTTTTTCTCTTGTTGATATGATCTATCGCGTTGATTGCTTTACGAGGATTGAACCAGCCTTGCATCCCGGGGATAAATCCCACTTTGTCATGGTGAATAATCTTAATGTACTGTTGGATCCTATTGGCTAGTATCTTGTTGAGAATTTTGCATCCATGTTCATCAGGGATATTGGTCTGTAATTCTCCTTTTTGGTGGGGTCTTTTTCTGGTTTTGGAATTAAGGTGATGCTGGCCTCATAGAACGAGTTTGGAAGTACTCCATCTCTTTCTATCTTTCCAAACAGCTTTCATAGAATAGGTACGGTTTCTTCTTTAAACGTTTGATAGACTTCCCCTGGGAAGCCATTTGGCCCTGGACTTTTGTGTCTTGGGAGGTTTTTGATGACTGCTTCAATTTCCTCCCTGGTTATTGGCCTGTTCAGGTTTTCTATTTCTTCTTGTTCCAGTTTTGGTTTTTGTGGTTTTCCAGAAATGTATCCCTTTCTTCTAGATTGCCTAATTTATTGGCGTATAGCTGCTCATAATAAGTTTTTAGAATCGTTTGTATTTCCTTTGTTGGTGGTGATCTCTCCTTTCTCATTCATGGTTTTATTAATTTGAGTCTTTTCTCTCTTCTTTTTAATAAGGCTGGCTAATGGTTTATCTATCTTATTAATTATTTCAAAGAACCAACTCCTGGTTTGTTGATCTGTCCACAGTTCTTCTGGTCTCTATTTCATTGAGTTCTGCTCGAATCTATATTAACTGTCTTCTTCTGCTGGGTGAGGGTTTCATTTGGTGTTCCTTCTCCAGCTCCTTTAGGTGCAAGGTTAGTGTTTGTATGTGAGTTCTTTCCAGTTTTTGGATGGATGCTTGTACTGCGATGTATTTCCCCCTCAGGACTGCTTTTGCTGTATCCCAAAGAGTTTGAAAAGCTGTATCTTCATTCTCTTTAGTTTCCATGAATCTTCTTAATTCTTCTCTAATTTCCTGGTTGACCCTTACATCTTTGAGCAGTGTGGTCCTTAACCTCCATGTGTTTGAAATCCTTCCAAACTTCCTATTGTGGTTTAGTTCTAGTTTCAAAGCATTATGGTCTGAAAATATGCAGGGGATGATCCCAATCTTTTGGTATTGGTTCAGACCCGATTTGTGACCCAGCATGTGGTCTATTCTGGAGAAAGTTCCATGTGCACTTGAGAAGAATGTGTATTCATTTGCATCGGATGTAAAGTTCTGTAAATACCTGTGAAATCCATCTGGTCCAGTGTATCATTTAATGCTCTTGTTTCTTCAGAGATGTTGTGTTCAGAAGATCTATCAATTCTAGAGAGTGCCGTATTCAAGTCTCCAAGTATAAGTGTATTATTATCTAAGTATGTTAATTTTGGTTATTAATTGATTGATATACTGGCAGCTCTCACATTAGGGGTATAAATATTGATGATTGTTAGGTCCTCTTGTTGGATAGACCCTTTAAGTATGATATAGTGTCCCTCTTCATCTCTTACTACAGTCTGTGGGATAAACTTTAATTTATCTGATATGAGGATGGCTACCCCTGCTTTCTTTTGAGGAGCATTTGAATGGTAAATGTTCTCCAACCTTTTATTTTCAGGCTGTAGGTGTCCTTAGGTCTATAATGAGTCTCTTGTAGATGGGTCTTGTTTTTTTATCCAGTCTGAAACCCTGCGCCTTTAATGGGATCATTAAGCCCATTCACCAGAGTTACTATTGAAAGATATGAATTTAATGTCATCATGATACCTATTCAGTCCCTGCTTTTTTGGATTATGTCTTTGGACTTGTTCTTTCTTTTACAGAGTCCCTCTTAATATTTCTTGCAGAGCTGGCTTGGTGGTCACATATTCTTTCAGTTTCTGTCTATCTTGGAAGCTCTTTGGAGCCTTGCTGGATAGAGTATTCTTGGCTGCATGTCCTTCTCATGTAAGACCCTGAATATATCCTGCCAGCCCTTTCTGGCCTGCCAGGTCTCTGTGGAGAGGTCTGCTGTTAACCTAATATTTCTCCCCATAAAGGTTAGGGATCTCTTGTCTCTTGCTACTTTAAGGATCTTCTCTTTTTCTTTGGAATGTGCAAGTTTGACTATTAAATGTCAGGGTGTTGAGTGGTTTTTATTGATTTTAGGGGGGATCTCTCTATCTCCTGGATCTGAATGCCTGTTTCCCTTCTCAAGTTAGGGAAGGTCTCAGCTATGATTTGTTGAAATACACTTTCTGGTCCTCTGTCCCTTTCAACTTCCTCTGGAACCTCAATTAAACGTAGATTTTTTTCCTTCTGAGGCTGTCATTTATTTCCATTAACCTATCCTCATGATTTTTTAATTGTTTTTCCCTTTTTTCCTCAGCTTCCTTCCTTGCCATCAACTTGTCTTCTATGTCACTAACTCTTTCTTCTATCTCATTAACCCTTGTCGTTAGGACCTCCAGTTTGGATTGCATCTCATTCAGTTGATTTTTAATTTTGGCCTGATTATATATAAATTCTGCAGTCATGAAGTCTCTTGAATCCTTTATGCTTTTTCCTAGAGTCACCAGTAGCTTTATAATTGTGCTTCTGAATTGGATTTCTGTCATTGAATTGTAATCCAAAGTCTGTAACTCTGTGGGAGAGAGGACTGTTTCTGATTCTTTGTTTTGTGATGAGTTTTTCCTTCTAGTGTTTTGCTCAGTGCAGAGTGGCTAAAAACAAATTGTACTGAAAAAAGGAGAAAAAAAGAGAGAGAGAAGGAGGGGAGGAAGCAAACAGAAAACAAAAATCAAGGAGGGGTATCCTCTGATTCTATATACTGTAAGTCCCTAGACTTCCCCCTGGAACTTTTCCAGCGCTGTTTGGTCAATAACTTGCTCTTCCCCTGTCCTTCCAGCTGTTCTCCTGGGGGAGGAGCTTGCTGTGCTGATTCTCAGGTGTGTGCACCTGGGGGAGCTGCCCAGCCCCCTGCCAGGTGCACGGATCAGTGGGAGTTGTTTATCCTGTGAGGCCCCTGTTCAGTCCCAGGTACAAGGTGACGCCAGGAGGAACAATCCCACTGGCGGTGGCCGGCTCTCCAGCCCTGCAGTCAGCTCCTGCAGTAACTACAGCAGCTCCCAGTCCACAGGGGCCTGGATGCTCCGGGGGGCGGGGCCGCCTATCTGCACAGCTCGGGGGCCCCCCGGGGGCAGGAGCGTCCTCGCTGCCCTGGGCCCTCCCGGCCTCTGCCTGTCCCGGGGGGAGCGCAGGATCCTGGGCTGTGTCCCCCGCACCCTGTGCTCCCGGGCCTGTGCTGCTGGAATCGGTCTCCAGGCTGCACAGCCCCCTCCGCAGGGAGCCTCTGCCGGAGCCCCTGCCAGCTGCTCCCGGGCCCCTCGGGGCTCGTGCTGCAGTCCTTTAGGGAGCTTGGCCGCAGGGTGTGGGGGCTCCTCCTGGGGCGCAGGTGTTGTTAGTGTCCCAGGGAGCCCCAGGGCATCCCCGCCCCTCCTGGGGTCCTGCTCCAACTCCCTGGGAGCGCCTTTCTGCCGGGGAAGATTGGTGAAATTCCTGCTTCTCTGGGCGGGGCTCTCCTGTCCTGGGGACACTCGCCATGGACTTAGCTCCGCTCCTCCGGGGCCCCTCCCCCTTGGATGCTTTTTTATTTATTTTTTCCCGTCTTCCTACCTTGATAGAAGTGCGAACTCTTCTCACTGTAGCATTCCAGCTGTTCTCTCTTTAAATCTCAGGCCGAATTCGTAGGTTTTCAGGATGATTTGAAGGTTATCTAGGTAAGTTGGTGGGGACAGGTGACTTGGGGACCCTACTCCTCAGCTATCTTGCCACGCCTTTCTCTAGCTTTTTCAAGATGCATTTTAAATTATTGTTTAAGTTAACTTCAAATAATTTTATACTGTCTAACTGCATAAGGAGCATATATCAAAATATTCACAATTGAAACTTATCTTTTTTGTTATCATATATACTTTTATACATATTCCAAATACATAATACATTAATATTTTTGCTTTATACAATTATAAAGTGAAATTTAAAATAAGAAAAAAATGGATTTTACTTTACCTTAACTTACTCCATTTTCAACAATCTTCTTTTTTTGGCCCGAATTTATGACATACTTCTTTTGCCTGAAATATATATACATATATGTGTATATGTATATATATATATATTCACATATATTCACATATATACACATATACATATACAAATTATATATATTTACTTAAAATTAAAAAAATAATGTAAAAATCAAGAATGGCCAAGAGCAGAATAAAGAGAAGGAAAAGGAGGAAAAAGCAAAGCAATTGAATAGAATTAACAAAAAAAAAAATGGCACTTAAAATGTGTACACATGTGAAATCTATGGTTACAATTCTTAGCTTTTCAAAATGATTGGGAAAAAACCCAGATATATGGTATCAATGAGAAATACGCCTACACAAAATGTTTAAATTAAATGTATAGGGAAGGCTCTAGTAAAGGAATGTGAAACTAAAGAAATAAATCTAAAGGGACAAAAGTAAAAACTGATTCTGTACCAGAATAATTATTAGGAATAAATAGAGCCCTTAGATATTGGTAAGATAAATACTATAAACAATGTGCAAAAATATTGTACCTATATTCACTTCACAATATATTTTCTACTTATGTAAAGCAAAAATTGAGATGTTATAAAAATATTGGTCATAGTGGAAAATTTTAGTTGACTTGTTTCAGGAAATATCCAATTAAAGTTACAATTCAAGGATATAGGTAATTCAAAAAACATGTGCCCAGGTAGATATATATAGATTCTTACATTCAATAATTAAGCAACACTTAGGTTTTTTATGTATACACACAACAGTTACAAAATGAAAGTCCTAAATAATAAAGATTGAAACTACATAGATCGAATTAACCTGTCAAATTAAAAATTAGAAATCGGTAACTAAAATATAACCCCAAATCTCCACATTTTGTGAAAGTCAGCATCTATATACTTCTAAAAACCTTGTGGAACAAAGCAATCATAATAAGATTATAGGTATTTATGAAAGAAAAATAAGAAATGCACCATATGTTCAAACTTGAATGCAACCAATACAATAATTAGATGTAAAGGTATATCCTTAAATGCTTACATGTTCAAAGAAAAACGTGGAATCTTAATGGAACGCTACAATCTACAAAAATTGAAGATTTAATCGTTCATTATCCATGTTCCTTCCTGAAAACTTGCTGTAACACAATAATAAAACATACGTGGCATATAAATTCACAACCAGGAAGAGGACAGAGAACAAATTTTGGAGGATAGAAAGAAAACACATGAATTCTAACTGACTTATGAACTGCAAAATGCAGAAAACTAATCATTTTCATCATGAGAAGCTAACCAGGATACAGATTTGTAATACAGGACTACCAACCCCCCACCCCTTCCCCCAACTAACACACACAAGACCAGGTATGAGAAACATCACGTTTCTTTAAAATTAGAACTAGTGGTAGATTTAGGAGAGATATAGATCTTCCATTTTCCTGAAGAGATTATAATTCTTGTTAATTTTTTAAAGGCTGGAATTCACCAGTGAAGCCATCTGGTTCTAACATTTTCATTGTTGTAAAGTTTTTCATTACTGATTCAATACTTTCTTACTTCTTTTAGTATTACTCATTTTTAAAAATTTCTTCTTGAGTCAGTTTTGGTAATTTGTGTGTTTTTTGGAAATTTATTTATGCCACTTAAATTACCTAATTTTTTGGCATGTGATTGTTTATAGTATACTCATCTTTTATTTCTGTATAATCAGAAGCGATGTCTCCAATGTTTTCCGATTTTAGTTATTTAGTGTCTTTTCTGTTCCAGGTGCTGACATCACCAACACCTTCTACTTGCTGAGTTCCCTCCCAGTTGGGCCAGAGTCTTTGGGCCTGACTCTGAGTTTCCGTCAAGCTGACTGTAGTGTGCCTCCCTAGAAAAACTGAGGCTCCCCTTTCAACCCCAGTTGGGTCCCTGGTGCCTACTTTGGTCTTGTTTCCTTGGAATTTGTTTCTGGAAATAGGGGAACATTTACAATGGAGTATGTTGGGAGAAAGTGCATGTTGAAGAATGTCCCTGGTGGCTGCTCCCCTCTAAGGAATGGGGTGGAGGAGAGTGTCAGGTCCCTGTTTCTGGCATTCTGGTCACAGGGAAAAGGACAGTAATGCCAATACTGGTATGCAGAGGCCAGAAGGCACAGGCAGGCTTCCCAGAAGAGCCGTCAGGTCTCTCCAGGAAGAGCCCTTAGGTTTCCTGCTGGACCATGCTTCTCTCACACCATCAACCAATAGGAAGAATATGCCATTTCTGGAAGGTGCTGACCATGCTCTAGACATAACATGTGAAGTGATGGCTGTGGGTTTTGTGAAACCAACAAGTTGTGGTCCCATAGGAATTTAGTGTAGCAGTGTGGGTCCTGAGCAGATGACTCCCAGGACATGGGGGAGAGGACTGGCTAAGAACACTTGCAGAACATGAAACCATGCTACTGGAGAAGAGGGTGTCCTCGTGCTGTCCCTGCCCCCAGACCATTCTGGAAGAAGGATCCAGTTCTGCAGTCACTATGGAAGGAGCTGACAACAGTGACCTTTTCAAGGAGGAAGTTGGTGTTGGATTTGGACACAGGCAGGGCCAAGCAACAGGACGGAGAGGGCGCTGTACTCACGGTGGGGCCCAGATGGTCCCACAGTCTCTTCTCCCACCCCAGGGGTCCACGGGGGTCAGCCGGCAGCAGCTGCCCTTGGAGTACATCTGGGTCACATCAAATGAAAGAGGGGCTGACACAGAACAAGAGTGGACTGGTGGTAAGTGGACTGGTGATAAGTGTCATCTTTTTTTTTTTTTTTTTTTGGTGAGAGTTCATTCTTCCCTTTATTTGCATGTCCCACAATGACTCCTCCCAGCTGCTGAATTCAAAACTGCGGTTCCTTCAGTGTTAGCACTCATCTAGGATAGCGATCATGTAAGTGTCTATTTTACCCTTCATTTTAAATTGCAAAGTATGTATTTTCACGTTTATATACAAGAAACTTCCAAGACAAACTACCCCCGATCTTGGTCCGAGGGTTTCCCCTTTAGAAGTGGGATAGCTCTAACGCTAGGTACATCCTCTTCCAAAAGGCTCTTAGAGGACTTGGCGAGTTCCAAGTATTCATTCCCAAAGGGTCCCCCTGCAAGCTTAATTGACCAGGGACTCACTTTGCGAGATCAGAGGAAAGATTCCAGAGCATGCTCTGTGCAAGACGGCGCCCAGCACCGCTGCTGACCATGGCTCGGGGTTTTGCAATCCAAGGTTCCCATTCAAAGCCGAGATATGCGGCGTAGCGGTGCTTTGCCCCCTCCTCGTGTGTGGGGGTGTGTGTGCATGTTTGGGGGTGCTGGGCAGGCACGCTCTTCCCTGGACAAGCCGAGCGGTCCCAGGACACAGGCCCCAGCCAGGGGCGCGGAAGCTGCAGCCTCCTGCATCGACCTCCGCGTCCTGGATGCGCGATGCTCCCGGTCCTCGGGGAGCCACCTGCCCGTAGCACCGCCCCCCAGTGAGGTGGCCACGGATCACCCCCCTCTGCAGGACGCCGAGCGCAGTGCGGGGGGCGGGGGGGAGCTCGGGCGTGGGGCTGCATCTCGCAGACGTTCGCACTTGGATGCGACTCCGAGCCCCCCTAGAGGACAGAGGAGGAGCCGCAGTCCGAGCCGCAGCCGCCAAGTGGGCGGAGCGCATGCGCATCACGCCTGTGCCAACTCCCAGAATGCCCTGGGAGACTACCGTCGTGCCTAGCGCCTGTGAGGGCCTCAAGAGGCCTGGCTTCCCTGGGGCGAGGCCGTGACCCTTTCCTCCTCGGAGCGTCTCTTGGTTGTCTTAATGAGGCCTTCAGGTGAGCAGCTTTTAAAACAATTTTTGATAAAGTAGAATTAATCTTTTTTTTTCTTTGAATTTTACGTTTTTTGTGTACTGTATGGAAGAAGTCTCTGTGAGGTGAAGGTCATATGTATTTTCCCCAAGCTTTCTTCTAGAAGTTTCTGATCTATATATTTTTTTAAAGATTTGAGTTTTTTGTTGTTGTTGTGGTTTTTTTTTTTTTTTTTTTTTTTTTTAGATTTCAGGTTTTGAATATTTATTCATGAGAGAGAGAGAGGGAGGCAGAGACACAGGCAGAGGGAGAAGCAGGCTCCCTGTGGGGACCCGGATGTGAGACTCGGTCACGGGACCCGGGTCACGTGTGAGGCGAAGGCAGGTGCTCAACTGCTGAGCCCCCCAGGTACCCCTAGAAGTTTCTGATTTTTAACTCTTATATGTAAATTTATATAATCCATTTGGAATCAGGTTTTTTTTTTTAATATATATATGACATGATGTAGGAGTGAGGGTTTTGTTTTTTGCTCTTTGGGTTCTTTGTTTTGTTCTGCAAAAAAATGACTATTATTTCTGTGTCTTTCGTTGGAAAGATTATACTTTTGCCAATGAATTACCTTGGCACTTTAATAAAAATAAGTGGGATCTACCTATGTGTAAGTCAACATGTGGATCCTCGTTTATGCTCCAACGACTTACACATCTGTACTTATGACAATTCCATACAATCCTGATTATTCTAGCTTTATAGTGTCATAGTATTGGACTGCAAGCCCTCCAACTCTTTAAAAAAATTTGTTAGAAAATTTTATATATAATGTATATATAATATTATCAATTGGTTATGAATATATATATATCAATTGGTTATGAATATAAATTGCAGAATAAGAAGTCAAATTCTACAAGAAGTTTGCCAAGATTTTGTTTGGAATAACATTCAATCTATAAATCGCTCTGGGGAGAATTATCACTTGGACAAAATTGAGTTTTACAAATCATGGACACCATGTGGTTTTTCCATTTGCTTGGGCCTTCTTTAATTATTTCCAGAGATGCTTTGTAGTTTTCGGCATATAGGACTTGCGCAACTATGTTAGAGTTATTCCTGAACATTTTCTTTAAATAATATTACAAATGGATTTTTAAATTGATTACTCACTTCAGGTATATATAAGGTAAATTAATTCTTGTAAATTGATATCTTTTTTTCTACAAACTTTCTAAACCCACTTAATTCTAGAAGTATTTTTTGAACTTTGTTCATATACACTAATTGTTTTGAAAATATTTTTTTTAAAATATTTTTTGTAAGCTTCTGCCTTTCCAGTGGGTATGACCCTTTTGTTTCTTTTTGCCTCTTCGCCTCATTCTGTGTCATTGTAACACATTTATATTAGCTTCCTTGAAGTCTTTAGCAGTTAAATTCAAAATATGAGTCTTTTTGGAATCAAATTTTTGCCTTTTTCCCCCCTTGATGATGGGGCTCACTTACCTGTTTCTTTACATATCAAGTAATTTTGGCTTATTTTTTATTATCTTTTTACTGAGATGTAATTGACATATCACACTGTGTAAGTTTAAGTTGTACATGTTGGTTTGATACATTTATATACTGGGATATGATTACCACTATAGCAATGAGCAAACACCTCTATCACACCATAGTTATCATTTGTGTATGAGTGTCTGTGCACGCATGTGTGTGCATGTGTGTGTGTGCACGCACACACACGCGTGTGTGGTGAAAACAATTATGATCTACTCTCTTAGCAACTTTGAAGTTCATAATATAGTATTGTTGATTATAATAGCTATGCTGTGCATTAGATGGCAGGACATGCTTATCTACCAGTGGCAATGGAGATGTTGTTTAAAGATAGTGATTCTGGTTTAAAATTGGGTATTTTATATAGTTGGTTGCTGAGTTTTATAGGCAATAAACTTTCCTGTATTAATATTTAACATTTGCCTGCAAGGCTGTTGTTATTGTTTTTGCTGGCTCTCTATGAATCTCTCCTCTACACAAGTAGTTTAGTTTCTGCTTAATATAATCTGATATCTTCAATATTCACATGGTGGATCTTGTTCCAAGTTATTTGTAATGATAGTCTTGTACCTCTCATAATGTTTATTTCTGTGTCCATTTTTTTTTAAAATCCATTTTAAGAGATTTTCTTCAGACTTATCTAACAACTGATAAGTTGTTCCACTGGCTTACTGCATTTTTGTTTGTTTGTTTCTTTTGTTTTTAGTTTATTTGTTTATTTTTTTTTGTGCTGACTGGATTAATTCTGCTCATTTCTCTTTTTAGTGTAGATTTGAATGGATTGTTCACTTCCATGTCATTTTTCCTATTTCTTCTATTGAATATTTGATATTTTCTTGCTTTTTATTATTAGCCAGTTTTTCTCTTGCAGTTTTAGGTGTTTTACATTAAAGCCATGTATTCTTGCTTTCTGTGCAAACAGAACAAAACAAAATGAAGATGACAAAAATTACCCCAGAATGTTCACCTTTCAGTTTCCTAGCAAAGCTTTTTAATTCTGTTTTTCAAAAAAAAAAAAATAAATAAAAATAAAAAATAAAAAAAAAAAATTCTGTTTTTCAGTTTTCTAGTTAGAGATAGAAATGCTGAATTTCTAGTACAGTTCCTTGATTTTTAGCACCTTATTTTTTTTCTCTTTTCTACTGTTCCTTCTTTTTATTTTTTATTTTTTTTAAATTTTTATTTATTTATGATAGTCACACAGAGAGAGAGAGAGAGAGAGGCAGAGACATAGGCAGAGGGAGAAGCAGGCTCCATGCACCGGGAGCCCGACATGGGATTCGATCCTGGGTCTCTAGGATCGCGCCCTGGGCCCAAGGCAGGCGCCAAACCATTGCATCACCCAGGGATCCCTGTTCCTTCTTTTTATTTCCTCTGCCTCACTTTCAAGTTCTTAGAGTTTTATGGTACACTGAAGGTTAAGTTTTCCCTTCTACTTCATGACTAGACATCTCCAAATGTACATTGCCACTAGCAGTCAGTCCCTAACTTCAGCTTGTGACTTGCAATATTTACAGCTACCTACCCTACTTTTAAAAAATACTATGAACATGGAGAACATGGAATTTCAGAGGCTGAAGGAGGGGTAATCTTAACTTACTAGTGAATTTCTTAAGTGAGGAAACTCGTGTCTGCCATCTTCTCTGAGCATGCTCCAAGTTTCTGGGTCCACGCGTGATGGGTGATCACTATAAAAATAAAATTTCTTTCTACCTTTTTTTTTGTCCTCATGAAGCTATTTTGGCTTATGCCAAAACAAGTCTAGCTAAGTTTTTCATAACTGAGCTTCAGATACTTTATTAGTAAGAGATTTTCCCCCTATATTCTTTCAGATTGTTTGCCCATCTTTCACTTGCTGAGAGTTTTCATTTTCTATGTATATTCCTGCATAAAAAGTGTTGAAACCCTACATTGGTGGATGCTTAGCCATGTACCATTTTGATCTGAATGTGTCTAGAGATAATTTCTTTATGCTTCCATGATTAAACCCCATCTATTTCCTTTGAAGAAGAAAATCTTGATTTTTTTTTCTTTTGTGAGAAAGAAAATGTTAGGAAGCTGAGCTATAAATCCTTCATCCTCTTCTATTTTTTCATAAGCCATCTCTGTTTTCGGAGCTTTTCTTAATATTTCCAAAAGTCTTATGCCAGACTGCATCCAAAAAAAAAAACAATTTTAAGACCTGGACTCTACTTATGATAAGATTTCCAAGAGTTTATATAAATTAAAATGGTGGCATTTGCCTCAGTATATTCTGTTCTCATCTATAGATGAAAAGGCATAAATTGAAGATAAAACTCACTGTGATTCTTTAAAAAGATTTCATTTATTTAGTTGAGAGAGAGAGTGTGTGTGCAAAAGCAAGAGGAGGCACAGAGGGGCAAGCAGACTCCTCCTGAGTGCAGAGACCAATGCAGGGCTCAGCCCCAGCACCCTGAGATCATGACCTGAGCCGGTTAGATGCTTAAACAACTGGGCCATTCAGGTGCCCCACAACTTACTGTAATTTTAAAATTAAAACTTGTGAGTAAAGAGAAACTGCCATTTAAGTTATTATTAGATTGATTTGTCTTCACTTCAAGGCTTTAAATTATTTTAAGTATGAGTAGTGTCCCTTTTCTTATTAGTGATTCATTTGTGCTAGCAGTAAATATCTGTTGAATTAATTATTAGTATGGTATTTTAAATTTGAATGAGGAAACACATGAATAGAGTATCACTCAGTGTTTCAAAAGCAAATATCAATTTAAATATTAAAATTTATAAATGTAGGGGATCCCTGGGTGGCGCAGCGGTTTGGCGCCTGCCTTTGGCCCAGGGCGCGATCCTGGAGACCCGGGATCGAATCCCACGTTGGGCTCCCCGTGCATGGAGCCTGCTTCTCCCTCTGCCTGTGTCTCTGCCTCTCTCTCTCTCTGTATGACTATCATAAATAAATAATAAAAAAAAATTATAAATGTAGATTAAATGTGATATCTTTTGCCTTCTGTTTAGAATTTACTCTAAGTTATAATGAATAGGGTCAGGAAACCCAAGGTCTCATTTTGCTTTCTTCACTAGTTATTACTTGTATGACTCTGAGTGGGTATCTTTATTTCTCTAGTACAAATTCTGTATTTCCAAAATGCTGATAGAATACCTGCATTGCATTTTGCATATCTCCCACTCCCATGATTGAATATGGTAATAGCTGAAACAAATATGGCTATTAAGTGATAGTCAAATCATAATTAATATTACCAACTAATTTAGAGAATGATTCTGGATACACACATGTTTATTAAGTAAATGAATAAGTGGAGAAGTATATCTGACTATATGCTTAAGTCCATACAATGTCCCCAAATATGATACCCTTGATTTTAACCACTGCTTGCCATTTCTTTTTTCTTTTTTTTTTTAAGATTTTATTTATTTATCCATGAGAGACACAGAGAGGCAGAGACACAGGCAGAGGGAGAAGCAGGCTCCATCCAGGGAGCTCGCTCTGGGACTCGCTCCCAGGACTCCAGGACAACGCCCTGGGCCGAAGACAGACGCTAAACCGTTGGGCCACCCAGGTGTCCCATATGCTTGCCATTTCACCTTAGAACATTGCTAGATCAATCGATCTGATCATTTTGTAAATTCTTCTCACTGCCAGTAGAAAAATTAAAATTTTTTGGTATGAAAAAAAATTTAAAAATAAAAATATAAAAATATTTTGATATGACATGTTGAGTACTTCATAACTTTTCTTCTTAGAACCTTATGTAATCTTATCTCTATCTACTGAACCCTCTTCTGTTTTTCTTGTGTGCTTTATATCTTGTAGGATATACAAATTGCTTGTAAATACCTGAGCAAGCATGACTTGTTGCCTTTAATCACAGCCTTTGTTATTGCAGAAATAGCCTAACCTTTTTTGATTTATCCATCAAAATTTAATTTTCAAGTCCAGGGTCAAATATTACCTTATCTTGGAATCATTCTAAATTTGCCAGTTAGTCATAAATGGTAACTCTTTGGAGCTATCCTATGATTTTGTTTAAACTTTACATATCATCAAAATGTGCATAGTTGTATTGCTAATTTATTCTATCTATTACTACATAAAGAAACCTTTGAGAGTAGGAACTAATTGTTTTCAAATTTGACATAAATGCAGGCTACTTTTCATGCAAATAAATTTGAGTTAAAATCATGAACACTTAAATAGTTTTTTAATGCTAAACAGGTAATTTAACTTTCTTTGTCTCAGTTCGCACATTTATAAAATTGAGACTATAATGCCTAGGGAAATGGCTTTTTAGAACAATTAAATTATATTGTTTATGTTATTATTAATATTATTTTTGCTTTTTCTTAAACTGGTCATGGTATTCATTCTTTTCCACTCCTGTACTGAATTCAGCACTCTCTTCAGATAAATAAAAAATATTTGTTGAAAAAATTCTTAGAAATTTGACTCTTAGAATTTCTCCTCTCTAGCTATGTTTTACATATCACTTGTTGAAAAGTGTATGCTCACCAATCAAGTACACTCATCAAGATGGACTTCAAGGACATTAATAGTTAGAGTCTGACCTTACATTTCAGTTAGGAATTGGGTTGCTGATAAAATATTTAGAGCAAGAAGAGTTTAATATTAAATTTCACTTTAGGTAGTAACTGAGTTAAACACTGCATCTAAGAAAAAGGAATACTCTAATTACTGTCGAATCACTGTGATCACTCAGTGACATTTTTGCTACTGTATTCTCATCAGGCTTGACCTTCCATTCTGCAAAGTCTTCAAAATACTGAATGAACCGGCGATTTATTGATTATACCTTCATACTAATGCAGTGTAACATTTCACATGCAATTGGGATACTTATTACTTTGAAGAATAAAGTGGCAGAATGAATCCCACTGGACTGTTAAAAGCAAAGAACACTGCAAAAAGGTATTGGATTATTTGATCTAAAAATGAGTACATGTTTTATTGGTAGCACTTACCTGTCTTTTCAGACTTTTAAAATATATGTTAATCAGGCAATGTGAAGAGCCATCATAGAAAGTTACTAACTAAAGAGAAAACTGCAGAAGTGGTTACTGTGGTAGGAGTCAGCTTGTGGTAGGAGTCAGTTGACTTTGCTACTGGCTAAATGTTTCTTAAGAGATAGTTCACCTCTTTGAGGCTCAGTGTCTTATGAGTGAAATGAAGAGAATTGACTTGTAACTTCAATGATGATTGCCAAATTAAAAATTTTGTGATAGAGAGGAATTAAATATATCTAGTATCTGTAGTTTTATATTTATATTTTTGTGTATAGCTAGGTCTATCCATTTATCTTATCTATCACATGTATCTGTGTATATGTATATCAAGATTATAGGTATGTTTACATTTACAGTTGTCTGCATGGATGTGATAATAGTTTAAGAGTATTTCATGTAGAGTATCATTATTCTGTAATCTCATTTTTGGAACATAGTGTACAATTTATTTTCCAATTAAACCATTTTTTAAAAATATTTTATTTATTTATCCATGAGACAGAAAGAGAGAGAGAGAGGCAGAGACACAGGCAGAGGGAGAAGCAGGCTCCATGCAGGGGGCCTGATGTGGGACTTGATCCCAGGTCTTCAGGATCACGCCCTGGGCTGAAGGTGACGCTAAACTGCTGAGCCACCCAGGCTGCCCTCCAATTAAACCATTTTGAGGATGGTAGTGAATAAAGAGACGTCAGTTTACAACACTTACAGTCTCAAGAAAATGCTCAGTGGGTTATTTGGAAATGTGCTTGAATGTTGTTAATTAAAAATTACCTTATAACTTAAAAACACAAAACAAACCATCTGATTTAATTGAATTAGAGGGATATAAGAATAACCATCTAATTTACCATATCATTTAGTAAAGAAAAGATTGGATTATCTTATCTGATACTTGTTTTTTGTGATTGAAAAAGTGCATTTAGTCATTACTTTCTTACTTTTACTGTAAGTACTTTTAGAGTTAGAACAATAATTATATTTCTCTGTTTTCAGTCATGATATCCTAATAGCACCTTGTGAGCAAAACTGATATAGCATAGAGCTCATAAGAATATAGGCATCATTCTTTCTTTTTTTTAAAGAGATTTATTTATTTATTTATTTATTTATTTATTTATTATTTATTATTTATGAGAGACACACAGAGAGAGACAGGCAGTCATAGGCAGAGGAGAAGCAAGGCTCCCCTCAGGGAGCTGGATGTGGGACTCAGTCCCTCAACCCAGGATTACACCCTGATGCTAAGGCAGATACTCAACCACTGAGCTACCCAGACATCCCAGGAAGTGCTGATTTCTGTGAAATATTTGAAAAGAATACTCCTACAACAGACACCAGTACGTGAATCTATAAAATGTGAATTAAAACTCCATCATTATTTCTATGAATTGATAATATGTAGCTAAAAATTGTAATCTCAGTTCTTAATTCAGTAACTTGTGATCTTTTGACTTTTTTTCAGGGCACAAGAGTTTTCAAAGTTCTTATCCTCCACCAACTTAATTTTTGATTTAGAGGCAAAATGATGGAACTTAAAATATTAGTACAAATGGTCAATATATTTGTAAAAAATTGGTGCATCACAAACCTGAATATACTTAGGGAATACCTAATAATGCAGATTTCTCATTCATTAATTTTAAGTGATCTAAAAAATCTTCCAGATGATGACGAGGTAATTGGTCTCTGACTCCACAGTATATAGCAAAGTATATGCTTTAAATGGTGGTTCATCCTCTCTATATACTAAAAGAGTTTCTGAGAAGGAGAAAAAAGTCTTAAAGAATTTCAAAGGAAGAGATTGTGTCCTCTTGAGGAAGGATCTTGTAATGTTACAGTAAATATAAGCAGCAGCTGTTCCCCAAAGAGATTGATGGTCATTTATCAAATAATTGTGTACTGAATAAAGACATCTTTTAAGGGCTTTAGATATAGAGAAACTAATGTCAAGAGACCCAAAATGGTATCATAATTCCCCTCTTACAGTGGGATTATTCAGAAACTCTATGATAAGGACTTGGTCCTGGTCCAAGGTCACTTCACGTGAAGTCTATGAGTTTACAGATACAATATTTGGCTATTTCACCTTTCTCTGAGTATGTAATTGGAGTAAACATTGTTAGCATAACACTAACATTGGGCCTCTTGACCTGTGCAGTCAGCTCTGTTCTTGAGGAAAAGGCCAAAAAATAAAAGCCCTTATGACTTTTCTCCTTTGACCAACTTAGTAAAATGGAAGCAGTGATGTATCACAAATGCAATGACAGAAATTAGAACCATTCATACAGACTTAAAGAATGCAGTGCTTATGGCATTCATTATTTGCTTTTGCCTAAATTATACCTGTAAATTTTGGCAGGAAATAATGAACTTACTTAAGCTTAAAAAAGAGGCTAGAGCTCCAGTTTGCACTGCCTCACTTGATGTGGTATTTTTTTCTAGAAAATGTTATGACAGCCTCTGGCACTTGATATTCAGCTACTGATCTAGCACATTCTTTCTTTTCCATACCATTAAGAAAACACATCAGACACTAGTCATTTTAGTAGTCATTTTTAGTCTTGTCCTGGGACAGAGTTAACTCTCCTGCTCTCTGTCCCTGTATAGTCCAAATAAGTTTTTCTTATACTGACATTTAACAGAACATCTACTGAGGGGGCAGCCTGGGTGGCTCAGCAGTTTAGTGCCTGCCCTCAGCCCAGGGCATGATCCTGGAGTCCTAGGATCGAGTCCCATGTCGGGCTCCCTGCATGGAGTCTGCTTCTCCCTCTGTCTCTAGCCCCCCCCCCACCCTCCCAATCTCTCTGTGTGTCTCTCGTGAATTAATAAATATTTTTTTAAAGAAAGAACATCTTGGTGATGCTATATAATGATTTGATCACCAATATGCCAGGTAAACTGGTAAGATACCTTCATACCAGTGGTTAGAAGATGAACTCTCCAAGTCTTTCATGATCAGTGAGATATTTAGGAATGGAGTGTTTTTGAGCATACTGGCATACTTTATCCAGAAAAAAAGGCAGTATATTTCTTCTTGAACCTCTAACAACTAAAAGAGGCATAATGTTTGATCAGCTTCTTTTGAGTTTTGGAAAGAACATGTATAATACTCTTTTGGAATACTTCTTGATCTATTTGCCAGGTGGCTCAGAAGGTTGCCATTTCTGAAAAGTCTCTATAGCAGGTCCAGACTATGGTCCAAGTATCTATAGTGTATAATGATGCCTTTCAGGGCTCCTGGCAAATCATGATAGAGGTGTCTCAGTGCAGGCTTCTAGGTTCTGGATCAAGGGCATGCTACTTTTGACTGATGTGTTGCCTCTTCAAATCCATATTTTAAAAATATTTTTTAATCATGACTAATGTTGAATAAAAACCAGAGCAACAGTAGTGTAGAGGCTGCTTTTAGGCAAATAGGCTTGAGCAATGCAGACAGGCTCATCAGGCCGTCCACCTTAAGATATGCATAGGCCCCAACTGACCAATGGGCTACTTACAAGTAGGCAGTTACCAAAAAAGAATTCCATATGTCACCTTACCTCCTCATCTACCCCATCCACTGCCTCATTGCAGACAGCCTCTCCTTTGCTCTCCTGCCTGCTGCTCCCTTGTTGTGCATTCACTAAGATTCTCTCTCCTTTGTTCCTCCATCAGCTTCTAACCAGTCACCCCACATTTGGGGACCCCCATCCAATCAAGAGGCATCCCATTTAGACACTACAAGTACCACTGTCAGTGATACTCTGTGTCCATTCCCTTGGTCTGAACAAATTTCCCACAGAGCACAACACACAGAGCCCTTCACATTAGAGTACAACACTTCTCTTAGAAGTCGAGTTAACAATCATCATGTGTTTATTCTTCCTTCATGAGGATCTCATCCCAATGTAATAGGTTAAAAATTATGTATTTGAAATCTCTTTGTAGGATGACCTCTAGGAACTCAAATATGTTTTATATAATAGATTTCAAAATTCAGTATTATTTATAACAAAAATGTTTGCTTTTTCTTTGTGCTAGTATTATGTTTTCTTGATTAATACTGAACTTTGCAGTTTCAATCAGAGCATGCTAATAATGGACACTTCCCTATTAATATTAGAGCATGTTGCCATACATTTAATACTACGATACCAATTAGTACCTTACTTTCCAAAAAGCTTAGCAGTAAGGATTTAGAAAAAAAAATACTTGGCAAATAAGGCAGATATGATTTATGCTTTTAAGAATATCCAGGGAATAGCAAGATATCTTCCACCTAAGTAATTGGCTTTTCTCAGAAGAGAGAGAAGGAGAGATTGAGACAAAATAAAACCAAAGGAAAAAAAAATTAAACCAAAGGTTTGGGTTCTTGTTCCAGTTCTGCCACTTATTTTATGGTCTTGGACAAGTTGCCTCCTCTTTTTGGGTCTTACAGGATTTTCTATAGATTCAATGAGAGAAAAAATACATAAAGTTTTTAAAAAATTATATTACAGTAATATTAAAGATACATTTTTAAACACAAAGCAAGATTTGTATGTGTGTGTATATAGTCAGGTTTTTGCCACATGGATATAAGTCCTCATTGTTAAAATCAATCACATAATTCTGTTTTTAATTTTTGGGATGACTTGATAGACCAATATATACATATTACACACCAGGATCTATCTTTGCCTGCTTGAGGTTGAAAGTATGGTGATATAAAGATGAGAAAATGAAGTGGTAGGTGGTTATTTAAAAATATTTTTAGTGTTTCAGTGACTACTTCAGACATGAGGTAATCTGTAATTTTTATATTATAGAAGAAAACAGTAAAAAAGAACACTAATTTTGTATTGCCTTCACACTTAATCCAAATACCAGTAAAAGCCAAAACTAACAAAAATATTTCCATAATCTTTATCAAGTTAACACTAGTTACTTAGCTTCTGGTATACTTTTTTCCTCCAGGCTTAAGTGAAAAACATAATGATAAAAAAAAAGAAAGAAAGAAAAACATAATGAGCTTTAATGTAAAGAAAATGTGCAAAGTAAATGGCCAAAGCTTTGGAGTCCAGCAATTTGATTTTAAAGTTTCTCATTTCTCTTACTCTCTAGCTGTTTGATAAGGAACTAGTTTTTTTAGCCCTTATTGACAATGCAAAGTAAGTGCTGAATAAATTTAACTTTTTTTGCTTGTATTCAAAGTTACTTTTGTGTGACATCTGTACTGGAACCTTGAGAAAACCTTGCACTAAAGTACCTAAGCAATTGGAATCTAGGAAACATAAGATGATATATGATCTCTTCACTTAGAACAAACGTAGTAGAGGCCCAATTATCTTTTCTTTGTTACTGTTTTGCTCCTAGAGTGGATAAAAATAAAGACAATATGCCAAATACCCCTGGCTTTGATTAGAATTGAAAATACTGTCAAACACTAAGTTTTTATTTTCTCACATTGCACTCACGCTGTATTCTTTCTTTCATTGAAAAATACAGCAAGATTTTGATGAAATTTCTTTAAATGAAGGACTGATGAAAAGTATCAAATAGGCCCAAATCTACAGATCTGAGTGAGCTGGGAGATGGTGTATCTGCAGACATTTTAGTTAGGAGCTCCGAATTATGTTTAAGGGACCGGTTACCTGTTGAATGTATTTACACTTAGCTTCTGGGAAGATTTGATAGTGCCATGTTACATATGCAGATATACATATAGAAATGCATATGCGAGTACACATCTGCATGCATACTTTTATTTATATGTGTACATCCATTTACACTTCTATATTTGCATTTATTTGAGTATATTTGAATGGTTCTTTAAATATCTTATATCGGTAAAGAAATATCTTATGATAATAGAATAAGTGCTTATAAATATGTTTTAAAGTTGTTTGATTATGTGACATGTACATTCTGCATACTCCAAAATACCCCCCGTGAAAAATCTAGTGCTTTTTTCATCTACACATTAAACGTTCTTTAAAATAGGTTTTGAATATGAATTTGTTCTTTTCAAAATCTTGGAATATATTGATATGATATAAATGCTTCTAAAAAAGTAAATGCTTCTTTTTAAGAGCTACTTTATTTTTTTTTTTTTTTTAAGATTTTATTTGTTTGTTCATGAGAAACACACAGAGAGGCAGAGACATAGGCAGAGGGAGAAGCAGGCTCCTTTGCAGGGAGCTGTGGGACTCAATCGCAGGATCCTGGGATGACGACCTGAGCCAAAGACAGACGCTCAACCACTGAGCCACCCACATGCCCCTAAGACCTACTTTAGTTTCAGAATATTAAACTGCATCTATGCAGAATGATTCATTCAGATATTTAGACAAAAGACATGAGTTAATTAGGAATTTTACCATTTAGCTACACATTATTTTTTAAGTGGATGTCCTTTGTATGAAATGAAGTCATGCTTCAGAAAAAGTAAAAAGGAAACTGCTACTTTCAGGGGAATAAAAGATAGTTGTAATATTCTTTTATTTAATATATTGCATAAAATTTTACTTCATGTATAATTTTTTATGAAATATCTAAACAATTTCTTCTGATGTAAAAAATTCAGATTTTAGTAAACTATAAGCTTTAGATATTTGACATTGATATCTCACCTCATTTTTGGCTACTGCATGTGCATATTATTTATATATGTTAATATTAAACATGGTCAGCAACTTATATTATAATCAGGGAGATTATGATGTCCTTAAACCATCTTTTACACATAATACACAATCAATTTTCTATTGACTATTTTTCCAACTAATCTTTATACTTATGCTAATTAAATATTAAGAAATATATAATGCTGATGGTAAAAATGTTTCATATTGCAGTATATTTTCATATTCAATTTTGAAATATATTTTAGTAAATGCATATATAATTCTTAAAGATGGATTATACTTGAAAAATACTAGGTTTTGTTGATATTTTTTATTTTGTCCCGAGTTCTTAAAAATTTCCCTAGCATACATTTATAAACAGTTGTTCTTTTTCCATTTCTCTATGGCTACTAATACTGTCATTTAAATTTCTATGTTCCAATTCAATCTTAATGAAATACATATTTCATAGATTTTTATCAAGTAATTAAAAACAACTTAGAATTTTAAAACTCCCATTTCTCCCATTTTTTGATCTAGTAAAATCAATTTTTTAAAAACAATTATGAAATATTTTTTAAAGATTTTATTTATTTGTTTGAGAGAGAGAGAGCAAGAACAAGTGAGAGAGAGAAAGTGAGCATGAATGGTGGGGAGGATAAGAGGGAGAGGGAGAAGCAGACTCCCTGATGATCAGGGAGCCTGACACAGGGCTCTGCCTCAAGACTCTGGGATCATGACTTGGCCAAAGGCAGACACTTAACTGACTGAGCCACCCAGGTGCCTCAGATTATAAAATTTAATCTTAGTGATAATGAAGATGACTATTAATGTAAATATTATTTGATTTTTTAGAGATTTTATTTATTCATGAGAGACACACAGAGAGAGAGGGGCAGAGACACAGGCAGAGGGAGAAGCAGGCTCCATGCAGGGAGCCCAATGTGGGACTCGATCCCGGGTCTCCAGGATCCCACCCTGGGCTGAAGGCAGGCACTAAACCGCTGAGCCACCCAGGCTGCCCTGTAAATATTATTTGAATGGGAATATACATATTTACCCAAAATGATATATTGAAGAAAATGATTTTTGGTTTTAGGTCTTCATATTCTGTCTTTTAATTTTTATATCCATGGCTACATACAAAGTACAATGCTAAGGAATTGTACTTTTATACTCATTATAATTCAATTTTGATATTCACTGTTTATTTTTCCATATTTATGTATCTCTGAAATTGGCTTTGCACAAAATGTTTCATTTCAGACTGTTTTTCAAGAATCATCCATCCTTTTAATCATTTATTTAATAAATATTAAGTAACTAATATGTGGAATATTCTACTCTACTTGTTGTAGGAAGATAATCAAGATGAAATCAGAGGCCAGATGTTGCCTCCAAGCAAAGGGCCATATATTAGTCGAGAAATATCATACTTTTATTTAAAATCACAATACAAAGATAGCTCCCATGAAGTATATAGAGCTGTTGATAGGATTAATGATAAGGCATGTGTAAACTGTATAAAACAGTGCTAATAAGTATTAGATAATGATGATGGGTGTTGGTGCTAGTGGTGGCAATAGCAGTGGTGATCATGATTATCAGTGCATATTGGTATATGACTTGAATTTGCCCAGATCCTCATTCAGACTTCTTATTTCTAAGTGTCCTAAAGTGGCTTATTTATTTTCTTACAAACAAATGTATTTTTTGATGTTTCTCTTATACATATGTATAAGAAGTGACACCATATGATAGTTAAAAGCACTGAACTCTAGAACCAAACTTCCTATTCAAATTTCATCACCCACTTATATCTGAGTGACTCAGGCAACTCAGTTTTTCTCTTTCTACTTCAATTTTGCTATCAAAATGTGAATAATAATAAAACTTTTGACTTTATAATAGTATTTTCATTATTAACTGAGTTAATCTATTAAATTAGAAAAGGGTCTAATATATAGTAATTACAAATAGAGTTATTTTTTATCATAAAATCTCTCATTCTGTTTGCATTTGGGAAGTGGTGGAACTGAGTATTCCTGATTCATGGTTCCTCCATTTACATACTCTGAAAACTTTTGTAGAGTGCCTAGAATGTTTCAAACACTCAGTTAACCTCATCTCAACTTTCTCGGTCTTTTGCCTTAAAGCTGATCTTACAGTGAAATTAGCATCAGTTTTGGAGCTAGGGATACCTCAGATTATTTTTAGCTTACTTATTAACATACAACTTCAAGAATATTATTTTATATTTTTGTTGTAGTTACCTTGACTATATAAGGGCATTGTGCCTTGTTGTGTAATTTTTATAAACACTGAGTCAAATAACAGAAAAATGTTTTACTCAGATCCTGGCTCTGTTGCTTCTTCTCTTTAGTTATCTCCTGGCAAAAGCCTATGCGCTACTGACTCCCAATAATAACAAAAAGAATGTTCTTCAGTCTTGTTTGATTAAGGAAAAAACTCTGTCCATTTTTCAACAGTTTCTAAATATCTAGGATTGCAAAACACCCATGACATATCTATAATTAAAGGCTGTTTTACCCAACAACAGCAGGAAGAAACCACCATACAGGTTATATCATTTGTTGTAACACAGTCAAATAAAATAGATGGATTGGTTATTTCCTCAGCAACTGTATGGAATTTAAATGGAATATAGCCATAGTACTACATGTAGAACTTATTTTCTCATTGGTGAGAGGGGAAGCAGGGCTACAATAATTATAAGCAGTAAAGGAGATGTGAAAATGGTATGTGTCTGCTTAGTACTACCATAAGTGGATGTAAAACTAAGATACCAATTTAACATCATAAGTGTTACTTTGCTTACTAATGACAATTAGATATAGGCTTTAAACTATACCATCATGTTCATTCACATAGCAGCCAAATAGTGATAAGATGTTAGAGGAGTCATGAATTGAAGAATATGTCTAACTGAAAATAACTTCTACAGTCTTACAAGGATGTCAGATGAGTGAAATTTGAAGTGTAACACAGGGAGCTAGATAGACTGTATACAACATTATTTCATAGAAGCAATTTTAACACAAAACCTTTAATCCTACTCAAATGTTTTATTGGAGAAAGGAACAGTGTTTTTTTCTTTTTTTTATAATAAATTTATTTTTTATTGGTGTTCAATTTGCCAACATACAGAATAACACCCAGTGCTCATCCCGTCAAGTGTCCCCCTCAGTGCCCACCACTCATTCACCCCCACCCTTGCCCTCCTCCCCTTCCACCACCCCTAGTTCATTTCCCAGAGTTAGGAGTCTTTATGTTCTGTCTCCCTTTCTGATATTTCCCACACATGTCTTCTCCCTTCCCTTATATTCCCTTTCACTATTATTTATATTCCCCAAATGAATGAGAACATATAATGTTTGTCCTTCTCCGATTGACTTATTTCACTCAGCATAATACGCTCCAGTTCCATCCACGTTGAAGCAAATGGTGAGTATTTGTCATTTCTAATGGCTGAGTAATATTCCATTGTATACAGAGACCACATCTTCTTTATCCATTCATTTTGCGATGGACACCGAGGCTCCTTCCACAGTTTGCCTATTGTGAACATTGCTGCTAGAAACATCGGGGTGCAGGGGTCCTGGCGTTTCACTGCATCTGTATCTTTGGGGTAAATCCCCAGCAGTGCAATTGCTGGATCCTCGGGCGGATCTATTTTTAAATCTTTGAGAAAACTCCACACAGTTTTCCAGAGTGGCTGCACCAGTTCACATTCCCACCAACAGTGGAAGAGGGTTTTCTCCACTGGGAGAGGGTTTCTCTCCCTTTTCTCCACATCCTCTCCAACATTTGTGGTTTCCTGCCTTGTTAATTTTCCCCATTCTCACTGGTGTGAGGTGGTATCTCATTGTGGTTTTGATTTGTATTTCCCTGATGGCAAGTGATGCAGAGCATTGTCTCATGTGCATGTTGGCCATGTCCATGTCTTCCTCTGTGAGATTTCTCTTCATGTCTTTTGCCCATTTCATGATTGGATTGTTTGTTTCTTTGCTGTTGAGTTTAATAAGTTCTTTATAGATCTTGGAAACTAGCCCTTTATCTGATACGTCATTTGCAAATATCTTCTCCCATTCTGTAGGTTGTCTTTTAGTTTTGTTGACTGTATCCTTTGCTGTGCAAAAGCTTCTTATCTTGATGAAGTCCTAATAGTTCATTTTTGCTTTTGTTTCTTTTGCCTTCGTGGATGTATCTTGCAAGAAGTTACTGTGGCTGAGTTCAAAAAGGGTGTTGCCTGTGTTCTCCTCTAGGATTTTGATGGACACTTGTCTCATATTTAGATCTCTCATCCATTTTGAGTTTATCTTTGTGTATGGTGAAAGAGAGTGGTCTAGTTTCAGTCTTCTGCATGTGGCTGTCCAATTTTCCCAGCACCATTTATTGAAGAGACTGTCTTTCTTCCAATGGATACTCTTTCCTCCTTTATCGAATATTAGTTGACCATAAAGTTCAGGGACCACTTCTGGGTTCTCTCTTCTGTTCCATTGATCTATGTGTCTGTCTTTGTGCCAGGACCACACTGTCTTGATGACCACAGCTTTGTAGTACAACCTGAAATCTGGCATTGTGATGCCCCCAGATATGGTTTTCTTTTTTAAAATTCCCCTGGCTATTCGGGGTCTTTTCTGATTCTACACAAATCTTGAAATAATTTGTTCTAACTCTCTGAAGAAAGTCCATGGTATTTTGATAGGGATTGCATTAAACGTGTAAATTGCCCTGGGTAACTTTGACATTTTCACAATATTAATTCTGCCAATCCATGAGCATGGAATATTTTTCCATCTCTTTGTGTCTTCCTCAATTTCTTTCAGAAGTGTTCTATAGTTTTTAGGGTATAGATCCTTTACCTCTTTGGTTAGGTTTATTCCTAGGTATCTTATGCTTTTGGGTGCAATTGTAAATGGGATTGACTCCTTAATTTCACTTTCTTCAGTCTCATTGTTAGTGTATAGACATGCCACTGATTTCCGGGCATTGATTTTGTATCCTGCCACACTACCAAATTGCTGTATGAGTTCTAGCAATCTTGGGGTGGAGGCTTTTGGGTTTTCTATGTAGAGTATCATGTCATCGGCGAAGAGGGAGAGTTTGACTTCTTCTTTGCCAATTTGAATGCCTTTAATGTCTTTTTGTTGTCTGATTGCTGAGGCGAGGACTTCCAGTACTATGTTGAATAGCAGTGGTGAGAGTGGACATCCCTGTCTTGTTCCTGATCTTAGGGGAAAGGCTCCCAGTGCTTCCCCATTGAGAATGATATTTGCTGTGGGCTTTTCGTAGATGGCTTTTAAGATGTGAGGAATGTTCCCTCTATCCCTACACTCTGAAGAGTTTTGATCAGGAATGGATGCTGTATTTTGTCAAATGCTTTCTCTGCATCTAATGAGAGGACCTTATGGTTCTTGGTTTTTCTCTTGCTGATATGATGAATCACATTAATTGTTTTACGAGTGTTGAACCAGCCTTGTGTCCCGGGAATAAATCCTACTTGGTCTTGGTGGAACAGGTCAACAAAACCAGGAGTTGGTTCTTTGAAATAATTAATAAGATAGATAAACCATTAGCCAGCCTTATTAAAAAGAAGAGAGAAAAGACTCAGTAAAATCATGAATGAGAAAGGAGAGATCACTACCAACACCAAGCAAATACAAACGATTTTAAAAACATATTATGAACAGCTATACGCCAATAAATTAGGCAATCTAGAAGAAATGGACACATTTCTGGAAAACCACAAACTACCAAAACTGCAACAGGAAGAAACAGAAAACCCGAATAGGCCAATAACCAGGGAGGAAATTGAAGTAGTCATCAAAAACCTCTCAAGACACAGAAGTCCATGGCCAGATGGCTTCCCAGGGGAAGTCTATCAAATGTTTAAAGAAGAAACCATATCTATTCTACTAAAGCTGTTTGGAAAGATAGAAAAAGATGGAGTACTTCCAAATTCGTTCTGTGAGGCCAGCATCACCTTAATTCCAAAACCAGACAAAGACCCCACCAAAAAGGAGAATTACAGACCAATATCCCTGATGAACATGGATGCAAAAATTCTCAACAAGATACTAGCCAATAGGATCCAACAGTACATTAAGAAAATTATTCACCATGACCAAGTAGGAACAGTTTTTATCTACATATGTTTCAAAGCTCACACGTACTACAACCAGGATTACATTATATTTCTCTCTTTCATTGTTTATGTATGCCTATATTTGCTACAATAGGTTTAAATATCATTTTTAAATATTAAGGGTTATTTATAAATTTTAATTAGAGGATATATATATATGTGCTATATATGTATGAATAATCTGCAACAAGATGCTTAAAGCAATTTTATTTTTGTTTTATTATTTTGTTGTTTTAAGGATATAAGCATTTATAATTAACATATGTTATAATTTATTAATTCATAAAATTTTATAATTTATATATATATACACATATATATTCAGGATATACACATATATATTCAGGAAACAGAATTAATGTTATTTACCACTTTCTGTTTTTACTCAATCTAGAAAACTGTAAGCTAATAAGACATTTAATAGGTAATCTTTCAATTTAATAAAAAATAGAGAGGGTCATTATTTCTTCTTGAGTATTTCTAAAAGAATATTATGCTAGAGAATTAAGGGTTTTCAGCCACCAAGCCGAAATTTATCTCATTTTTAGAGAGTAAGGGGGCTTATGAGCATGGATTGGCTGAAAACAGAGGATGGGGAGACTGTTACAAGACAGAAACTTGATTTCAGCAGTTTTATTTAGTGCAAGAAAATTCTTTAACCATCTGGAAGATATAAGAACAGGAATCATTTTTTTTCCTAACGTACCATCTTACAGTGAAACCTTACCTTAAACACACTTTCCAAACTCCATTTTTACTCCATAAAATATGACTGAAAACAAGATTTCTTAAAAAAGAAAAAAAATTAAATCCGAAGTAGCCAGAAGGAAATAAATAATCCAGGTAAGAGTAGAATAGCTCTACATCTAACATAAAAAGTTAACTTTTTTGAAAAAAAATCTTAAATGAAAATTTTAGACAATAGTAAGAGACTTTTTCAAATTTTAAGAAGAAATAATACCATGTTTCTTTGTAGTCTTCCAGATAGTAGAACATGACAAAAGTCAGCATTGCCCTGACAACAAAAACAAACACATTCCAGAAAACAAATACTGGAGACAGGCATCCCTCTGGAACACAAACATAAAGTTTTCAATAACATTTTATAAAGAGACAGTATAACATAATCAAGTATGATTTATCCCAGGAATGAAATGTTGGCTCAACATTAGAAAGTGAATTTTAAATACTAATACATTTTTAAAAATGAAAAATCATCTCCACTAGTCCATTTTCCCTTCATTACTAAAACCAGTTCAAAACTCCCCTTCTTGAGGCCGTGTTCCCTACTTTGCCTTACCTGCTAATACTCTTTTAGATTCAGCCCTGGAGTGCTCAGAGTTACCATCTTTCTCTGATAGCTCATATTGCACTGAAGCTACAGTTGGGTACACTGTGACCCCTCTTGTCTCTGCCTGGAATTCACCATGGCCTGGGAGCTGGACCTGCACTTGTATTCTCACTCTGCCTCCAGTGGTTCATTCAACCTGTCTGAACTCCATATCCTCTGGAGAGGTTTCGAAACTCTGGTGTTTCTTCATCTCTTCCCTATGGCCCATGGGAACAAAATCACACAGAGTAATGGAACTTGGACTTAAACAGCATGTTCGAGGTATACCTGGTAGGGTCAATTCCCAGCACTTCATCATCCCCCATCATCCCATCATTCCTTACCTCTGTCCAAGGAAAAGCAGCATTCACATTCAAGTGGCCATGCCCCTGGGCTATGAAACCATGGACCACTATACCTTTGACCTCTTTGACAATGAGAGTGTATGCAACCCTGTGGTTTATGCCAAGGTGAAGATGATTCTCATCAGTGAGAGTGACTACTGGCCGTCATCAGCCAGCCCTTGTACAATGTCAGCTTGTGTAAGAATGTCATTTTGGGGTCCTCTGGGCTGACAGTTCTGGAGTTCTGTACCTCATGTGAAAATCTGTGAGCCTGCTTTGTTCTCTTTGCCTTTGCTGTGTGCTGGTTTTTCCATATCACTTTTGAGAGCCTTCGTTTTCTCATCTTGAAAATAGGCATGTAACCTCCAGACTGCTGTCAAAGTGTGAATACTGGATGTGAAAGCATCCCTTGGGCAACCCCTACCCACCACCATCTCCCAGTCTCCCACAGGGTCCTTCCAGAGCTCCTAGCAGGTAGCAAGTTTTGTGGCCACACCCACCACCCTGTTGAGGCCTGACCTGGCTTCCCTTGCCCTGCCATTTCCTGAGGTCAACCTGATCTTTCTACCTCCTTTGTTCCAGGAGTTGCTGAAGTTATAGCTGCCTGCTCAGACTCTGAAATTCCTTCTTCCTGACCTCTTTTGAGATTTTATTAAAATATTTAATGGGCAGAAAATGAAAAACCATATAATCATCTTTAATAGGTGTGGAAAACAACATTTGGAAAAATTTAATACCCGTATATTTCAAAAACTCTCAAAAGACTTAGAATATAAGGCAACTTTTTCAACCTGGTAAATAGTGTCAACATTTAACCTAGAGCTCACATCATATTCATTGGTAAAGTTCTGTCTTCCCCCTTAGCTCTGGAGTAAGATCTTCTTTCTTACCACTCCTATTCAAGATCATATTGAATGTTCTAGTCAGTATAATAATAAAGGAAGGAAAAGAAAAATAATGTTGAAAATCTTAGGGAATCTACAGGAATTTTGTAGAACTAATAGTTTAGTTTAGCATGGCAATATTTAAGGCGCGCACGCGCGCACTCACAAACACACACTACACTATACTGGCAACAAACAACTAGATATTGAAATTGAAAAGTCATAGGGATGCCCAAGTGGCTCAGTAACTGATCAGCATCTGTCTTTGGCTCAAGGTATGATCCCGGGTCCAGGACTCAATACCTCACTCCCTGGGAGGAGCCTGCTTCTCCCTCTGCCTATGTTTCTGCCTCTCTCTCTCTGTGTCTCATGAATAAATAAAATCTTTAAAAAAATTTAAAATTCATGTAACGATCACCAAAATATGAAACATTTAAGTATAATTTAGCAAAACATTACAAGACCTATACCCTGAACACAATAAGATACTAATGACAAAAATTAATGAAGATAGTAATAAATAGAGATATAAGCACAGAAGGACACCATTTTGTTATATATTATCTATTCAATCAAGACAATTCCAACTATGATTCTACAAGAATGAAACTGATTCATCTAAAATGTCTATTAAAATGCATGAAATTGATAAACAAAACAGTCACAAAAAATAAGAACACACTATAAAGCTATAGTACACTTATTATATACACTTACTATGCAGTATATACTATATACTATATGTATACATTATATATATACTTACTCTGCACTATATACTATATATAGTACAATGACTATATACACTTAGTAAAGTTATTGTAAAGCTGTAGTAATGAAGACTGTTAAATTTGTAATAAAGGTATGCATATAGATCAGGGAAACAAAATAAAGAGATCCACACACATATGTTAAACTGATTTTGGACATATATATGACAAGGAGATTCAATAGTTAAAAGATAATTTTTAAACATATGGTGTTAGATAACTGATGCCCACATGTAAAGGGTAAAGAAACTTCTACCTTTACCTGCCATAGATGCAACAAAGAAAAATAACTCCTAGACCTAAAATAAGAACTAAAACTAGAAAGCTCAGATAAAACTCTGTGTGACCTAGCAAAGATTTCTAAGACTAAATGTAAAAATGTACAAACTATTTTAAAAAAGAAGAAATTAGACTTCTAAAACATTGAACACTTATGCTTCCAAAGGATGAGCTTAAGAAAATTGATTGGCAAGCCATAACTGGCAGGAATTAAAAAGCATGATTCTGAGGAAGAGATGAGTTCAGAATATATGACGAATCCCTACAACTAAATACTAGAAGAAAAATAGTCCTCAAAAACTTGAACAAATGTTTTGATGGGTATTTAATCCAAGAAAATATAGGAATGGAAAGTTCGTAATTGCAAACATATTCCATATCCACAGGCATTGAATCAGAATAGGAAATAAATACCCCTACGTATCCTCTAGATGGGGTAGAAGTAAAGAGATAGTCACAAACAAGTATTGGAGAGGATGTGGAACAAAAAGAACTCTCTTACATTGGTGGTTGAAATAAAATTGCTTTGGATACTTTGGAAAGGATTTTGGCAAATTTGTTTATCTTGCAATTACCACACAGCCTAGCAATTGCATTTCTGAATATTAATGAAAAAACAAAAACAGTATCCACACAAAGAATTATACTTTAATGTTTATAGTAACTCTATTCTTAACAGGAAAAAAACCTCTGAAAATAATCCAAATAGTTAGAGCAATTGTATCCACAAAATAGAATACTCTCAACAATATAAAGAAACAAACTGTTGATAAATACAACAACATGGAGGGACACTAAATCTTTACACTAAGTGACAAAAGCCAAACACAAAAACCTACCTACTATATGTTTCCACTTATATGGATATTCTAGAAGAGGCAGTGGTTATAACAGTTGTTGCTAAGGGGCCCCAGGTGGGAGATAGGGTAGAAGCATGATTGCACATGAATATCAAGGAACTTTTAAGTGATAGAAATGTTCTGAGATGCCTGGGTGGCTCAGTTGGTTAAGCGACGAACTATTGATTTCAGCTCAAGTCATGATCTCAGGGTTGTGAGATCCAGCCTGGCTCGGACTCCATGCTCACTGGGGAGTCTGCTCAAGATTCTCTCTCTGTCTCCCTCTGCGCGCACCCCCCCATTGCATACATGCACACGCTTTCTCAAAATAAATAAATAAATCTTAAAAATATAAAAGTCAAACAGAATGTAATGTAGAAATGTGCCATGTCATGATTGTGGGGGCATTTACATGACCATATACATTTCTCAGAACTCATCTAACTGTAAAATTAAAATTGGAAAATTTTATTTTATATAAATTATATTTCATTATAGGTTATTTTTAAAAGTATTAAGTTCCACAAGTTCTTTGCTTATTACATATCTACAACATTAGGGTAGCATAACAATGGAATATGTATACATAAGTAGAGATGCATATGTGTTCCCAACAAAAACGATTGGTAAAAATCTACCTTTTGTCCTGCTTTTCCTCACTTTAGGGAAACACTTCTTTAAAGTATTAGTTATCTCTTCCCTTCCAGTGCTACTCTCTGAGTCTTTCTTACTTTGTGTAAAAGCAACTCCTCAGCTCTCCATGCTTGAGAAAATTTGAGACCTTTTCTTCCACAAAAAAATAGTATCTTTCTTATATGCATTTAACTAAAAATTGAGTGTCCACTATATGCTAGATCATTAATTGAGCAGTCTCACATACTTTTTTTCTTAATCTTAATAATAATTCAATGAGGCACATTTTGTTATTTCCAGATAAGGGCAGTGATAGTCAAAGTGAAGAATCTAAAGAGATTCATTGATACCCCAGTGTTACCAGTTCATAAGCATAGAGATTATTCCCTGTCACCTCAGATCCTCTGAGAGTCTGTTTTCCAATATAAATGCTTAGGGGTTCATGATTAATTGGAGGTTAATGTCCCAAGTTACCTGGCTCCATTTTTAAGAATGCTTTTCAGTGATTAAAGAGAGTAGAACATTTGAAATGTCAGAAAATATGCTTGTCTCCCATCTAAAATAGGTTTTAGCAAGTGGCCTCTAATTAACTTCCAAATAATACAACATAGCTAGCTCTAGCTACCTAGCTGATGGGGTCTTAAATGCTCACATAGCATAGAAATGGGAAATCCTAATTTCTTTATATTAATTAGCCTTATAGTTATGTAAAAGGGCCACTTGACATATAGAGAATTAAATAACAAGAAAATCAGCTTCCCAGATACTGGAAAAAATGGCCTCAAATAAAATGTATTCATGTAAAATAATTAAGCACTTAGGTATAGTATACCTCAGCACTCAGTGAGTCACCTTTTTTTTCTTTTTTGGCAACTGTGGTTAATATGTCAACATTATTGGCTACCGAAGTTAAAATTAACAAAATAGGAATGTTAAGAGCAATTTTTGAAATGCTTTAATTGTTAATGTTTTAAAAATGGTTATGACTTTAGAGTTCAAGGTATATAATGCATTTTTCAACATAGAAAGCCATAATCAGGGTAGTAAAAAGTGAAATATATATATATTTATATTTGTGTAGATTCTGAGCAAATAGAATCTTCTATTTTTAATTATGAATATGCCACAGTTCTTTGTGTTTACATTGCTCATGGCAATTTCCTATATATTTGCTCCCAGTTTGCAAAAGAATTTGCAAAATTAAAACTGCATTTTTTTTTTTACTTTAGAGAGATGCACCAACAAATTCTCTCTCCAGAATATGTGGGTCTCAGGTGAAGACATATGTCATAATATCTCTGAAACTTATCATATATATATATATATATATATGGGGGGGGTGGGGAGGAGGTGATGCACTGTGAGGACAGCGTAAATTGAACCAGATATATATATATACATATATATATATAAAGAAAATTTAAAAAATATTGCTGCCCCCTGATAATTTACCCTTGTATTAACTGGTCTTTAGGATTTGGTGTACCAAATCCACCTCTTCTATTCACACTGGAATTACATCTACATCCTTCTTTGGAATATGATAGAAAATTATTTTCAGAGCCTTCATAATGAACAAAAAAACAATTTCTGTCAACTAGTTTATAATACTCTTCCAGTCACTTCATCAAAAATGCTGTTTCTGAATATATATATTCAATTACTTTTTTATTTTTTTATTTTTTTTTAAATTGTTTTTTTTTTTTTAAATTTTTATTTATCTATGATAGTCATACAGAGAGAGAGAGAGAGAGAGAGAGAGAGAAAGAGGCAGAGACACAGGCAGAGGGAGAAGCAGGCTCCATGCACCGGGAGCCTGACGTGGGATTCGATCCCGGGTCTCCAGGATCGCGCCCTGAGCCAAAGGCAGGCGCCAAACCGCTGCGCCACCCAGGGATCCCTCAATTACTTTTTTAAAATTGAAATAATATTTTAAATAATTTTGATTCAAAGCAGATAAATGGAAAAGATGGATTGTGATGTTGAAAAATTACTAGGACAATCAAAAGGTCAGAATAAAATTAAAACAATGTTTTACAATATATAAACAGCAAAAGAAGTGGTTTTATTTAGGTTATTAAATTTATTTTACTCCAATGCAATTAAACTATATTTCATTCTTTATTTTCAGACACTCCATATATCTTGTGTAGTGTAGTCTTAAATTTAATATGCTGACCCTGAAGAAAGACTACCTGGGAAATTTCCCAGTTTAAACTACTCTTGCTGTATTTGCTTTCTTTTGTCTCTTCAGAAAGCAGAGGCAAAGGCAACCAACCTGCATTAGATTCTTCCATTTCATGAAATCAAGAGATCTATTCTTCATCAGATGTTCCAAATTTAGGAAACTGTCAAAACTTAACAAAGCCTCCTAGCTAAAAGAATAATTTCATCATTTTGTTTTTCCTTTAAGAATCACACAAGAGTCATTTATTTCCATTTTACATCTGACGTTGCATCAATCAAGAATGTTCCCTGTGTTTCCTTTTCTTATGAAGCTAAATGTACAAATAAGTAAACCCTCAAATTATATGACTTCATGTTAATGCCCAGCAACCCATTTTTCTTATGCAATTCCAACTTGCAGTAACAGCTTCTTAAAACAGGAATATTTTATCTTAGATATGTATATGGCTACGGACTCACCATGTGGCCTTATCATACTCGTTTACATGCTCCTAATTTTTAATACCTCAGATAGAGTGTGCAGGGATAAAAAATTTTTGTTACTATTTTATATTTACTTGCTTACATTTTTCATTTGTTGGTGCTAAAATAGCTACTGAAATGTTCTTCAAATTGACCTTATGGTTTTGTGCATATGCATATTGTGTGTCTGTGTGTTTGTGTGTGAGACAGAATGATAGAGAAAGAGAGAGAACAAAGAGAGACAGAGATGGGAAGGGAATGGAAAGGAAGGGCAGGGCAGAGACCCAAATTTAGGACTTAATTCTATAAGAGTTATCCTCTGCAAATCACAATTAGAAGATAATACATGAAAATAGAACCTAGAGAACATGGTATATTATGTGTCAGTGACAGTGTTTTTGTACTAGTTCATAATATTTTCTCCCTCTTTCCTTTTCCCTAATGTTCTGTTTTGTTAGCTAATTATGAAAGGGACAAAATTGGAAAAATAGCAACACTGAAAATATAGTTAATGGACTAGTTCACATTAATTACTACTGTAGGACTTCTGCAGATATTATTTCTCAAAGAATCATTTAAAAGGTGGCAATTTGGCATTGTGTCAGCTACATAATTCTTTCTGTAAAATGCCAACAGAAACCCAATATAACAAAAAAAAATAACAAATTTCAACTGTATTTCTGACCATAATGTTAATTTTTCTGTAAGAGAAAAAAATAGAGCTGGGAGAAATCCAAGTCATTATCTTGTCCAACACTTTCATTGCAACAAAGAAGCAGAGTCAGGGGAACTTAAGGCAATGCTACTTAAGAGCATACTTAAGGATGCTTTAACATGGGCAGTTTTAGGCTTTTCTCCTTTTCTGCTGCCCTCCTTATTCTTCACTTGAGGTCTGGAATAGGTTGATTTTGTAAGCTTTGTTATTTTATTCACATTAAGTTAATTGTGGGTCTGGTAAATGAATCAAAATTAAAAGCGGGGGAAAATATGTCAGTAAATTGCCGTTAGTAATTTCCTTTAATACTGAATACTGATTATATGACCCAATTATATTATTTTTAAAGGAGTAAAACATTCTGATTAAATCAATAGCAAAGATTACAAGTATCAGGTTAGGTGTAAAATAAAACCAATGGCAAAGCAGAATTCCTGGATTAGTTCTACAATGACTATAGTCAAATGAAACTTTAGAAATACACATGGAATTTAGAAAATCCTTATTTGAATAGAAAACACAAGAGTAAATCATTGTATGTAAATAGGAACATCTACTTCTAACAGTGAAATTTTAAAAATTTAAAATTTAAAAATAGATACTTCATATCAAAATCTTAATTTTGCCTTCTTACAAACAAATGAGTGATATCTAAACATTCCAGGCCAGCATTCTCCGACAGCATCAGCCAGCTGGGTCCAAATGGCAGCAGTCCTCCCTCGGATTGGGCATGTGCACTCCAGTTCATTATGTGCTCTATCCTGCTGGCCTCATGCATCATATCACCTGGCTGGCTTTTGTAAGCCCTTAAGTCTGAGACCCTGGTGGTTTAAGAACTGAGGCACGGATGATGAGCTTAATTCAGTTCCAAAAAATATCAGCTGTGAACAAGGTACTTTCATAGTTACTGGTGATATAAAGAAGAAGGCATGATCCCTGAACCCAAGGAACTCCTAGATCACTGTTTCCAGTGAGATCAACTGGTAATTATAATACTTTACAACATCTTCATTGAAAAGGTATAGAAGTGGTAAAGACCAAAGTGATTAAATTCACCTTACAGCTTCTTGAGATGGTACTTAGTTAACTGATGTTCAGTGTTTCTTCTTTTCTAATGTATGCATTTAAGGGTATAAATTTCCCTCCAAGCATGGTGTTAACTCTATTTCACAAGTTTCAACATGTACTTTTGTTATAAATAATTTTAAAACTCTTTCTAATTCCCATCTGTGTGATTTCTCCTTTGACCTGTGGGTTATTTAAAAGTGTATTTCTTAACTTCCAAACATGAAATGTTCTAATTATTAATATAAGTTGCTCTCTACCATAATTATCTTATAGCAAACATATTCTAAATGATTTTAGTTCTTTGAAATTTGTTGAGACTTGCTTTATGGACTAGCATGTAGCCAGATTTGTAAATGTCAACGTGAGTTTGAAGAGAATATGTGTTCTTCAGTTGTTGAATGCAGTGTTCCACCCATTCGGTCAAGTTTGCTGAACCTCGGGGTACAGGGTGGTTCAGTCGGTTAAGCGTCTGCCTTTGGCTCAGTTCAAAATCTCAAGGTTCTGGGATCAAGCTCCATATAGGGCTCTCTGCTCAGCAAGGAGTCTGCTTTTCCCTCTCCATCTGCCCCTCTTCCCTCCCTCATTCTCTCTCTCTCTCTCTCTAAAATAATAAAATATTTTTAAAAAAAGTTTGCTGATCATGTCATTCAGATATTCTACATCTTCACTGATTTCTAAAATCTACTTTTTATTAAAGATTTTATTTATTCATTAGAGACAAACAGAGAGAGAGGCAGAGACACAGGCAGAGGGAGAAGCAGGCTCCCTGCAGGGGGCCTGATGCAGGACTAAATCCCAGGACCTCAAGTTCACGATCTGAGCCAAAGGCAGACGCTCAACCGCTGAGCCACCCAGAATCCCTCTAAAATCTACTTATCCTATCATTTACTGAGAGAGGTATGTAAAATATCTTGTCATAATTGTGGATATGTCTGTTTCTCCTCGTAAGTGGTTTTGTAAGTCCTTATGTATTTTTTATTAAGATATAACATCCGTAAAGTACATAATCTTAATTAAATAAATAGGTATTTCTGATAGCAGAAGGAAAAATTTTGGAATCATTGTAAACATGACAAAAATCTGTCTGCACAGAGATAACTTGGGGATCCCTGGGTGGTGCAGCAGTTTAGCGCCTGCCTTTGGCCCAGGGCGTGATCCTGGAGACCCGGGATCGAATCCCATGTCGGGCTCCCTGCATGGAGCCTGCTTCTCCCTCTGCCTATGTCTCTGCCTCTCTCTTTCTGTCTCTCTCTGTGACTATCATAAATAAATAAAATTTAAAAAAATAATGAAAAACCCTGAACAGAGATAACTTTAAAATGCAAAGTCAAAAAAATGCAAAGTCAATATACTTCAATTAAAAATAAATAAAAATTTAAAAAATCAACTGTACTTCAGTTAAAGTAACAAATAAATGAAAATTAAATAGAATCAAAAAAAATTTTTAAAAATGCACATATTACATCTTAACATATTTTATTAATCACTGGATAGTAAAGAGATTAGTGAAAATCTTATCTTCCTTCATTAAAAGTATGACTAAAGCAAGCAAAAAAGTTAGAAGTTGTATCTATAATACAGAGCCAGTTCATGAAATTCAGGCTGTTGGAAAATTTCTCAGCTTCTAAATGAATCACAGTTTTTTTCACTCTTAGTTTGTTGCATAGGCATAATTTACTTAGGATGGAATTCTTGAATTCAGTTTCATTATCATAAAAGTTTTTCATCTATATAAGTGATAAAATCAACTAGGATACCCTCCTGTCAACCTCATTTCTTTTATATCTGTTCAGGGGAATATGACCTGCTTATTGTGGTATTCATAGACAAGGGAAATATACTAATTAAATTGGATATGCATCACCTGCTAATTTATATTAAAAGGTAAAACCACCATGGTATGTCAGATGCTAACAGTCTCCATCAAAATCTCATATGTGAAAAATGACAGTCTCCAGCAAAGCAAAAAGCGTATAGTATGATTAGAATAGGGGCACCTGGATGGTTCAGTCAGTTGAGCATCAGACTCTTGGTTTTCAGCTTGGGTCATAATCTCGTGGATTGAGCCCCACATCAAGCTCAGTATTCAGCACCAAGTCTGCTTGAAAGTCTCATTTCCTCCCCCTTTGCTGCTCCTCCTCCTCCTCTCTCTCTCTCTCTCTCTCTCTCTCTCTCTCTCTCAAATATATAAATAAAATATTTTTAAAAAGAGAAGAATAGTTGCTTGTCACTCATTTACCCTCAGCCCCATGCTCTAGAGATGGGGTAACATAGTAGATTTATATATATTATTACTTTCTCCTAACCATTACACTTTCAGAAGAGGCGCTGGAAACTTCAGTTATTTTTTGAAACATTGACTCCCCCTTTGAACTATTACTAGTGTCTGCATTACACACTTTTTCTCTATTTAGATATAAATTATTTTTGTTATACTCGCATAATTTGCTTTCCTTAAAACTCAAATTCTGTAACATGAAAATAAAGAAAAACCATTTGCAACCATTCTGTTGCAGTTAGCTATATAACTTTGAGCAAAAATATAACTTCAAAATGATCTCATGTCAATCCCTCACCTAAAGCAAAGGTCAAGTCTGAGTCTATTCAAATTCAAATTATTTAAGTATTTGAGCCTGAAATAATGACCATTTTCTACATTATTGATATCTTCCACCTAGATGGCTGAATTGGCCTTCAGAATAAGTGTCGTATGGTGTCATTACGTAGTCTTATTAACATGGTTTTAATACAAATCAACCTCTTAAGTTCAAAATCTTCTCCTTTCTTTGACAGGGATATTTTCTTCAAAAAGAGAGAGCAGGAATTTAATATTTTTAATCTATATCACAATTATCTTTAAAGAAATAAAAAATGTTATCAACTTCATAGGTTTTATGTAATAAATTAAGCCACCTGACACAAATCATTAAAGGAGTGTATTATACAATGCAAAGAGTTTTAAACATTAACTAATTGTCTCATACTACATAGATGTAGTCTAGTAGCTACTGTCTAAAATCAGAGACAGATGCATAATCTAACCTAGATTACCCACATATTCTCTCAAATTTGAAATGTAGGGTGTCCTCACAAAACCATTTTCTATATACCAAGAATCAAATCAGAGAGAACTCTTAGAAGACAGCTGCAGTTGTCCAAGCAATAGATTTGAGTGTATTTTATTGCTATTTTTAACTTAGAGAAAGGGGGGAAAATGGCACATGGAATAGGGTAAATCCAAATGTTAGACAGTTAGAGTTCACTGCAGCTCACTAATTTCGTAATGACTTCAAGTTTTTTAATCCCTCCTGACGGTTCCCAATCAGATGTTCTTGAAGCTTCCATGAAGTTTTAACTTTCTATAATATTATGATTTATTCCTATAGCACTTTTTAAAATGGTAATACAAGATGAAAATCTCTTGAGACTGTGTGTTTATTTTAAAATTTCAGTTACAAAATTCTCTCTGGAATATGTCCCATTCAGTACTGTATTTGGCATGCTGTGATGTTTGTAGAAAAAAGGATACTTGAAAATTATTTGCATTTCCTTCAAATGACACATATGTATGTAATTATGACATGCATATGTAAAATAAGACATGACGATAGAAAATAAAGGTATGTGTCGACTTCAACTTGAATTTAGTAAGCAGTTCATTATTAGAGTATACTTGTTTATATTTTCCATTTGGTTTTAAATGCCTAAATAGTTGTTGAAGCATCCATGACGTTTACCTTGTGGTTTTGTGTGTGTCAGAAATGGCAATGTGGAGGAGGTATGTGCAGAGAGAGAGAAGACTAGATTTGGAAACTAAAATGGAAAATGTTTTTTTTTCCCCATATTTTTCTTGTTTTAATTGCTAGGTCAAGATCCCAGGAAGAGTGTTTCTCAGTAAGAATGTAAGGTGCAAGGCAGATGAACATATTGCATATTGAAGGGGTTTAAATAGTGTATGCCCTCAAGGACTGAGGATTCAAGGCAGTAGACCTGCTAAACTTAAAGTCACAGGGTAAGACTGACATCTTTTTGAATTATCTGAATCTGGTGGGACAGAATTTTAGTTGGCTATTTTATTATCTCACACTTAACTTCTTTTTATTGATTAAATTTTAATTGATTAAATATTTTGTGTAGGTGAACATTTATGTGTTTTGTTGACATACTGATATGATTACAGAGTGAAAGTTAAGCATTATACGTGCTATTGTAAAGAAAAGGAGCATTATGTAACTTATTTCATATCCAAACATGTATGGTATGTAAGACTAGTCAGTCAAATCACCAAAAAACATCAATCTATTAGGGGCAAGAAGATTCTTGGAATTTCCTAATTAGAATATTTTACCCTTTAGAAATAATTGTTTATTTCTGGCATATATATCCAGAACCTTGAAATACCCAATTGATCAGAAAGTTTTTAGATCATGAGTTGACCAAATTTATATGGTAATCAGAGAAGTTTCTTGTGTATAGAAAATTCACGGGATGCCTGAGTGGCTCATCGGTTGAACGTCTGCCTTCAGCTCAGGCCCTGATCCCAGGTCAGGGGATCAAGTCTCACATCAGGCTCCCTGTGAGGAGCCTGCTTCTCTGTCTTTCTATGTCTCTGCCTCTCGCTGTGTCTCTCATGAATAAATAAATAAATATATTTTTAGAAAAAGAAAAAAGAAAATTCACGTGGAGGTTGTGAAGTAATAAGGCTTTAATGACAACATATGTTTTAGTACAAAATAGAATTTAGACCACTTCTGACGATGTGTTTTGCATCAATGCTATCAGGAATCTAATGGAAAATGCAGATGACTGGGCCCCTGTCCTAAGTAAGTGAATCGCAAACTTTCTATCTGTAAAAATGAAAATAATAATAGTGTTATCTAGTAAGAATATTGTGCAAATTATGCAACTAATTCACCTGCTATTTAGAAATCTCTAAATAACAATGGGCTGTGTTGTTGGATATGTATGTGTGTAGTTCTCTTTTAAAACTGGGATTTTCTTTCATTTGTGGTTATTATAACTGTTATTATTCATTATTGTTCACTAGTTGCTGTTATTAATTCTGGCATACTCCAAAATTTGAAAATCGTGTTTTTACCTATTTTCTATTATGCCCTAATAATAAAATAACAAGGAAAATAATACTCTAGAACCAGCAATACTTTTAATACACATATTATATATATTTTGAGGTTTTCTAAGCTACACCATGTCATTGATAGATGATCCCAAATCAAAAATGGATACTCTGCAGTATGATGCATTTGTTTTGCATTTAGCAGAAGGCTGTTGGTCATTCTGGAAATTTTATTTACAGACTGAGACTTTAAAACTACAGTGTGGTTTTTCTTGGTTTGTATTTTTATCTACCCCTGAAAATGACTAGAAATGAAATGGAACATGAATTCCAGAATTTGCTAAAATGCTATATTGAAAATTTCTCTCAGGGTTTGCATTTTTAATGTTCAATGCAAAAATTACTCATTATTTTCATTCTCATATGACAAGTTAAATTATGTTTCATTTCACTATTTTATAGAACAGTATTTTTTCTCATAAAATCTCTAGGACGTACAGCCAAGAATAGCTTGATGAAAATGATTTCTCTTACTTTTCTTCTTAAAAACATTCTTCATCTGGCATCTCTAAATAGATAGCAAATTGCTATATGCATTATACATTTTTGTCTTAAACTGACAATTCGGTATTTGGCAGTGTTTGTATTAATGTAAAGTGCTTAAGATGTTGTTCCTAAAAACTGTAAGTTAATAATTATAAATTATATGTTATAATTATAAATCAATAATTATTCAATAAATAGAGTAAGAACAATTTTAGTTGAAGACAGAAATCTCTAAATAATGGACTGTAGGGATCCCTGGGTGGCGCAGCGGTTTGGCGCCTGCCTTTGGCCCAGGGCGCGATCCTGGAGACCCGGGATCGAATCCCACATCAGGCTCCCGGTGCATGGAGCCTGCTTCTCCCTCCGCCTGTGTCTCTGCCTCTCTCTCTCTCTCTGTGACTATCATAAATAAATAAAAAATTTAAAAAAAAATAATGGACTGTATTATTGGGTATGTATGTGCGCAGTCCTCTCTTAAAACTGGAATTTGGACTTAGTGTAAGTCCTTAAATTGTTAACCACCAGCTCCTGACCATAAAATTGTATTAAAGAATCATGATCAGTGCAACGCAGCCACAAACTCTTCGATAGTGTTCAATATGAATGTCCTTCTGTTATCCTTCCATCATTCTAAAAAAAATAAAAATATTTACTGAGGACGCTTATTATCACCAAATAAACTACTTCACACTTCCTTTAAATTACAAAGTGAGAGTCATGCATTATAGAAGAAATTAGAGTATAGACATTTTTATATGGCTGCCAAATTTCACAAATCTTAGAAATGACTGGGATCCTGCTTAGGTTAACTGACTCTAAAGCCCTCAATTTTTCTATATCTTTTTATCTCATCTTCCTTGTCGATATTCTTTGCCAGTCCTCAGTGAGGTTTGGTACTGTAATTTGACTCAATTCTTACAAAGGTAGCTGATAGACAATATATCCATAAAAAAACCAAGACCTTTCCTCATTTTTAGACAAAATTCTACTTCTTTCTCCCACCTTCTGCTTTTGCATTTAATCTGAAAACACCCATTAAGCAAACAGCCAAAGTTCTCCTATTCTTATTCCCTCTTTATACATCTTTCAGTGCTTACCAAGTCTTGTCATCTCTTTTGACATATCTGTTTTGGAAGTTTCTCCCAGACTGCTCATCATTGATTCTTTCCCCTACTCCCTGCCATTTACAATGAACACACCAATATCAATTAGTGTAGAGCTGCTTGTTATTTTTTGACCTTTAAAAAGGCCAAATCCTTCCATTTATTTGTTTCAACTGTGTACTTGACAATATTGTTTTTCTAATGGAGGGTCATGAGTTGATTCCGATTTGATAACTCAGAATTTTTCCTCTCAATTTTGTAACTTAATGAATTTTTGACAATTCCAATTTATTGACTATGTGCATATACCCTTGACCTTGAAATCCTTCCACAACCATTTGTAATGTTATAGTCGAATATAGTCAAACTTGAAAATTATATTGAAAGCCATCGCATCTGCCCAGTTTTTACTCAAAACACTGCACCCTCTTTCTTCCCTCTCACATTATCATACCTTCTCATATCTTCTGTATAGGTTGCTATTCACTATCTTCATCCTTAAACTAGCATTAAATCTTCATTATATTTCACATTTTCTTCTGACTTCCCCTTCTACCACCATCCAGAGTAGTCTTCTTTTAAAGGGTATACATCTTTCTTTTCCCATATGATATAAATTAATCATGGGAATATTTCCTCATACTCAGGAATTCCAGCCATACTTGAAGGGCATGAAGTTATCCAAGAGCAGGTGTTGGGGATCATTCTTAGAATTTGGTCTACCATACACAATTTACAACCAATATCTTGAAAAGTGGTGTTAATCTTCACCATCAATCCTGTTCCATTGTTTTCTCGGTTAAGTTGGTAATGCTATCATCATAGCTACCAAAGGCAGAATTGGAGGAATAAGCCCTATTTCCTCACTGTCTTCTGATTTTGAACCATCATTCAGCACATTCTACACACTTACTAGGTATTTCTTAAATCTATCCTCATTGTTATTGCCATGTCGTTCATTTTATACCTCGTAATTTATCGATCGATCATCTTTTATTATTCCAACATATCTTTACATTACTGCCAGAATAAATATCAAGATAAAGAAATTGAGCATGGCACACTTCTACCATAAGTCACATAATGCAATAATTTTTAGTGGTAGTGGAGCAAGTGGCATATTAGAGTAGACTTGGGATATTTTTCCAAATGCTTCCACCTCTTCACCTCCTCCTTTCATTCTTATATTCTGACCCAAGCTTGGATTGATAATCTGAGAATGACTGCTTAGTCGTTCTTATTTTTCATTTAAAAATAATGAAATTCGAATTTTACAGATCTGTAATGGAGCCTCCATTATCTAATCCTTTTCCCTAGCTTGATTTTCTTTTCCTCAGCATCTGATATTTCACCTTATCCCACTTATCTCATTATATATAAATTTAGTATTACTGCTCATAATGTTTACTTTCTTAGAATTTCTTGACTCTCTTCTTATTTTGTCAGATTACTATTCAGTTCAGGGTAGTTACTTCACATACCAACTTTTCTAAGTTGATATTCATTATTTATTTTTCCAATTGTTCTCCATAGAGCAAATTAGTTCCCTCCTGTCTACAATTTTCATTTTAGTTGTGTATTTGTCTAGCTCTTACAATTTTGATTTGCATTTCTATTTATATAAGTCTTTGTGGTATACTAACTCTAAGGTATCCTCCAATTATTACTACTCCCTGGTGTTCATGATTTTGTGTAATCCTCTTTCCCTGGATATGTACAGAACTTGTGACTTGCTTCTAATCAATAGTCTATGGCAGGGACGCTTGGTGGCTCAGCAGTTAAGTGTCTGCCTTTAGCTCAGGGCATGGTCCTAGGATCCAGGATCAAGTCCCGCATCAGGCTCCTTGTGGGAAGCCTGCTTCTTCCTCTGCCTATGTCTCTGCCTCTCTCTCTCTCTCTCTCTTTCATGAATAAATAAATAAAATCTTTAAAAAATAGTCTCTGGCAAAGGTGATGGGATATCACTCTCATGATTGTATTATATAAGACTCTGTCTTGTGATAGTAAGATTGCTTTAGAGATTTTCCTTGCTGGATTAATGAAATATGTGGCCATATTGAGAAAGCATCATGAGGCAACAAAATGTGGAAGTCCACTAGGAACAGCAGACTGCCTCTAGAAGCGAGGATGGCTTCAAGATACTGAAAGCAGCCTCTAGCAGCAGGTACATTAGAACAAACAGTAAGTCAGAGCTCTCAGTCTCATAATCTCAAGGAAAGAAATCTTTCCACCACTTGAGTAAACTTGGAAAGAGATTCTTCACTAGTCAAACCTGAAGATAAAAACATGCTGGTTGATGCCTTCATCTCCTCCTTTTTAGATCCTGAGAAGAGGACTCTTCTAAACTATGTTCAGATCTTAAACTGCTGAAACTGTGAGATAATAAATATGTGATTCTGTGCTGTTAAAAGTTTGGTGATTTGTTATACAGCAATAGAAAGCTAATGTATTCTTCAGTGCTGGATATTGGCTTCCTCAAGAGCAGATTGTGCCTTAGCCATTCTGTTCACCCTGTAGTAGAGTCTGATACAGAGTAAATGCTTCAAGAAGATTTGTTGAAGGATTTTAGTTATAGAGAAGGCATAAATATTGTGGCTCCAGGCCTTAGGTAGTCATTAATTTCCAGAGATACAATATAGACACTAGCGTCTCTTCTGCTTTTTTCCTTTTTAAGCCCAACCGATCCACCCACCCAGAACTTCATGTCAATTAAATCCAAAGAGCCCTGAACCTGTACCTCAATGACCTTAATATTGATTCTAACTTGCATTTTTTTTAATATATTTTTAGCCTTCATTCTTGATTCTAATCTGAATCTTAATGTTTTCTTCGGTGGCCCATTTGATTTGATGATATGCCGAGATTTTTGTTTTAACTTCTTTGATGTCATATCACCTTGGTTTTAGATATTTACATAATCTCACTGAAGAAACCTCCTGACTCCAGGCCCTATTTCTAAATGACACAGTTTGCCATATGGGCTATAAGGGGAATCAGATAGTTATTTCATGGCGATTTATGGTTCTAAATCTTCTCATTTTCTAAGAGTCAGCCATTCTCCAGTCCATCTCCATTGAAAATAATTTGTCATGGGCAAAAGAGCACCATGAATAGATGCTTATATTTACACTACAAAAGAGATGTGAAAGCAGAGTAGTTGGTGCTGTATTTTTAAGCACCACTGACCTAAATGAACTTCTGTGGCTCTCTTTTTTTCCTGGATATAATCAGAAGGGTTTGGAAAGAAGTGGGCATAAGCTATACAATGATTTTTTTTTTTTTTTAATAACAGAGTGATACAAGCAGACAAAATGCCTACTGCATTAAGGGATTTGAAGCCAATGGGTTTCTTCAGATGTCACCTATTTAGTTACTCATTGTCCATGTGTCCACCAATGACTAGAATGACCAGGATTTCCAATTGTTTAACACTGGTTAAACAGACAGAACATACTGGTTTTAAGATAGAGCCCTATCTACAGGCACAAAAGAGAAAACACACAGTTAGTAGCTACCTGATGACAAACATGCGGTGTATATACCACTGTATGAATTGGTAATGTCTGCATTTTGACTTGAAATATTTTATCTATAGAAACCTCTAATCCAACTTTTATTTTGTTTTTATTATTATTTTTATTTTTTTTCCTTTTGATAATCCAACTTTTAAAAAACTCTCACTCTATTCTTCCATTCCAAACACTGCTAACAGCATGTAGCCTTTGGGTCTTATCAATTCCAGTTTGGCTTTACCCTCCTGATCCTAAACTTTCAGAGCCAGTATTCTTTTTTCATGGAAACTTTTGGCACCTAAGGAACTGACCATTTCCTAGGATTTATTGAATAGTGGTATTAGTTTATCCTCACCTATCTACTTTTATATCATTTAGAGCTAAATTTCCCAAGAGAATGCTCTTACTTTTTTCCCCAAACATGACTATGGTATTCCATTTCTAATCCTAATCATTTCTCTGCCAATCACGCTCTGCCCTGCATGCACACTTTCAGCCCTACAGTGAAATTTACCTTTTTTCAAGCTAATTTTACAAAAGCAACTCCAACTGTATATTCACTTCAAAAATAATAGCCTGGGATAAATTATGCTACTTGGGGTCACAAAAGAGTGGAGATCTGTGCTGTCTTCAATTTAGGAGAAATTTCATCCACAAAATTTCACACTGTCACTGTGATGATGTCATTCTTTTTGTCATGCCTACATTTCCCAGCTATTTACTCTCCAATAATGACAAGACAGTTTTCAAAATACTGTTCAAAATCTGGTGTATGTATATGTATATATGGATGTATCCTTTTACATTTCCATTCATTACCTGATGATTAATAGAATTTCAATAGTGTTTTGATGAGCACTTATGCTGCCACACATTCAAGAAAGAACAAGACAGATGCAGTTTACTTACCAATTCAGAATTGTACGTAACAATTGACTGTAGTCTTCTGGCAAATACATTCTATTCCCCTCATCCATACTTTCTCTACTTCTTGCAATACCAGACAAAACCACCAATGTAATAAAAGTTGTATCTGTTCGGTACCTAGTGATTCTCTAAAAAGCCAGCAGAATATGGAATGTCTGTTTCACATTTTGAGTCATAAATCATTTTTCCATAACTTTTTATATGTAATATTTTCTTCTTTCAAATGTTGCCTATCATTAAACATTTAGCATTGTGTCTTATGCCCTTATATTGAGATAGCATATACTATTAGTAATAAACTGAAATAATTCATGTGATATTGATCAACATGACCTCAACTTCCTCCTCAGCTTGACAAACTTTAAGCAAGTTTCTTCTTGACTACAGACTTCTGGCCACCCCTTTCTTAGAGCATTTACTTTAGAAAACTAACTTATAATTGCAAATTCTTCCTCTGCTCCTTTGAAATGTAGATAAATCTTTTTCCAGTCTATTGCCAGTTTTACAATGCAGGAATGCCTTTCTCAAGGACTTGGAAGCCCTCCTGTTGAAATGTAATCAGCAAACATAGATTCCTTATCTCCCAATCTGTGTGATGGTAGGATTCTAAATTCTATAAGCACCAATCAGCAAGCACATATGGTGTAATCACATTGACTAATCTTTCTAATGTTCTTCAATACTTTTTCACTAGCTCACCCCAGGCTTTAAAAACTATGCTGTCTTTTGCTTCAATGGAATTGAATTCAATATCTCTCCATATTGCAATAGTTTTGAGTAGAGTCTTGTTCTCTAATTCCATCCAGTGCAAATTTTTGACAATATCCATAACTCCACATAATTATATTAATGTGAAATAAAATGGGCTTTCTACTGTGTGATAATAAGCAGCAAGAAATCTAATTTCCATTTATGAAGCAACTATCTGCAATTCTATTCAGTGTCTGATTTTATATCTAGTACTATATGTGTAGTATTTTGTTTAATTTCCATATTTGATTGCTATTTGATTTGATTATCTTTTTTTGATAACCAATTCTGATCTTACTAGAGCTGATAACATTGTAAAGTATTTACTGAAGCTAACTACCAGAAGGGTCATGAAAAAGGATTAAAATGAATTCATATTAATGAAAGCATAAAAGTTTTACCTAGACAGCTTTCAGAAGATACATTCAACAAAACACAATTGATCTATCTTCTTTTGTTTCATATATTAGCTTAAATTTGGTCTTTAGTCAGAAAAACCTATTTGAAGACATAGAATTTTTTTCATATTCATGTTATGAGAAAGAGAAAGTAATGGACCTGTATTACCTCTTTAAAAATAAAAAGGCCAGCCTAGACTATATATAAACCAATCTTTACCCTACCTTCACATAGATAATAGACAACATATGCCTCTTTGGTTTATATGAAATGTACCTTTTGGTCTGATGTCTAAAATCACTATTTAAATACTCAGAAACAAAAACAAAGCACATTTTATTATGTTTATTATGTTTTGTTTTGTTTTGTTTTGTTTTTTGAGAACACTAAATGCTCAACATCACATGGCATCAGGGAAATATAAATTAAAGCCACAATAAGATACCATCTCTCTTCAGGCAAAATGGCTAAAATTAACAAGTCAGGAAATGATGGATGTTGGTGAGGTGCTGAGAAAGGAGAACCCTCATACACTGATGGTGGAAATGTAAGCTAGTGCAACCATTTTAGAAAGCAATATGGAAGTTCCTCAAAATTTGAAAGTAGGGGGTCCCTGAGTAGCTCAGAGGTTTAGCGCCTGCCTTTGGCCCGGGGCACGATCCTGGAGTCCCAGGATTGAGTCCCAGATTGGGCTCTTGGCACGGAGCCTGTTTCTCCCTCTGCCTGTGTCTCTGCCTCTCTTTCTCTGTGTGTCTCTCATGAGTAAATAAATAAAATCTTTAAAAAAATTAAAATAGAGGGGCACCTGGGTGGCTCAGTGGTTGAGTGCCACCCTTTGGCCCAGGACATGATCCTGGAGTCCCAGGATTGAGTCCCTCATCGGGTTCCCTTCATGGAGCATGCTTCTCCCTCTTCCTGTGTCTCTGCCTCTCTCTCTATGTCTTTCATGAGTAAATAAAATCTTTAAAAAAAAAAAGTTGAAAATAAAACTATGAGTCAGCAGTTGCACTACTGGGTATTTACTCTAAAGTTACAAATGTAGTGATCCAAAGGGCACCTGCATCCCAATGTTTATAGCAGCAATGTCCACAATAGCCAAACTGTGGAAAGAGCCCAGATGTCCATTAACACATGAATGGATAAAGAGGATGTGGTGTATATATAGAGTGGACTACTACTCAGCCATAAAAAGAAAAGAAAAAAGAAATCTTGCCATTTGTAACAACGTGGATAGAACTAGAGGATATTATGCTAGGTGAAATAAGTCAATCAGAGAAAATCAGAGAAAGACAGTTATCTTATGATCTCACTCATATGTGGAATTTAAGAAATGAAACAGAGGATCATAGGAGAAGAGAGGAAAAAAACAAAACAAGATGAAATCAGAGAGAGAGACAAGCCATAAGAGAAACTTAGCCATATTAAACAAAGGGTCTCAGTAGAGGGGGAGATGGGTAAGGGGACGGGGTAACTGACTGATGAACATTAAGGAGGGCATGTGATGTATGAGCACTGGATATTATACAAGACTGATGAATCACTGACTTCTAACTCTGAAACCAGTAATACATTGTATGTTACTTAATTGAATTTAAATAAAATTTAAAAAGAAAAAAAAATAAAACACTAAATGCAAATACTTAAATAATCTTTAAATTAGGCTATATTTAAAATGTTCTGAAGTATTTAAAGCTCTCTATATAATAAGAATTACATTTCATTTTCCACATATACTGAGTATCCCAAAGAGTAAGTTACTGAATATTTTTAGGCATAACTTGGGAACATAAAGCCTATTGAGAGTACGTATATCATACTTTCTAGTAATGGATGATATTTACTCTTCAAAGGAGAAAAAAAAAGAAAATCGAGACAAGTCTTACAATTTAGTAAATGAACCCATTTAATATCAGAATGGATCAGCTTCTGGGTTAAACCCTCTGGATAAAACTCTGGATAAAAATAGGTAAGCAAATATTAGGTATTCCTAGATTAAAATGGGATATTTGAATATTATTTACTTTACGGTATCTTTAATCACCTTATTGTCTTATTTTATTTTTCACATAGTATGTGACCCTCATTCACTTGGAAAAAAAAAAGCAAAAGCATAATATATTTATATATATCTCAGTAAACTTTTAATGAAGCTCTCTGAAGAGAATATGTTTTCACATTAACAGAAAAACTGTAGAATAGAAAAGAGGAAGGCCAAAATGAGAAGAAAGAAAAGAACTAAAATAAAAAAGCTTTAAGTAGGAGAAAGACTGTAAGATATGAAGGAAAAATCATATCTTGTCTAATTAAATTAAAATGTCCAGTGAATTTTATATTCTTTAATGAAGCCTATATTTTTACATAGAGCACATAATCTTTATTATATTTACCTTCTTAAGATGGAGAACATGTTTTCCCCTTCTGCTTCAATGAAACTTTGATTCACATTATGTATATTATTTTGTTGACAAGTCTTATATATTTATCTTCTAATAGTTGCTGTTAATTAGGGAAAGGGAAAATTTTCTGCATTTCTACATGATCAGATTATTGCTCTAGAAACTAACTTCTTTCATTTGTAAATTGAGTGATTTGCATACGAATTGTTTCACCAGCTTTTTTGGCTTGCCACTAAGCTAGTATCATAGTATCATATGATACAGACCTTCCTTAAAAAAATATATTTTATTATTTATTCATTGGAGACACACACACAGAGGAAGAGACAGGCAGAGGGAGAAGCAGGCTCCATGCAGGGAGCCTTAGGTGGGACTCGATCCCGCTATTCCAGGATCACACCCTGGGCTGAAGGCAACGCTAAACCACTGAGCCACCCTGGCAGCCCTGACACATTTGAGATAGGAAGGTTCCTATCTCAAATTTAAATTTATTTATTTATTTATTTATCTATTTATTTATTTATTTATTTTTTAAACTTTTATTTATTTATGATAGTCACAGAGAGAGAGAGAGAGAGAGACAGAGACGCAGGCGGAGGAAGAAGCAGGCTCCATGCACCAGGAGCCTGATGTGGGATTCGATCCTGGGTCTCCAGGATCGCGCCCCGGGCCAAAGGCAGGCGCCAAACCGCTGCGCCACCCAGGGATCCCTCAAATTTAAATTTAAAACAAAAGTAACTTATGGTGCTATATATGTATATATAACTATATGTATTATTATATTTATGTAACTGTATATTATAATTATATGTTTATAAGATAATTATAACTATGTAATAATTGCATATTATATTTTTTGGTGATTTTTTTCCTACAAAAAAGAATATGTGGATATTTTGTTTCTTTCTTTTTTTTTCTTTTTTTTTTTTTCTCTCTCTGTAATATAATGCAGTATAAGCCAGCTAGAGTCTGGGATGCATATAAGGGAGGAAAAAAAATATATATATACACACACTTTTGTGTGTGTGTGTGTGTGTGGATGTGTGCATGTCTAATAATATTTTATAATTATTTAAATATTTCTCACTAAAGTAGAGGGAGATAGACTAAGAAATTATAATCTTCCAGCCATCAGGATTTAAAGAGGTATCATTTATCTCATGTGTGACTGGTATTGAATATCAATCTATGCATTAGAAAGGTTTAGCCATATTTTTCAATAGTGCATGTAATAGGTGTTGATGGTACTGAGTAGAAGAGTTTTTTGACACATAAATTACTTATGTCCAGCATAATCATTCAGACTCTGACAGTTCAAATGCTTATCCTCACGGAGATGAATTTGCTCTTGCTAGTAAATGAAATTGACATAAGGGTTGTTGAAGGAAGTAGAATGTGGCATTTCAATTTCAATGTCAAAAACATTGAATCTTCTCATTTTGTTTAAGAATTTTGAGATCTATAGGGAGATTAGAAAGCTTGAAAATGCTAGTTTTGTTTCATCCTGTACTTTTTAAATATGCACTGAGTGCATATTAAAAGGGTTTATAGGATAAAATACAAGAATATCCATGTAAGTTAATACAATAAGTTTCTTGAATGAGTTTGGTTGAATGCAAATGAATGAAAGGTTTTAAATTATTCAAAATCTTGACTAAACATTTAGAGGTTAGAGTTCAAATATCTCTTCAGATACAGAGAGCTTTTGAAATTTAGGAATTAGTTGAATGTCTTAATTTCTTAAAATAATCTGTGGTTATAAATAAAGGGCAATTATGTAGATATTAGAAGATGACAATAATTACTGGAGATTAAATTTCCAGATGATTTCTGTAATTATTTAAGACTTAACCTTTAGAATAGCTAATGAGTATACTGAAGGAGAAAGTTAATTTGATGGAAGAAAAATATTATCTGGTACCTGGTGATGAGCATTATAAACATGAAGATTAATGTCAAGACAAATATTTACTAATGTATTTGAGTTTTTTTTTAAGCCATACATTATATATAATGGAAATAACTTTAATATCATGGCTTGGTTTACTTACAATTTATTTCATAATTTTTACATGTCATGTGATATTATCCTTTTAATTTTTTTGAACATTTAAAATGAAAAATCATTTTGTCATGGGCTATACAAAAACAGCTCTGATTTCCCAGACCTGATTTGGCCTGAGGGCCATAGTTTGCTAATCCCTGTTCTATACAGCAGGTCCCCCATTGAACAAAAAAGTATGAGGCATGCAAAAGGAAGAAAAAAGTCTGAAGAGACAATTTGATCAGTAGTACAAAAAATCAGATATAACACATCTGTTGGAACTATAGGATAGGGAGGAATAATTTGTTAAAAACCCTAATGGAAAAAAGTAGACAAAAATTCAAGACCACATGTATTTTCAACACAGATTAATGCTCAAAGAAAGAACCAAATTTATATGTTAGAAATAACATAGTAATAGAACTAAAGAATATTTTTGAAGGATCATCAGTTGACTCAGAGCAACTGAGAAAAAATTAGAAAGCTTGAAGAGAGGCAAATAGAAATTACCTAAACTGAAATGATATAAGAGAAAAAAGTGGAAGTAAAAGAATCAACAATAATAAACAGAACAACCTAAGAGCTATAATTCAATATCAAGCAGTCTAACGTACACATATTTAGAATCCCTAAAGAAGAAAGAAAATAGAGCAAAAGAAATGTCTGAAGAAATCAAGGACAAAATATTCCAAAATTAGTGACAGATAAGATGATCAGAAAACATCAAGGAAAAATAAAATGAAAATAAAAATCAACACTTAGTCATACCATATTTTTACCTCATAAAACCAAAGAGAAAGGGAAAAAATTTGAAGACTACTAACAAAAGATATCTATGTTACCTACAGTGGAACAGAAGTAGGAATTAAAGCCAACTGTCTATCAGACTCTATGTTAAGGAACAGTAAAAGTTAATAACTTAAATATTGCGTATGGCTGCTTTCATGCTACAGTGAGGGAATTGAGTGTTTAGAAAATCTAAAAAGAGGCAGGTTAAAAATAAAAGGATGAAGAAGTAAGTGTCATCCTTAATACTATCCAAAAAAATAATAATTTTCAGTCATTGTAGGGTTCAAATATAGAATTATCAGAGATAAAGAGGGAATTACAAAATCATAAAAGCATTAATTTTCTAAGAGGACAGAACTATCCTCATTACATATAGATTCAGTAACAGACTTTAAAAATGCATGAGGTAAAAGGTGGTAGATCTGAAGGGAGAAATAGATAACTCCACAATTATAGTTGAAGATGTAAACATTTCTGTCTTAGTAGTAGGCAGGACCTACTAGGCAGAAATTCAGTAGGGAAATAGATGGCCTGAATAACACTATCAGAGACACTGACTGATGTTTATAAAATACTCAATGCAATAAGGACAGAAAACACATTCTTCTCAACTGCACATGTAACACACCAATCTAGACCATATTCTAGGTTATCAAACAAAATAAAAAAAAAATAGACTCAAGTATATTTTCAGACAATAAATAGAAGTTAATATAATGATATTATGATTTTATTCAATTTGCTTACTGGTGAAATAATAAACATAAGTTAGTCTAAAAATAAAATATATTGGGGTACCTGGGTGATTCAGTGATTGAGCATCTACCTTTGGCACAGGTCGAGATCCTGGGGACTTGGGATGGAGTCTGAGTTCTGCATCAGGCTCCCTGCCAGGAGCCAGCTTCTCCCTCTGCCTATGTCCCTGCCTCTATCTCTGTGTCTTTCATGAGTAAATAAATAAAATCTTTTAGAAAATAAATAAATAAAAATATTTTATCATCCTAATAAAATTTTAATAAAAAATCATGTGAATTCTAGGAACCAAATTTTACAAAATGGTGGTATGCATATTGTGCGACTGGTTGTGCAATAACATTCTAGAGAATGAAAAAGAAAACACTGAAAACAGCTTGGTAGATTTTTTAAATAAAATTAAATATACACCACCATATAACCAGCAACTACACACTTGGTATTTATCTTAGAGAAATGAAATTGATGCTGACTCTAAATATTTACATGATTATCCCTAGGATCTTTTCTTTTTCTTTCTTTTTTCTTTTCTATTCTTTTCTTCTTTTTTTTCTTTTTTCTTTTCTTTTCTTTTCTTCTTTCTCTTCCTTTCTTTTTCTTTCTTTTAGAATTCAACTTTTAGAGCAATTTTAGTTTCACAGAAAAATTCATAGGAAGGTACAGAGTACTGTATTTGCTTTTCCCCAACACATACATAGCTCCTCTCATTATCAGTATCATTCACCAGAGTAGTGTATTTATTACCATTGATGATACATACTTTGACATATCATAATCACCCAAAGTTCATATTTTACCATGGGGTTCATTTTTGGTGTTATTCAATCTATGGGTTTGGAAAAATTATGGCAAGTGCCTATTTTTATGATAACATACAGAATATTTTTACTGCCTTAAAAATCCTCTAGGTCCTTCCAGTTCATCCCTCCTTCCACCTCACCTCTAGCAACTATTGATTGTTTTGCTGTGTCCATAGTTTTGCCTTTCTAGGATGTCAGATAGTTGGAATCATACCATACAATAAATAGCATTTTTAGATTAACTTTCTTCAAGTGTCAGTGTGCATTTAAGTTTCCTCCATGTATTTTCACGGCCTTATAACTCTTTTTTTTTTTTTTTTTTTTTTTTTTTTTTTGGTGCCGAGTAATATTCTGTCTGGGTGTACCACTGTTTATTTATTCATCTACTGAAGGACATCTTGGTTGCTTCCAAGTTTTGGCTGTTATGATAAAGCTGTGCAAATATTTGTGTGCAGATTTTCATGTGGATTTAAGTTTCCAGTTCATTTGGTTTAAGACCAAGGAGCTTGATTACTGAATCTGCAAATAGTGGAAGTTTAACTTCTTGACAATTTGAATGTCTTTTACTTCTTTTAGGTGTCTGATTGCTGAGGGTAGGACTTCTAGTATTAGGTTAAATAACAGTGGTGAGGGTGGACATCTCTGTCTTGTTCCTGACCTTAGACGAAAAACTCTGTTTTTCCCCATTGAGGATAATATTAGCCTTGATTACTGTAGCTTTATGTTGTGTTTCAACATCAAGTGGCATAAGTGTTCCAGTCTCATTCTCCTCCAATATTGTGTTGGCTATTCAGAGTATTTTGCCTTTCTTTTTTTTTGTTTGTTTGTTTTTTTTTTTTGTTTTTTTTTTTTATTTTGCCTTTCCATATTAACTTTAGAATTATGTTATGATAACTATAAAATAACTTGCTAGAATTTCAATTAGTCTATAGATCAATTTGGAAGGAACTAACATCTTACATCATTCACTGATTAACCTGACATATAAAGTCCTAGACTTCTCCCAAACTCATGACAAGTATGTTGGGCCACTCAGCTTAATGCTTCTCATGAGGTTGACTGAGACATTAGGAGGGGCTACAACATAGCTAATTTTTCTTTGTGCTCAATGATACTTGCTCTTCTTTCCAAATGTATTGATCCATAATATTCTACATGCTAATTTTATTTTTTTCCAAGAACACAGCCTGAATTGTTTTAATAGTAAGTCATCATCTCAAGATTCCTATCTCTTATGGAATTAGCTAGGGAGAGTAGACTGGGTTTCAGCCTCCTCTTTCTGGTCTTGGTCCTTAAACCTTAACCTGACTTATCAGCTTCCCAGTACCTCCAAATGAATTTTCAAAATATATTATTCAGCTCTTTTAACTATAATTAGTTAGAGACCTGGTCAGAATGATCTAATCTGCCATTTCTATCAAAGCATTCCCTTTTTCAGCAAGGCAATTTAAAAGTTAATTCTAACAGTATACATTTTTAGATTACACTGTGAATGTTGGTGCCATTGCCAGTAATGAAGTGGATAAAACATAGATCTGATTAATGTCTAATATTCTTATGTCAGCCCTCAATACTGTTTATATAGAAGATATTTTAATTCTAATATAAGTGAATTATTAATTTAAAAAAGCATAATTCCTTCTAAATACAATGTAATGTTTCCAAAAAGAAATCCTAGAAACCCATATTAAAAATTTCATATAGGGACTCCTAGTTGGCTCAGCAGTTGAGCATTTGCCTTTGGCCCAGGGCATGATCCTGGAGTCCTGGAATCGAGTCCCACATCAGGCTTCTCTCTCTGCCTGTGTCTCTGCCTCTCTTTCTGTGTCTCTCATGAATAAATAAAACCTTTAAATAAATAAATCATACAAAAAATTAGGTGATAATTTTAACCTATCTATAGGTTAAAATAAATAAGTGAATAAATAAATCTCTCTATATAATATATATACACGCACACAAATTCTCTCTATATATTAATAACCTTCTTCACTTTCACATCTCAGATTTAAAACATTATCCATATTGCCTCTTTTAAGGCCTTAATATAAGTAAAATAGAGATTGTTGTCTTTATATTTGCTGCTTCAAGATTTAGTTACCTGTTTTTCTCACATTCATGCCCAGCAAAATCTAAGAAAAGTAACAACTGCATCTGAGTGTACAATTTGGTTGCATTCTTATATCAGTAAGTTCTTTCTATAAAGCTTAATTCATTTTGAATCATTAGGCTATCGTTCTTGGGATGAGGTAGCTGTCATAAGTTCAGCACTTTGCATTTTACAGAATTTAGTATCTCTTAAGGTTTCTTTTTGTAAGTGTTGTGTGTGTACTATTGTTTCAATTTCCTCCAACTGCCTCAATTCCCATAGTCTGCCCTTCGATGCACATACCTTATTATATAAAATCTACTTGGAAAAAAAATAAACTGAAGGTATATTGTATATTTGTGAGCTGAATTAAAGGAGAGTAATTATGTACTTGTCCTGGAGCACCATTACAAAAATATTATAATTGTTGAAAATGATTGTGGGTAATTTGCCTAACAGTAGTGCTTTGTTTTTTCTAATGGTGATAGCAGTCATTGATAGTGCAATAGAAACTTCTTTGGTTACCTGTGACAAGTTGGGAACAGGAACTCCTCTTTTTATTTAAGTATATAATTGTAAGCATTAATGAGTTTTCAGTATGTTTCCTGTATGTTTGTATTTCTTCGTATCTACACAGAAATTGGCATTGCATGTTGCCATGTATCACTTTGATTTGTTTAAATAGATATATATGGAGCTTCTTTCCTAGTCCTCAAACAAGGTGGAATTATCCCTTACATATTGACTCCCTGTCACATTTTGTAGAACATGGCATCAATAGCCAGACTCCATGACATTTAGTAGGAATAATCAGTCATAAATTTTCTTTTTAGTTAAATTCCAGTGAATAAATAGGTGCTGTCATCCTAAGAATAAACAATGGCACATTCAATAGTATAATACATATATTTATTTCATATAATTGTGTTTCATAATTTTTGAAGGTCAAAACCACTTATAATAAACTTCAAAAAGTTTATTATGTAAAATAACCTAAAAAATATATCTAAGGGAAGTCATGCCAAACCTTGTAAAGGAAATATTTTAATCACACAAGGAAATAACTGCTATGTCAAATGGATACTAATATTAACATACTCAAAGTGGATATACTAAATATTCAAAATTTTAGATTTTAAATGTTTTAACTTCACGACCCATAATTTTTTAAGTGAAGCTCAACTTTTCTGGTTGAAAATCACTGTTCATATTTATTTTATATTCCCATGTTGGTCCTTGTATTATAAAGGAAAAACTAAGCAGGCTATTAGGTCACAGAATTGAGTTTACATTGCAGGTTTTACTAATTCTGTGACCTTGAGTAATTCTTAGTTTTTATTTCCTTTTCCGAGAAATGAAGATAGCGGAGTATGTTACATTTTTTTTTCTAAAAACAGAGGGACTATAATACAGCTACAGAGGTATGGTTTGTGTCTGTTTAGGAGATGGTTGTGCATGTCCTTATAAGACATGAATTATTAGGGGTTATGAACATTTTTTGTATAAAGAATGAAGAGCTATTGAGAATTTAAAAAGAAAAGAATTTTTTTTTTCCTAAGTAACTATCAAATTGGAATCTATAAAACATTGGTAAATGGAATTTGGGGGTAAATAAAATTAATAAATAAGAGAAAATTATCACTGCAATTAAGTTGTAAAATCATGAGCTCTAAATTAGGATTTAACAGGATTATATACTTGAGCAATATACAATTTGGAATGAATGTCTGACTGAACTGAGGTAGGGTGGAAAAAGAAACCATATTTGAAGCTAGCTATGAAGTTGCTTTAATAGGGAGAACGTTTTTATTTTATTTTCATTTTTTTAGGATTATTTATTTATTTATTTATTTGACAGAAAGCACAAGCAAGGGGAGTGGCAGGCAGGGGAAGAGGGGGAAGCAGACTCCCTGCTGAGCAGGGAGCCTGATGTGGGACTCAATCCCAAGACCCTAGAATCATGACCTTAGCCAAAGGCAGGCGTTTAACTGACTTAGCCACCCAGTTGCCCTGCAGTGTGAACATTTTTAATGATACAGGAAGTAAAAGAGAAAAGTTGGGGTGGGGAGAAGACAAGTTCAGTTCAAGAGAGGACAAGAAAATAGTTCAAAATATTCACTCATTCATCACACAGTATTTATGAAATTCCTCATCAGTGCCTGACCTCTTATCAGGCTTTGGTAATAGACATAGGCAGGACTCTGTCTTCCACCATGTTCTCATTGCCTATAATAGGCCAAGACAGGATTTAGTAGCCATATTTAATGGATGTCAGAGGTCCAGCATTAAGTAACCAGTGCCACTTAGTGATCAGAGTCTTCACTTCTTGCCCCATTCCTATGTTTCCATGCTACATAAGCCTCAGAAAAGAAGCTACAGAAATAGCTGTTATAAACTCTCTTCTAAAGTTTGCAAGTGGGAATACAGAGCCAGGTACAATCAGTTTTATAGAATAAAGAAATAGCCTACATTGTTAAGATGTAACATAGTAACTTTTATCTATGGTACATATTTTAAGCCTAAATGACTATTATTTTACATTTTCTATATCTGCTTTTAAAATACAGAACTGATTTCATTTTAATGTCAGAAAAGAGGATTAAAACAAATGGTGTTATTGTGAAAACATGGGCATTACATATAAGAATATACATTATGAGTGTTGAAAACACTTAATTCTTTTTTCTTTAATTTTTAAATTTGTTTTTTTTATTTTTATTTTTTTTGTTTATTTATAATAGTCACAGAGAGAGAGAGAGAGAGAGGCAGAGACACAGGCAGAGGGAGAAGCAGGCTCCATGCACCAGGAGCCCGACGTGGGATTCGATCCCGGGTCTCCAGGATCGCGCCCTGGGCCAAAGGCAGGCGCCAAACCGCTGCGCCACCCAGGGATCCCTAATTTTTAAATTTGAACAGATAAAATAATTTTGGGCTAAAGATTATATGTGTGATCATGTGTTGTATTAGTCTGCTTAGGCTGCTATAACAAAATAGCATAGAGTGGGTGGCTTAAATGACATTTATTTTCTCCCAGTTCTGAGAGCTAGAGGTCTAAGATCCAGGCCCTAAATGATTTGGTTTTTGGTTTGTGGTTAGAGCTTCCTTCCTTTTTGCAGACAGTCACCCTCTCCCTGTGTCCTCACATCGCCTTTCCTTGGTGCATGTGCATCCATGAACACACATACACAGAGTGAGATCTCTGATGTCTCTTTTTATGAGGACAGTAGTCTTATTAGAGCAGGGCCTTACCCTTGGGATTCATTTAACCTTAATTACTTCCTTCAATGCCCTATCTCTAAATATAGCCACACTGGGGTTTAGAGCTTCAACATAGGAACTTGAGGAGGATATAAACATTCAGTACATAACAGCTGTCTTGAAAGTGAATAATGGATTTATGTTGAAATGATTAATCTACGGTGAGAATTGCTTACTTTTAGCAATTTCACCATAGTGTTCTTTAAATTTCTTCTTGAAATTTTTCTTTATAGTGTGTTATATATTACTGGCTACTAAATCTCATTTTTCCTGAAAGAATAGTGAATGTAAAATTTTGTTCTATTTTCTTCAACATAAGATTGGAAAGAAGTCATGTTTTCCTAAACTCAACTCATATATATAAGTGACTATACTACCTTATAATTTTGAATGTGTCCATGTACTCATGGATTTTCCCATAGCGATGCAAAGTGAAGACATGATTCTCATGTATCCTGTGATACAGTGGGGACCTGAAAAATTCACAAAGCAATTAATTATGAGGACGCAGTCAGCATCAGAACAAATGCAAGAGCATATGTTCTCAATGATGCTCATTCTTGAAGTTTTTATTTTGTTATGTTTTGTTTGTGTGTTCAATTGGAAGGTTTGCAGAGGTAGAAAAGGTAGACATTGAAACCACAGCAAAGACAACTGCAAAATTTGAGTGTTAATTGTCAGTCTGAAATCAATTAAAACCTTGTCAAGAAAGGGATACATAGAAAGTAGAAGTCAAAAAGGAGGAAATGAGGTGCAAAAAAATTCTAAAGTGTGTATTTACTAAGTTTAGGGATAAAAAGCAAAAAAAATCAGAATTAATAATCAGATGGCAACTACAGAGGTTTGACTTTAGCGATGAAATTAATTACTTCTGACAAATGCCCACTTGATTCTACTTATTTTGGAATCAATTCTATCAGTAACCATACAAAACTATGTTAATAATGATAGTATAATATGATTGGATTTGGGGCCAAACCAGTTATTTCCCATTTAATCCCAAAGACTAAAAGTGATAATTGAGAATAAAAGACACTATGTATACTGCATTCAGGATTGACCAGCTCTTGAGTTGTCACCACTCTGCCCTAGACCCTCATTACCTTAGTTTTCTTATTTCCCACAGATTTGGTGTTTCAAGCTACTTCCCGTATAAATAATTGGAAAGATAAAATGCAAAGGGAGGATGTCATCTGAGGTAGCTGAGTGCCTTGTAGTCATTTATTTCTTTCATTTTAGGAAGAGGGACAGATCATTGAATAGTTTCAGCCCCCAAACCAAGCTAAAGAGCATTCGAGAGAATCTTTTAAAAGTTAGATTATATTTGATGGAAGGGGAAATTAACATCTAAATCCTCAAGTGACTGGCTCACCATGCTTATAACCATTCCTTGTGGTACAGAAGCGAGAAAGGACTTAAACAAATGATATGACTGCATATCCAAGCAGATAGAGAAGAAAATACACCCCACATTCAAGCTCAGATTTTATGAAAGGCATTGAATGTGTAGCCTACATGTACAATACAATTTGCAGAAATGTGAGTAGTACAGAAGTTGTCCCATGAGATTGGGGTCTTCTGGTTTTCCTGTGAAAACCACAGCATGGTACAAGAGGTAAGTCATATGCTAGAAGGGTAAGTGACCATGCCACTTGCAAAAGAACCAGTTTATTTTGAGAGCAGCTATGAATTAGAATGGAATGTCTTAATAAAAGACCATTGTTAATGGATCCCAAGCCTTCTATGTAATGAGCGATAACCCCAGCAGATTTTACTGCAAGCTCATTACAGCATTCATTTAAGGAATCATATGCAGGTCACATATAAGTACATAAGATAAGCAAGGAAGCAATATCTATATTTCTCCTTTTTTGGTCCTTCTGAGTCATATAAATCATTGTATTGTATCTTAATTATTTGACTTTGGGAAGGGAAAGCAAGGATTATTAGGTGTCTCCTGTACTTTTCATTGTTGCTTAAGGGGAGGAGGGATTACCTCTCTTCAAAAATATTTCCCAAATGGGGCAATATTTTATCCATTTAAATTGTTATTATCATTTTTTCTTTCTTTATATCATTTTAAAATTCATTCTACTAATTAAGACTTCATTCTTCATGGTGTGTACATATGAGGAAGAAAGAAGAAAGGGAGTAAACAAAATAATGCCAGCTGCTATGAAAAATAACTACACACACACACACACACACACACACACACACACACACACAAAAGCACAATAAATTCCACCAAGATCCCAGTCTTCCTACTTGGTGGGAGGCAATATCCAAAATACTCAGGATTAATGCATCTTTGGCTCCTCCACCCATTACATGACTTCACAGCTCTATACTGCTGTGCATACAGCTGGCTGACAGAAAAGGAAGTATTATGGTGATCAAACCTGGAAGGTATGAATAGAACTCCTGCATTAATGTGCAGGTGTGCAGGATCTCCCACTTCCCTTCACCCACTTTACCCAGCCCCTCAGCTTCCTCTCCTCTGGCATCCATCAGTTTGTTATTTGTATTTATAGGTCTGATTCTGCTCTTTGTTAATTCATTTGGGGTGTGCGTGTGCATGTGTGTGCGTGTGCATGCATGTGTTATATTCCCCTTATGAGTGAAATTACATGGTATTTTTCTTAGTCTGACTTATTTCACTAACATAGTACCCTCTAGGTCCATCCATGTTGTCTCAAATGCATGATCTCATCCTTTTGATGGCTCCATAGCATTCTATTAGATAGATAGACAGATAGATAGATAGATAGATAGATAGATAGATAGACAGATAGATGATAGATTACTTTTTCCTTATCCATTAATCTATTATTGATGGGCACTTAGGTTGTTTCCATACCTTGACTATTGAAAATATTGCAGTAAACATCAAGGTACATATATCTTTTCAGGTTAGTGTTTTTGTTTTCTTTGGGCAAATACTCAGTAGTGGAATTGTTGGATTATATGGCATTTCTATTTTTGGCTTTTTTGAAGAACCTTCATTCTATTTTCCATAGTGGCCATACCAACTTACTTTTCCATGAACAGTGCACAAAGATTATTTTTCTTCACATCCTTGCCAATACTTGTTACTTCTTGCCATTTTGATTTTAGTCATTTTAACCCATGTAAGTTTTTTCCCTTTTTTTAAAAATTTAAATTCAATTGCCAACATATAGTATAACACCAGTGTTCATCCTATCATTTGCCCTCCTTAGTCCCTGTCACCCAGTCACTCCATCCCCTTACTCTCCTCCCCTTTCACAACCCTTTGTTTATTTCCTTGAATTAGGAGTCTCTCATGTTAACCAACATAAGGTGCTGAATATCTCATTGTTGTTTTGATTTGCATTTCACTGATTATGAGTGATTTTGAGCATCTTTTTATATGTCTGCTAGCCATCTGTATGTCTTCTTTGGAAAAATGTCTATTTGTTTCTTCTCCCCATTTTTTAATTGGATTATTTGGTTTTGGGGTAATGAGTTTTATAAGTTCTTTATGTTAATCTTGTATATTAATCCCTTTCAGGTATGTCATTTGCAAATATCTTCTCTCATTCAGTAAGTTGTCTTTTTGTTTTGTTGATAGTTTCTCCTGCTATGCAAAATCTTTTTATTTTGATGTAGTCCCAATAGTTTATTTTTGCTTTTGTGTGCCTTGCTTTAGGAGAAGTATCTTGAAAAATGTTGCTAAGGCTGATGTCAAAGAAATTACTTTCTGTGCTCTCTTCTAGTATTTTTCTAGTTTCAGGCCTCATATTTATGTCTTTAATCAACTGTGAGGTTTTTTTTTTTTTTTTTTATGGTGTTAGAAAGCAGGGGCAGCCTGGGTGGCTCGGCTGTTTAGTGCCACCTTCGGCCCGGGGCGTGATCCTGGACCCGGGATGGAGTCCCATGTGGGGCTCCCTGTGTGGAGCCTGCTTCTCTGTCTGCCTGTGTCTCTGCCTCTCTCTCCCTGTGTCTCTCATGAATAAATAAATAAAATCTTTAAAAAAACAAGAGAGAAAGCAACCTAATTTCATTCTTTTACATATAGCTCTCCAATTTTCCCAGCATCATTTATTGAATGTTCATAGGAATTCTATTCATAATCACCCAAAACTCGGAGTAATCATTATGTCTTTTGAAAGGAGAATGGAAAAACAAATTGTGGTACATCCATACAGTGGAATACTATTCACCAATAAAAAGAATTCACTCTCAAGCCATGTGAAGACATGGATGAATCTTAAATGACTATAACTAAGTGAAAGGAGTGAATCTTAGAGTGTTATGTACTTTATGACTTCATTTATGAGATTCTGGAATAAGAAACATCATAGAAACAGAAACTAAATCAGTAATTGCCAGGGAAGTATGTCTGCTGTAAGTCAAGTTTTGACATGACTGCCCTGGTAAGAGACCATGAGCCCAAGGTCCCAACAGCTGTACTGGGGTGTCTGACCCAGAGAAACTATGATATAATGAGTGTTTGCTGTTTTTAAATACTAAAAAGTAGAATAGTAGGTCATGCTCTAAGTGAGACACATCACATGTGCTCATATTTCAATGGCTAGAATTAAGTTTTATGACCACATCTATATACAAAGGAAACTGGAAATTTCAGTCCAACTAAACATGAAGAGGAAAAGAATCGAATGTACAGCTATTCAGTTTCTCTGCTTGTTTGCTTGTTTGGCTTTTTCTGGCCACTCTGTTTCCAATACAGATTACAGTCACTTTATCCTCAAAGGATTCCATTAGAATCAATCAAGATAATCCGGATTATGCTCACTTTAAAAAGGCAATGTCTCAGTGACTTAAAGCAGTTAAATTTCTCAGCCACAATAATGTTAGAACAGTCCAACAGGCTCTAAATATAGTGGTCATTTAGAGAGCCAGAAGAATGGAATCACCATCGTCTCATATAGTTCCATGATCACCATGGCAAGGGTAGGAGAACATGGAACTCAAATAATTTCTGCCAACATTTCCTTGGGTAAAGTAAACTTTTTTTTTTTTTTTTGAGAGAGAGAGAGAGAGTGGGAGAGAGATATTGAGCATGAGTGCATAGCAGAAGCAGCAGAGACAGAGGGGGAGAGAGAATTTTAAACAGGTGCAGAGCCTGATGTAGGGCTCAATCTCACAATTCTGAGATCACATCCCCAGCTGAAATGAAGTCAGATGCTTAACTGACTGAGCCACCCAGGCACCCCTAAACTAAGCTACTTTTAGTGCTAACTTCCGAAATTGTAGATATATATGTGTCCAAAAGGAGAAATGTAATGTATATATTAGGTTTTAATGGCTAATTTATAAATCTGATTATGTTCATCTCAAAGACTCAAAATATCCAGCAACTATGCAGTTCTCTGTATCAGGTCAATATTTGTATAGTTCATTTTGTATTGTCAAGCTATCAACTAAAAGAAAAGTTATTTTCCCTAATCATCCACTAAAAAATCATGAACAAGGAGAAAATGACCACTACAAACACTCCCTTTCACAAGAATGGAGATAGGAAATCACTCACAGCAATCTCTGGTTTGTTACAGTCATGAAATCCTGCTAGATAACCTTTGTAAAAACTTCCTTTCCTGTAGGTTTGTTAAGTTCCTTAATTAGACTTATATTCCACTCTGGGAGGAAGAGCCTTGTCAAGTCTCTCCAATGTGTGTATGCTTCCTCATTTCTGTGAAGTCCTATCTTGCTTATCTTACTGTGTCATCATCTAAAGTGATTATTTGAGAAATTAGGTTCTCACTGGGGTCTGCACAACTTTCATAGTTTATATTCTGCTCTTGAAAGTTTGTGGGCAAAAGAAATAGACAAAGCCATTAATTCATTAGACTGTTTCTGTCCTTGGTAAAACGAACCCTGCCCATACCCCTAAAACCATAAGCAGGCTTCTGATCTATTTGCTTCCAGAAATGTCTGAGTTCCAGTAATATACTCAATTTTTTTTTCTAGACATAGGTCTTCAGTTGTCTTTATTTCTCAACTTCTTCAAATCTATTCATTCTCTTTCAACATGAAGTTATTTGAGATTATAGGCTTGGGTGTGAGGGAAAGACCCTTAGTTTGTAGTTTGTCACAAGGCTAAGTGACCTTATTTAATGGGAAACTTAATGGACATTTATTGCTTGAACAACTTTTTCTCATTTACTAGATTTTGAGACCTAAAAGCAGCTGGGCTTTCCGACCTGGCTAAGCCTCACATTTCTGGACTTTATTTTTTTCTCTTACATTTCTGCCTGAAAACTGTCAATTATTCTCTGTGCCCAAGCTCATCTCTCTTGTTTAGTACTGTAGTAAAAGCAGAAAATAAATGGCAACACTATCATTCCCTTTCTTTCCAAAAACTTCCCACATAGCTGTGGTTTTGTTAGGACCAGGGACTGCTTTCCAAGTTATCAGCCATAACAGTTTTGCCAACTGTACTGTCTCTGCGTAAAAAAGATCTTTACTCTTCTAACTGCTGACATCAGTTTCTTTATAGATCCCAGATAGATGGCTTAGCTAATTTTATATATATCACTTATAAAATCACCCCAACCATCAAATAATGTTTCTGTTGGTTAGTGAAACTTCTAAAGCCTGAAATAAATGCTCCAACATGTGTAATGGTACAAACTGTACAGTTACTTTCTTGCTAATATAACATCCTAAATTTTCCTACTCTGTAGCCTATTCCCTAAAAACCTGTGTATAATTCCCCAGGCAACCCAGGATATTTAAACTGATATTTATGCATAAACCTTGTCTCTTTTCCAAGTATAATGCAATGTGGCTTTTTGCCACTTCCCTCCTTTATTCTGTTCTTAGCAAATACATTATGATTCTGCATGTGATAGCCCCAACAATATATTATATACATGTAGCTTTATGCAATTATTAATCCACTTACAAGAAAAATAAAAGATCTTTTGTAATACCATTTTTTAATAAATATATAATTGCTTTTACTATTACTCTTGGTTTTTCATGTAAGTTTATATTTCTGTCTGGGGTCCCTTGCTTTTTGCCTGAAGAGCATCCTTTAGTAGTTCTTAATGAGGCAGTTCTGCTAGCAAAAATTCTATCAGTTTTTGTCTACATAAGGATGTCTTTGTTTTACCTTCATTTTTGAAAGATAGCTTTTCTCAGTGTATAATTATATCTGACAAGTTTTTAGTTTTTTCTTTGAGCCCTTTGAATATCTTGTTCCACTGCTTTGTATCTTCCATTGTTTATGTTAAAAAATTGGTTGTTAATCTTAGGAGGATTCACTTGTAAGTGAACAATTAGTTCAACTTCATAATTTCCATTTTATTCTCCTGAAGTATAATTTGTGTCTCTTTGTTGATATTCTCTGTTTGATGCAACATTGTTATTATACCTTTCATTAACTCTTTAGGCATGTTTTGCTTTAGTTCTATGAACATATTTATACTTGCTACTTTAAAATGTTTCTGTTAAAAATTAAGTGACTCTTACAGTTTCTGTTGCCTGCTATTTTCTTTGGTATATGTATCATACTTTTTTGCTTCTTTACGTATGTCATTTTGTAGTTTTTGTTGGAAAGTGGACATTTTATATAATAGAGCAACTCTAGGTACTGTTCTTTTGTCTGATATGGTCTTTGCTAGTGTAATTTGCTTATTTATTTGTTTAGTGACTGAGTTGATTATTCTAGTGAGATTTATTCCAAATATCCCCACTCCCAGGGGATAAAGCCTCTGATGTTGCTCATAAGAGATGTCTCTTGAGTATGCTTATAACCAAACCAGTGGTTTGGGCAGAACTCTAACTTTCTTTGAACACATTTATTTCTAGCTATTTGCTTTATTGATTTCAACAATATCTTGGAGGGGAATGGGTGACGGGCACTGAGGTGGACACTTGACGGGATGAGCACTGGGTGTTTTTTTGTATGTTGGTAAATTGAACACCAATAAAAATTAATTAAAAAAAAAAATATCTTGTGGTATGCTTTGATCACAAACTAATCCAACCAAATTCAGTCTCTTTTCAAAGGAAAGCTCCAGAGGTCAGTGTTTGAGATTTGTTCTGATCTCAAAAGGGCTCTTCTCAGCTGTATCTTTTCCCAATTACTCTCTGAAAAACTATGAGGCCTAGAGTTTAGCCTATATCTCTAATGAATCCATCAATTCCTATCAATTACTTTTTGTTATAACTTCTGTTGTTTTAGAGAGTGCCGTTAGGCATGAGCTTCTGCATACTCTGCCAAATGAAGTCAGTTCTTTTGGAGAGGCATTGTAGCTCTTTATTCTATGGATGCTTCTCTCCCAGGCAAAATCTCTGAGCAATACCATTGTTGCTGGGGGTAGGAAAAATGATATCCTTCTCTCTGACACCCCTGCTTTAGGTATTGAGTTCTCAGTGGATAAGAAAATGCAGCCCTTAGGTGTCCTCAGTTTGTCAGTCTTGGCATGAGATTCCCACATGATTAACCACGCCAAGGATAATCAGGACACCAATATTCTCAGTGGCATCCTACATTATGTGGAATTTCTGTTGTACAAATAGGGATTGGTTAAGAATTAGGGAGTCCCCATCTTTTGGTTTTATTCCCCGGAACCTTGCCTCACCAATAGGTAGCTGAAGGCAAAATGCAAAAGGGTGATGTCCAGCCCCTCCTGAGTAGATAATCCTCTTTCTGGGAGCTTGAGAGGAGGGAGCCCTGTCTTACTGACTATACCAGTATAAAGCAGAGTTTCTACCTCACTGAGCTAAGTGGAAAAGGGATGGCCTGGGTTTTGGTTAGGATACAGTAGACCTAAAATACTTCCTAAGTGTTAGTATATTTTCTTGAATAAGTGGAGCTTTTTAAAAATTTTCTTTCTGCCCTCTAGGCAATTGGCAGAAAATTTAAATCTTGCTATTCTATTATTCTCCCCAGTTTCACTGGGGAGCAGATTCATTCATAGAACCATTTACACTGTTGTGGTACAAGTGGAATTCCCACGCTATCGTTTAAATTAACAGTTTTCAAGTGCCTCAGTTGCTATAGTAATTAGTGGATCCAGGCTTCTGTCCATAAGAGAATTAAATGGATTTCTTTAATCATCATGTTCACATGGTCATAGGCACTGAAAGAATTAGTGTTGATCATATTCAGCTCATTGACAGCTCTCATCTCAAACTTACTTATACTATTAGGAAGCCAAAAATCTCACCCCAGGTACAATATGACAGCTCAGGATGACAAATTTTAATTATACTCTCTGTGAAGACCTTTTTACATATGTGGAAGAGACCATTTAGAGGAAAACATTCAAATATGTATGTATATTTTAGTGATTTTACTTGCAACTAGTTCAGGTAAAAAAAAAAATATTTGTTTAATTTCTGATAAAATATGGAACTTGAAGGGACCCCTAGGTGGCTCACTGGTTTAGCGCCTGCCTTTGGCCCAGGGTGTGATCCTGGAGTCTCAGGATCAAGTCCCGCATCAAGCTTCTGGCATGAAGCTTGCTTCTCCCTCTCCTGTGTCTCTGCCTCTCTCTGTCTGTGCCTCTCATGAATAAATAAAATCTTAAAAAAAAATGGAGCTTGAATATCTCTTTAACACATCTCAATTCTGAGCTAGATCAATCATAATAAAGTGGTAGAAATATACTAGGATTAATATAAAAGTAGAGGAAACAATAGAGAAAGACAAGTTTTCATAAATTTTGGGAAGATAAAAGATGGAAGAGTAAATGGCAAATGAGAAGGACAATAGAGAAACATACCTATAAGGAGATGTTAACATTTGTTTAAATTGTAAAGCACTAAATTTCAAGGACTTTGAGGCATTGGTTAATATGGGGAGCAATAATAGAAAAAAAGTTTTTAAAATTTAGATGATGTTATGGATTGGATTGTGTCCCTTTAAAAGTCATATATGGAAGTCTAACTTCCAGAACCTCAGAAACTATATTTGAAGACAGGGCTTCAAATTGAGGTAATTTATTGAGGTAATCTAAGTTAAAATGAGAATGTAAGGGTTAGCTCTTATTTAATCTGTCTGGTATACTTAAAAAGAGATGGTTAGGACATAGCAATATATATATATATATATATATATATGTACATATATAGACACACACACACACACACACACACACACACACACACACAAACAGAGCGATAGCCATGAAAAGAGGCAACAAGAGAGCAACTGTCTGCAAGTGAAGTAGGAAGGCCTCGGGAGAAACCAACCATGCTAGCACCTTGGTCTTGGACTTCAGCTTGCAGAACTGTGAGAAAATAAATTCTGTTTTTTAAGCCACCAATTTATGGCATTTTGTTGGGGTAACCCAACCAGATACAGGTGACTAAGTGAAATTTTTCTATATCAAGGTTATAGGGAATTCAGCAAGGAGATTATCTTATCCCTCCATTGATTGTCTCTCATGTAACAGAAATGAAGAATGCCTTTAACAGGTTTATTAGTAGACTGGACACAGCTGAGGAAAAAAAAGTCTACTTTTCTCTATGCCCCTCTCCTGCTCATACTCTCTCTCAATTAAATACAATCTTTTTAAAAAATCAAATCAAATTAATGAAGTAAAGTTATGAAAGTATAATAATTGGAACTATTCAAAATCCTATTGATGTATATAAACAGTGTATATACATATAACTCTTATATTTTGCACACCCTACATATCCTAGAAGAATTGGTTCTAAATCAGGCTGTAAATATGAAAATTCAGCTTATCTTAATTTTTCATTAAAAAACTAAAAAGAATAGATTGTGACTCCAATGATACCAAAAAAACCATAAGATACATCAATAGAATCCTTAAACCCCAAAAGCAAAGAGAAAAGACTAAAAAACAAAACAACAACAAAGACAAACAAAAAACAACAAAATAAAACACTGAATATCCAAGGCCTGAGTGACACTTAAAAAAGTTATAACATCCACATAATGAGAATACAAGAAGAGAGAAAGGAACAGAAGAAACATCTAAAACAATAACAGAAAATTTTCCTAAATTAATTTCAGATACCACAGCACAGATCCATATAGCATTGGTAAGATAAATGACAAAAAGAAGAAGGAGAAAAAGAGAAAGGAAAAAAGAAAAGAAAACTGACCTACGTATAGTATTTTCAAACTATAGAAAAACAAAGAGAAAAAATTCTGAAGAATACCTAGGTGGCTCAGCTGTTGAGCATCTGCCTTCAACTCAAGGCGTGATCCTGGAGTCCAGGATTGAGTCCCATATCTGGTTTACTGCAGGGAGCCTGCTTCTCACTCTGCCTATGTCTCCGTCTCTCTCTCTGTGTCTCTCATGAATAAATAAATAAATCTTTAAAAAAATAAAAAATGAAAATAAATTCTGAAGGAAACCAGAGGGAAAAAATACCTTGTCTGTAGAGGAACAAATATAGAACTTACATTTGACTTCTTTTCATACCATGCAAACAAGAAGAGAGTGGAATATATATTGTTAAGAAAAAGCAACAACAACATTGAATTCAGTACCCTGATTAATTATTCTTTAAAACTGGAGGTCAAATAATGACTTACTCAAACAAACAAAAACTGAGGATATTAGTTTCCAGTAGACCTGTCTGGCAAGAAATCTTAAAAATTATTTGGAGATAAAGAAAATGATATGAGTCGTAAACTTGAGTCTTCATAAAAAAAAGGAAGATCATCAAAGAAATAAGTGAAGGTAAAATTAAAACTGTTATTTTTCTTCCACTTAGTTGGTTTAATAATTCAAAATAACGATACCAACTGTGTGATTATATATGTTATGGACATCAGAAATATATGTTTAATATGTAAATAGGTTTATTATAAATATAACAAATAATAAATATATAATATGTATATTTAGTATATATGCACTTATGTATGTTTATTGTAAGTAAAATGAATGACAGCAGTGAAACAAGCCACAGGGGGAAAATTAATATTATTTTATTATTAAGAACTCAGACTACTCATCAAGTGGTATAAGTATATTTGAAACTGGACTTGAATTAGCACCATCTAAAAAAGTTGTTACAAAAAGTATAATGTATATATTAAGAAAGGAAAGAAAATGGAATTCTAGAATGGATAAGCCCCTGACAGAGGTGAGGACAAAAAAAGATATAAGGCACAAGTTATTATCAGAAATAAAAGAGAGAGGCTCAGTGGTTGAGCATCTGCCTTTGGCTCAGGGCCTGGTCCTGGGATCCCGGGATCTAACCCCACGTTAGGCTCCCCAAAAGGAGCCTGCTTCTCCCTCTGCCTGTGTCTCTGCCTGTCTTTCTGTGTCTCTCATGAATAAATAAAATATTTTTTAAAAAGCAATAAAAGAGAGATACCATGTTCATTGAAATAATAAGTCTATGCCCATACATTGATAAGCTATATGAAAAGGGCAGATTACTTGAAAGACATAATCTACCAAAAACTATTAAGAAATTGCTGATTTGATTTATCTATATTAAAGAAATTGAATGAATCTTCCAAACACAAAGGTACCAGGTCCAGATGGGTTCACTGGTGGATTCTTCCAAACATTTAAGGAAGAAGTTATACCAATCTCTTCAGAGAATTATAAGCACAGGTAATACTTCCCAACTCATTAGATGAGGGCAGCATTACCCTAATACCAAAATTAGACTAAGATATTATAAGAACTACAGATCAGTATTTCTCATGAACATAGATGGAACATCCTCAACAAAATATATTAGATCCAACAATTATAAAAAGAATTATACACCATGACTTAGTGGTATTATCCAAGATAGGCAATATTTTCTCAACATTTAAAAATCAATGTAGTCCATCATATCAACAGGCTAAAAAAGAAAAATCACATGATCATATCAATAGATGCAGAAAAAGCATTTGTTCAAATCCAACACCCACTAATGATAATAATTTTCAGTAAAATAAGACAGGAGGGGGTATTTTTCTACTTGATAAAGAATATATACACAATTCCTTTAACTAACATCATACTTAATGGTTCTGAAACTTAAAGCTTTCCCACTAAGATCAGAGAGGAGGCAAGATGTCCCCTCTTACCACTCTTGCAACATTGCTACATAGAACTATTACTTTAAGCTGAGCCAATAAGACAAGAGAAGGAAATTAAAAAATATGCAGACTGGGAAGGAAGAAATAAAACTTTTTGTTGACATAAGATGACAAGATTGTCTATACACAAAATCTAAAAGAACCAACAAAAAAAACCTCTGAAACTATTAAGTGATTTTGGCAAGGGTTCAGGATAAAGGCTAATATGCAGAATCAGTTGCCTTTCTATAACACTAGCAATGAACAAGTGAAATTTGAATTAAAACAATGCCATCTATATTAGTGCCCCCTAAGAATGAAAATCTTAGGTATAAATCTAACTATAGACATATAGATATATAGATACCTACATACATACATATACATGTACCAAAATATATAGAATATCAGTATACAGAGAACACAAACTGATGATGAATAAAATCAATATAGGACTAAACAGAGAGATACTCCCATCTCCATGGATTGGAAGACTCACAATTGTGAAGATGTCAGTTTCAGTTCTCAAATTGGTTGAATACAATTCCAATTAAAGTTCCAGTAAGATATTTTTGTGGTTTTCAGTAAAGACTCTAAAACTTAAATAGAGAGACAAAAGAGCCAAAATAGCTAAACTTGTATTTAAGGAGGACAAAGTTAGAGGACTGAGAGTATTGTCCAAAGTCTTACTATAAAGTTAGAGTAGTCAGTAAGACATTGTGGTATTGGCGAAAGAATAGACAAATAGATCAATGAAACCAAATAGAGAAGCCAAAAATAGACTTATGTAAATATAGTCAATTGATCTTTAGTAAAGAATAAAGGCCATAGAATGGAGTAAAGAGAGTCTTTTAAATAAATGATACTGGACAAACATGCAAAAAAATGAATCTAGTCACAGACCTTATGCTCTTTAGAAAAATTAAGTCAAAGTAGATGCTATGTAAAACATGAAACTATAACTTCTTGAAGGTAGCATTAGGGAAATTCTAGGTTCTTGAGTATGGTGATGACTTTTTTAGTTGAACACTGAAGGCACAGTCTGTGAAAGAAGTAACTGGTAAACTGGACTTCATTAAATTAAAAAACAAAAAACAAAACCCCTTCTGTTCTGCAAAAGACAATGTCAAGAAAATGAGAAAACAAGCCACAGACTGGGAGAAATTATTTGCAAAAGATGGCATCTAATTAAAGACTATTAGCAAAAATATACAAAAAATTGTATAATTCAACAATAAGAAAACAAACCACCTATAAAATTATCCAAAGACCTTAACAAAAGGCCTTACCAGAGAAGATACACAGTTGACAAGTAAGAATATTAAAGGCTGCTTGCATCATATGGTATCAGAGAAATGCAAATTAAAATTACTACGCACATAAGAGAGGAGCCAACTTCCAGAACACTTACAATTATCAAATGTTGGTGGACATGTAGAAAATAAGAACTCTTGTTCATTGTTAATTTGGAAGACAGTTTGGTGGTTTCTTGTGAAACTAAACATACTCAGCATACAATCCAGCAGTTATATCACTTGATATTTTTGCCATAGAGTTGAAAACTTATGTTCACACAAAATCCTAGACACAGGTGTTTATAGCAACTTCATTCATTACTGCTAAAACTTGCAAGCAATCTAAATGATCTTCATTAAATGAATGGAACAATAAACTATAGCACATCCAGACAACGGAGTATTATTTAATGCTAAATGGAAATAAACCATCAAGCCATGAAAATACGTAGAATTTTAAATGTTTGTAATTAAGTGAAAGAAACCAATCTGAAAAGGCTATCTACTATATGATTCCAACTATATGACATAACATTATGAGAAAGGTAAAACTTTGGAGACACTAAAAAAGATCAGTGGTTTTCAGAGTGGGGTAAAGGATTAATCAGTAGATGGAGCACAGAGGATTTTTAAGACAGTGAAAATACTCTGTATGGTGCCATATTGTTGGATACATATTATTATACATTCATCCAAACTTAATATTTAGTATGAAGAATGAACCTGAATGTAAACTATGGATTTTGGATGATTGTGATGTGTCAGTATAGGTTCATCATTTGTAACAAATCTACATCTTTGGTCGGGATGTTGATAATTTTTGTGTTTTGGGGGTAGATTGTATATATGAGCTCCCTGGACTCTTTTCTCAATTTTTCGGTGAACCTAAAACTCCTCTAAAAAATAAAGCCAACGAAAATAAAATGATAAAGACAGCTTGAATCAAAGGATGAAGGGCTCTTAGAAGTAGCTCTCTATGAAATAAAACTGAATGGATAGATGATTTAATATGCTAGACTGGGAAGTATAATTGAATATTTTGATAGCTTCTTTGAGAATAACTATAGATGGATATAAAGAGACAGTACAAATGGAAAGCCAAGTTCTTCCACTTCTGATCAAGATGGGTTAACATTAGTCAGATTTACCCTCCCATGTGAAACAACTAAAAGTACCAAACAAAAAACAGGCAAAATACATGAAACAATGTAATGTGGTCACAGAAACAGTATAATCTGAGGTGAAAAAATGAAGAATCCCATGAAGAAGCAGATATGCTTCATATTTTATTTAAATTCTAAAGGAGAGAGGATCCCCGGATGGCTCAGCGGTTTAGTGCCTGCCTTTGGCCAAGGGCGCGATCCTGGAGTCCCGGGATCTAGTCCCACATCGGGCTCCCGGCATGGAGCCTACTTCTCCCTCCTCCTGGGTCTCTGCCTCTCTCTCTCTCTCTCTCTCTCTCTCTCTATCATGAATAAATAAATAAATCTTAAAACATTTTTTTCAAAAATAAAAAAATTCTAAAGGAGAACTTAACTGATCAAAGAAAATTATTTAATTGGTACAATTGCTATCATGTGTTGGTAACATGTATATGTAGATTGTAAATAGATGACAAATAGCACCCTCCTTTATTTTTTAATTATTTATTTTTTATTTTTTATTTTTAATGAATTTATTTTTTATTGGTGTTCAATTTACCAACATACAGAATAACACCCAGTGCTCCTCCCGTCAAGTGCCCCCCTCAGTGTCGGTCACCCATTCACCCCCAACCCCCACCCTCCTCCCCTTCCACCACCCCTAGTTCATTTCCCAGAGTTAGGAGACTTTATGTTCTGTCTCCCTTTCTGATATTTCCCACACATGTCTTCTCCCTTCCCTTATATTCCCTTTCACTATTATTTATATTCCCCAAATGAATGAGAACATATAATGTTTGTCCTTCTCCGATTGACTTATTTCATTCAGCATAATACCCTCCAGTTCCATCCACGTTGAAGCAAATGGTGGGTATTTGTCATTTCTAATGGCTGAGGAATATTCCATTGTATACATAGACCACATCTTCTTTATCCATTCATCTTTCGATGGACACCGAGGCTCCTTCCACAGTTTAGCTATTGTGGACATTGCTGCTAGAAACATCGGGGTGCAAGTGTCCTGGCGTTTCATTGCATCTGTATCTTTGGGGTAAATCCCCAACAGTGCAATTGCAGGGTCATAGGGCAGGTCTATTTTTACCTCTTTGAGGAACCTCCACACAGTTTTCCAGAGTGGCTGCACCAGTTCACATTCCCACCAACAGTGCCAGAGGGTTCCCTTTTCTCCACATCCTCTCCAACATTTGTGGTTTCCTGCCTTGTTAATTTTCCCCATTCTCACTGGTGTGAGGTGGTATCTCATTGTGGTTTTGATTTGTATTTCCCTGAAGGCAAGTGATGCATCCATTCCTGTTCAAAACTCTCCAGAGTGTAGGGATAGAGGGAATATTCCTCAACATCTTAAAAGCCATCTACGAAAAGCCCACAGCAAATATCATTCTCAATGGGGAAGCACTGGGAGCCTTTCCCCTAAGATCAGGAACAAGACAGGGATGTCCACTCTCACCACTGCTATTCAACATAGTACTGGAAGTCCTCGCCTCAGCAATCAGACAACAAAAAGACATTAAAGGCATTCAAATTGGCAAAGAAGAAGTCAAACTCTCCCTCTTCGCCGATGACATGATACTCTACATAGAAAACCCAAAAGCCTCCACCCCAAGATTGCTAGAACTCATATAGCAATTTGGTAGCATGGCAGGATACAAAATCAATGCCCAGAAATCAATGGCATTTCTTTACACTAACAATGAGAACGAAGAATGAGAAATTAAGGAGTCAAACCCATTTACAATTGCACTCAAAAGCATAAGATACCTAGGAATAAACCTAACCAAAGCGGTCAAGGATCTATACCCTAAAAACTTTAGAACATTTCTGAAAGAAATTGAGGAAGACACAAAGAGATGGAAAAATATTCCATGCTCATGGATTGGCAGAATTAATATTGTGAAAATGTCAATGTTACCCAGGGCAATTTACACGTTTAATGCAATCCCTATCAAAATATCATGAACTTTCTTCAGAGAGTTAGAACAAATTATTTTAAGATTTGTGTGGAATCAGAAAAGACCCCGAATAGCCAGGGGAATTTTAAAAAAGAAAACCATAGCTGGGGGCATCACAATGCCAGATTTCAGGTTGTACTACAAAGCTGTGGTCATCAAGACAGTGTGGTTCTGGCACAAAAACACATAGACAATGGAACAGAAGAGAGAACCCAGATGTGGACCCTGAACTTTATGGTCAACTAATATTCGATAAAGGAGGAAAGACTATCCACTGGAAGAAAGACAGTCTCTTCAATAAATGGTGCTGGGAAAATTGGACATCCACATGCAGAAGAATGAAACTAGACCACTCTCTTGCACCATACACAAAGATAAACTCAAAATGGATGAAAGATCTAGATGTGAGACAAGATTCCATCAAAATCCTAGAGGAGAACACAGGCAACACCCTTTTTGAGCTCAGCCACAGTAACTTCTTGCAAGATACATCCACGAAGGCAAAAGAAACAAAAGCAAAAATGAACTATTGGGACTTCATCAAGATAAGAAGCTTTTGCATAGCAAAGGATACAGTCAACAAAACTAAAAGACAACCTAGAGAATGGGAGAAGATATTTGCAAATGATATATCAGATATAGGGCTAGTTTCCAAGATCTATAAAGAACTTATTAAACTCAACAGCAAAGAAACAAACAATCCAATCATGAAATGGGCAAAAGACATGAACAGAAATCTCAAGAGGAAGACATAGACATGGCCAGCACCCTGCTTTAAAACCCAAGTTTGGAATCATTTTGGAGCTAGACTCAAAATCAAAATCAACCCCCCCCCCGCCCCGCCCCAGATTAATCTAACCTAGAGAAAGTGAAATGAACTTGAGCCAAATGGACCTCTTAATGTATATTCCAGGTGAGAGCACTATGATGTCCCAGGCAGTGTTGGACAGCTGAGTGACATTGACATCAGCAGATCTCAAGTATCCTCTTTTCAGGCAGCCAGTTCCCAGGCAGAGAGCTCTGAAGGGAAGTCTTATATTTATTTCCCACTCCCAGTTGTAGTAGTCAGCTAAATCATTCCTCTGCCCTGGAAAAAAGCGAAGTGGTTTATAGAATCTCTGGAATGTTTTTCTCCTGCTGTTTCTTCCTGAAGTGGTAGGAAAAGTCCCTTCTCAATAGTAAACACAGCGGGAAATCATGTATCCTCTTTCATATGTAAAGAGAAAATACTAACTTAGCTCAGGTGAAAAAACAAAACAAAACAAAAAACCCACCCAAGCTAAGCCAAACCAAACATTATCCACTTTTCCTGTCTTTTCTTTCACATAGAAAGACATTCTTAAAAGAAGTACCTGGGGTAGGTCAAATTCAAGTAATTATTTCATCTTATTTTGTCACACACAAGGCTACCCTTCATTTAATTATTTTAAATTTTTTTCCTTTACTAAGATGCAGTAATCTTTTTTTACTGTTTAGTTACTTTAATTTGACTTTGTTGGCTTTTGTGCTTAGAGCAATTTGAATTTGACAGTTCATTTATGGTGAATTTTAATAGGGGAAGTCAGTTAAACATCTGTCCAAATTATCCCTTATATATACAGCAATCGAATGTAAATTTGCATTGCAATAAGACTTATTAGAAAAGTTCAACTTGTCATCACCTACTCTCACTGTCCCTTTTTTTTTTTTTAATGAGAGATTCAGCCAAATGTATTAGCATGGCTGAAGGCAAATATAATACAATGTATTTCAGTAAAATGTATTAAGTGTTATTTTAGAGGCTATCAAAGAAATATGTATTAGTTTAAATGATAATTTGGAATCTTTTCTTAATCTCTTTGCTGTTCTTACCAGTGTCTTTTTTTTTTATCACCAAGAAAACATTGTATACATTGACATACTTGCTTATACAATTCAGATTTTTAAATCTGCTTAGCCACTATGAAGAAGGTACTGTAAGAATGATTACTAAGTTTTCAAAAAAAATCATAAAAGAATTTTAATGTCAGACTGCATTCTTGAGTTTCATTTGGTGGTAAGACTTTTGCTTTCATGTCTTGTTTTACTCAGCTGCAAATTTAATTTGTTTCCACTGGAATGATTTCAGATTCAGATTCTTAGTGCATAATGCTGTGGTCCTTTTATACAAAATATGATTTGGGGATTTGTCCATTCAAATTTCTGACATATGAAAAATTTTAGAGTTTCTTTAGTGGTGTCTTCAAGTCCATAACTACTTGTTAGCTATGTGAAAATGGGGAATTGTTGATTCCTATTAAACCTTCAGATATTTTATGTAATCTTTTCTAATGTATATATTCATATCCTGTGTTTTCCATAAATGATGAGTTTTTCTGGGTGTAAACGTAACTTTCATATCTTCGGGTTCTAGCAGTGTTTGCAGGTGTGGATGCCTCAAACATTTACAGAATGTGAAATGAGTGTTCAGTCACTAGTCATTTCTTGCAGATAGCTGCGTGATTTATATACCTCTTAAATATTATAAAAGCTTTTGAGTTGTTTATTATACAGGTCCACTGGATTTCGTGTATTTTCTCTTAGTCATGAATATTTAAAATCATTTGTTAAGTTAAATGTTTGAATATTTTCAGCTCAAAGAAGGTTTTCCATTCTTTGAATACTGTAGGCTGGTGAAGTATAAACCTCTAGCCCTTCAACAGCACAATAAAAACCTGAAAGCATTTATCTCCTTTCATCAAAAGTAAAATATTGGCATGGCATAATCTACTATAATGCATTGTGATTTGACCTTAATTCCTACTGTTTAGTACATTGTTTTTTTTTTCCCTATTAGTTTGCTCTTACAAGTAATTCTAATTAATTATATACGTAAGTGTTCTGCTACGTTGATTTGCCATGTTAGACCTTTCCAGTCATGGGTATTATTGGGCAATATTTAGAAAAAGGTCAGAACCCAGGGTGTCTAATTTTATTAAGTTCACATTAGTTCATGGATGCAGCTAGGTCTTAAATGTCTAAAATTTTTATGATTTGTCTAAACTGTTATTTAAGCGTTCTTTATTTGCATGTAGCATGTGAAATTCTACTGATTGTTATTCACAAGAGGTATATAAGAATCAAATTTTATTAATTTAGTTTGCCTTCGGAGAATAACTGCTTTGAAAATTAAAATTGAAAAAAAAAAAGAAAATTAAAATTGAAAGCTGCTGAAGGCCATAAATAGCTAAAAAATTAAAGTATTTTCATTTAAATTTTGCAATAATAAAGGTTTCGATATGATCCTGAATGATAGAAGATATAAACAGTCACTAAAAATAATTCCCTGAATCTCAAGATCACAAAATAACAATCTATCAATCAAAACAAAATTCTTGCTTTGTTGTTCTCTGTTTACAGCTCCATAAAAGATTAGATTAGTGATCAAAGATCACATATTTTGATGCTGACATCGAAAGACAAAATATCAGAAGAATTTACACTTTGGGGAGGTAATATCCTTCAGATAAGAGACTGACATCCTGAAACATGATAATGGTGTATGACAATTTGAAGTGCAGGGTCCTGACTATATTAAATACAAGGGTTCAGGGAGTTGTAAGTCATTTATGCTAACTGGCTTGTCAAGATGACATATCTTGTCAAGAAAGGTTGGAAAACAGAATTCTGTAGTAAATGAAGACAGTTTTGATATTTTGTCGATATTTCCAACCCACTGGGTTGATGTTTCATGATTTTTATAAACTCATGATAAAAGGAACTCATAATTTAAATTTATTCTAAATTTATTATAAGCATTATAAACTTATCTTTTAAACTAGGTTGTATATATGTTTTCTCAGAATACGTTTTGCAGAAACTTAAATATGGAAATCAGAACCAAAATATGAATGTGTCTTTATTTTATGAAGGCATGTATAGTTATAACCATGAACTTGAACACATTTACTACTCTTCAGTTTATTTTTCATTTGTAAATTAGTGAAGCGTAGACTACCTTAGAATATTTACTATAGGAAGGGAAGCTTTATTTCCCATTCAAGAATAGTATAGCTACCAAATACATAGCTTCTAATTTTGATACCTCTCCTCAAAATAATTATGATCTATTGTCTGGATTTTATTTTGTCAGCATTTATATACATCTAGAGTTTTAATCACAAAGTCATACAATGGTTCACCATGAGACCATTAGTAAAACCTGGAGAAAATAAAAATACCTGGTTATATGTACTTAATATATCGAAATACCAATCACATGCCATATAAAGATAAGTGCTTCTTTAATGCCAATGCATGCATTATATCAAACCACATTACTAATGGGCTCATGTATATTCACACTATGATTTACCTTGGTGTGTCCTTTTTCTTAGTTGTTATTATTATTATTATTCATCTAATTAATGTATTTATTATGGGGCAATTTGCATAAAGACTCATTCAGTTAATCATTTCCCCTTCAGACATTTCCTAAATTAAGGAGAAAACTAAATTTCACTGATGGAAATGAGATGATGTATAAAAAGAGAAGTTAAAAAACATACATAATTATAACTGTTAATACACATTTTAAACAAGTGACTGAATTATAATGCCTTACCCTAAAGAACATGGTTGAGAATGGTAAGCAGGGTAAACATATCAGAATTAAATAGCATTCACTTGCTTCACCTATAAATTTATAATGAACATATATCTGATAGTTTAGAGATAAAAATTTTAGGCAAAAATTACAAGATATTTTAATTCAAGTGGTTTTAAGTTTCATTTTCAAAAGGTCCCAGACATACACATTCAGTCATTCATATAAATGCTTAAAGCAGAATTTAACCTCTATGCTTTCCACAAAGCCTGTTAGAAAGGTAAACTCTGCTTTCCTTTACACAGAGGTAGTTGAGATTAAACACACACACACACACATATTAATACTCAACTCATTGGAGGAACAATAGGAAATGACTTATGAAGGAAATCAGAATGAAACATGGAATGTTTAGTTAATAGAGAAAACTGCAATTTGAATGCTCAAGACAATATTTGGCAACTAGATTGTTTTTGAACTATGGGTTCTCCACTACACTTTAGGATGAACTTGAGGAACTTTATAAAAATACCATTGCCAAGACCTCACTCCAGAGGTTTAATTCATTGTTCCTGGGCCTTGATTTTTATCAGAAACCTCCTAGATGAGGCAGCGTTGACAACCACTCTCTTAGGTAATTTTGCTAGATATACAATTACTTGAATGTTTACATAAAATAGAAACATGTTAGAAGAATCAATACTAGTATCTGCTAAGCTGCCAAATAGGTGTGTAGCAATGGACTAGGTTGGAGGTTGGTTAGATATATTCACTTTGGGCCTCAGCTTCCTAATGTAGAAAATAGTTCACACTAAATAATATTTAATGTAGATCATGTAAAATTATAGTTCCAAAATCTCTTATATATCTAAACATTTGTAGAGTCAAAAGGACCCTATTGACAAAATTGCAGATAACTTATAACTGAAAGAACAATTGTTGATATGGTTTATTTACTGACAATGCCTAGCTCTAAAAGTTACTAATATCACTCTGTATGGGAGAGAAGTATGATGAAATAGAAAAATTATATCCGACGTTGTAAAACTGGTTTAAATTTTAGCTCTGCTATGTACATCTTGTATAGCCTTATGCATGTGATTTGATTCCATTAAACTTTAATATCCTTATCTTTGAAATGGCAGTGGGTGTAATAATAGATGTCATTATTCAGAGAGCTGTTATGAAAGTGAGGATGATATTGTATTTTAAATTTTTAAAATAAATTTATTAGAGGCGAATTGTTTTTAAGAATTGAGAGTTCTTAAAAGATGGTTGGTAGAATGTGATACTCTAAAGAAACAAGGAATGTTTAAATTGGTAGGAAGGTCATTTGGAAATGGTTATTTGGAAATGGCTTTTCTCTGAAAGCCCAAAGCTTTTCTCTCTCTCTCTCTTTTTTTTTAAGATTACTTTTTAATTTAGTGAAAAAGTTAACAAATTTTCCACCCTTGAAGTATATTTGCCCCAAACTCATACAAGTTAGTCCTAAGACGAATCATGTCCAGGAAACCAAGAAACCCAGAGAGCAAAACACTCAATCACACAAACCGTTTGCCTATGACAAAGGAGTCAGCAAACTGTTGGAAAACAGAGCTTGTAATAAATGAAAAAAGGACAGAGTTTGTAACCAATCACTTATTTTCTTAAAAACGTATAACCACATTAACTTTTTGCTTTATACAACCATCTAGAAACTATAAAACAGTACCACATTGTGCATTTAACCTACTTATCAAGAAGGGAATTCCACGCATTTTAAGAATTCTACCCATAAGAAGGAAAAAGGAGACAGCTAATAGCATAATCACAGATACATGAGTCCAAGCAAACGTCATTTTTTGACATTTAATCTGCTAATTCTAAAAAGAGTTTTTTTTTTTAAGATTTTATTTATTTATTCATTAGAGACTCAGAGAGAGAGGCAAAGACATAGGCAGAAGAGAAATAGGGTCCTCAAGGGAAGCCTGATGTGGGACTTGATCCCAGGACTTTGAGACCACATCCAAGCCAAAGGCAGATGCTCAACCACTGAGCTACCCAGGTGTCCCCTAAAAGAGTTTTTAATATCATATGAAATATACTTTATCCATGATTTAGTTTGGGGATGGCCTTTATTGTCTTTGGTTTTCTTAATTCTTTCTCAGGTGTACATAAGAAATTAGCTTTGTGAGATCAACATATCTCAGAATGAAGCAGGAAGAAGGCCCTCCAATAGCTGTAAGATCCTCAAGTAGCCTTGAAGATTGATGAACACACACACAAAAATATTTTTCTAGATATATGAGTATGTTCTTAGATCTTTTGGCTCAACCACAACACAACTGTGAAACACTACACAAAGTTAATGATGATGATGATGATGATAGTCATATTTCATTCATTTATTCTTTGAAAAATTATTGACTGAGCACCTACTATGCACTAGGCACTGAACAAACAATCAACAAGGCCCTCATATACTGTTTTCACAGTATGGAAGAAGAAATTATCCTAAAAATACACATTATCATAAAATCATTCAATTAAATTTCCAATTTTAAATGTTATATAAGTGCTAAATAGTAAAGTGTTTGAGAGCATATAACAGAGGGCATTTGTGAGGAAGTCACAGTGTAACGAAGTTCTGAAAATGAGTGAGAGTAATTATCCAAGAGGGATGAGAAGTGGTCTTTGTAGAGGTAAGTCAGGACTCTCTACTAAACTTCAGATGGCTCTGCCTCCTGATTCTGCACATGTCCGTTTCCTCTATGGTGTCCTCATACCTTCTCTGCATGTGGTAGTGGAGTGCCAGATGCCTCTCTAAGCTCCAACTTTCAGTCTACTTTCATTCAAATGAATTAAAATATAGATGTTGAATACACAGTGCTTCTCTTTGTACCCAAATATGAATTATATATAACCCAGGGCAATTTTTTTGGGGGGGGATAGTATTTCCTGGGAAGTTTCAGCATTTTGCCTATTCTTTCCTCACACATTTTAACTATACATCCAAGTTTTACAAACTGAAGACAAATCCAGAGAGAACTCAACATCTTTTGGTCTTTTTCGCTTTGCTGATCCTTCACTTCAGGTAATGTGCAACTTTGCTTGAAAGGAGGGATGGGAAATAGGCCAATACCTGGTGAAAGGGGAAAAAAAGCATAGATTAACATATCAAAAACTTATTCTTCTAAATAGTTTGAAATGCTTTTTAGACATTGAGTGAATATGAAAAATAGACAAATATATTGTACAAATATTTTTACAAATAGTGTACAAAGTGGTCAAAAAAGAGCTTAGGTTGAATATAGACATTTTTGTTGATGGTGAACAATACATATAGGTTGAACATACATGTGATAAACTACATATATATATATATTTCTTGTCATATAAATGATTCTGATTTACAATAAAGAATATAAACATGTTTATATGATATTAACAACCATCTTCCTGCTCTAGGTAAGAATAAATAACGTAATTGATATATTATTAACAAAATTCCAACAGTGTCTGCAGCTACTACCCTAAGCCATTTCTGATACTAATGTATCCCTCTGAATACCTTTCCATAGATGTGTAGCTTTCAGGAACCTGAATATTTTTCATATCTCACCATTCTGTCCTCACTCACAACACATGGATCATGCCTCTTGGTCTACCATTCTGGTGTTCAGCTCCCATAAGTGCCTTAGGAAATAATAAGGAGACTTATTTTTTATTCAAGGATTATTTTAAACATTTTCAGAATAAGAGTGTTAACTCTACACAAAATAAGGTTAAACTTAGATGCAATCAATTTATTGAAAGAAGCAATCTCATGGATGCAGGAACATGCTTCAGGGAAAAAATAAAATCTAAAGCACCAGGAACCACCCACATGAACATGCACACATGTACACATGTATTCAATTGAAAAAGGCTGAACGGTAATTTTTTTAAGTAATTTTTTTATAGAATTGAAACTTACAGAATTTTCAGCCTAGGAGTATATTTTGTTTCTCAGGGAACAATGTTATAATACCACCTTGGCCCTAAATACTAAGACTTTAGACTTGGCTCTGCCAATTAGCTATGCATTCTTGTTAAATTACTTAACCTTTCTAGGACTCACTTTTCTTCCTTATTAAATACGTTGATTGGATTAATTATTTCTGTCATGGGTTACACGACAGCCATTGAGGAAATGATATTTTAAATGCCTAACTCAGATCTACAGAATAAAGTAGTGCCCAGTAAATTGTATTATTAATATTTTGAATTTCAGAGGTAATTGAAATAAGCAGTCCATTTTGAGAATCACTAGACTAAATTACTATCTCTTCTGGTCTCAACACTTTAGGAATCTGTAGGTCTGCTAGAAATAGAAATATATGTGTCACTATAATGTTAAAATTACATGTTGGTATCATTGGAGTCACAATCTTTTCTTTTTAGTTTTTTAATGAAAAATTAAGATAAGATGAATTTTCATATTTACAGCCTGATTTAGAACCAATTCTTCTAGGATATGTAGGGTGTGCAAAATATGAGTTATATGTATATACACTGGCAATAGGATTTTGAAAAGTTCCAATTATTATACTTTCATAACTTTACTTCATTAATTTGATTTGATTTTTTAAAAAAGATTTTATTTAATTGAGAGAGAGCATGAGCAGGGGAGGGGCATAGAGAAAAGTAGACTTTTCGCTGAGCATGGAGCCAGATGTGGGGCTCCCTGCCAAGATCCCAGGATCATGCCCTTAGTGGAAGGCAGACGCTTAACTGACTGAGCCACCCCGGCATTCCTCCTTAGTTTGATTTCAATTCAAAGTGGATAATATGAAATAATTATTAAAAATATTTCACATTTGAACGAGTGGATATAACACTTCAACAAGCCTAGCCTAATTAACAAATTCTAATTATGAGATTATTTACTTTTTTAATCCATTTATATGTAACTACATATATAAAAACAAAATTAGAAAGCATGTAATTAATCTAACCTAGAGCATAGTCTCCAAATATATACCTACTTCTCCTCAAGTCCCCTAAGATAGAGTTAATTGTGCTCTAAAATCTCCCTGAAAATCAAATAAATTAGAATATAGTGAATCCACAGTGCTTCCCTTATAAAGGAATATATATTGAATGATCAACTTGCTTCTCTGTGTGAATAAGAGACACTTCTTGCATTCATATAAATAAAAAGATTGCCTCTATGGCATTTGAAAAGGTTGCTGAAGATTGGTGAGGTGCTCTTCATTAAAGAAGAACCCACGCGTAAAGTTCCCATAAATGTAATGGAAACGAGACATATTTTACTCGTATTTAGCATTTATGCAGCATTTTTGAAAAGTGCATTTTTATTAAAGTCTCCTCACAACAATCTTATGAGCTAGTGGTGTTATGCTCACTTAGAAATGGATAAATTAAGGGCCAGAGAAGCCAGGCATTGCTCAAGGTCATGTGGAAGCCAGGCAGCAGAGAAAGCCCAAATTACCACTCTGAGACCTGACATTTCCTTCATGTTATTTTTCTTCCATGAGCCACACTACCCTTTTTTTCCTCAGAGGAAGCATTTTTAGGTAGAATCAGAAATATAGCATTTATATGTAAGGTTGGTAATTTACAGATAACTATTTTCAAAAGGCAAACAAAGAAATGCTGTCATAGTGTCATTTTTGAGTCTAAACCTATTCTTAAGTTCATGGTTGCTTTTCTAATCACATATATAACAGCATATATATATACATATATATATATTTAACATCACTTATATATTGTATATATTTATGTATTATTTTTAAGGTAGCTTAGCATATTTGCTTTGTTAGGAGGAAGCAGAATAAACACGTCTTTGAGACAGAAACTGTGCAAGTGAGAAAACAGGCAATATTGGAGAAGGACTGATAGAAAATAATCAATCTTAAATATTGGAATGACCTATTTTCCTAGGTTTTAACATAGTCTAATATGACTTTTTGACTCTTTGTGATTCTGAAAGATTGACATGACATAAAGATAAATTCTGGTTTCTTTCATGCCGTACATAAACCTAAGAATGCCCATTAGCTTCATTCAGTTATGGAAGAAGCATGACCACATAATGGCACATTTTTATATTGACCTGAGCAAATGTCTCTTTCAACTTATGATAGTCTTCTTATGTCTGCCATAGGAGATAGACCTTGAAATTATTTTTTGTCTGAGTATATGCTTTCTGCTTTTGAATTTTAGCTTCCTTTCTCAAGACAACTGTTTTTCTTTGGCCTAGTTTCATTCATTACATAAGATATGGCCTGGAGCAGCAATAATATGAAATGATAAGTCCTCATGGATTTACGTTTTACTCTTCATATTCCTTCAAATGTTACTATTACTGGGATAATGCTCTTCTGTGCTTAATTCTGCTTTTTGAAAATTTTCTTTTTGCCATTTCTGCACCAGTTACGACAATCCCTAACTGTATCCCTGGTCTCTCCTCACTAGACTTCAGGTATATTAATTTAGCAGCATCCCTGGTCTCTCCTCACTAGATTTCAGATGTTTATTTTTTTCCCTTCCCCAAGTTATGACAATTCAAAAGGTCTCTAGATACTACCAAATATCGCCAGGGTGCAAAGACAAAGTCTCTCACCATTGACAACTTCTGTTGTAAAGGACCATTCCAGCCTTTTCTCTCCAGTTCTCTTGCTTATCATGTACTGTAACAAGCCCATTTGTTGGAAGAATACTTAATGTCACGTGTTGGCTTACTCATCATTGGTTTATTTTAACCTGACAAGGCTTTACACAACTTGGCTCTTACTTATTTCTTTGATATCTCTGGTTTTAGCTCGTTCTTTTATGGTCTTACTAGATTTCTTACTTTTGCTCAATCATAGCAGGTATCTAAGAGTGGTTTGTGCTATGTTGTCTTTAATGCCTTAGTCTCAATATCTACAAAACTCACTGCCTCTGTATCTTGAAATCATTGCTCAAATATCTCCTTTTCAATGAGACTTCCCCTGATCACTCATTGAAATTATAACACTCTCCCATCAGTATTTCCAAATCCACTGGTATTACTATTATCTAGAGTGATTTTCTATTTATTTTACTACATAATTTATTTAACTCTAACATGTTATACGATTTACTTATTTTCAGATTTATTGCCATTAATTGTCTCCCCATATGAGAATATAATTAAGCTCCATCAGTTCTAAAATTTTTGTCTATTTTATTCACTATTGTAACATAAGTGTCTACATTAGGATCTGGCCCAGATGCTTAATAAGTATTTGTTTAATTAAGTATTTTTTTAAATTTTTATTTATTTATGATAGTCAGAGAGAGAGAGAGAGAGAGAGAGGCAGAGACATAGGCAGAGGGAGAAGCAGGCTCCATGCACTGGGAGCCCGATGTGGGATTCGATCCTGGGTCTCCAGGATCGCTTCCTGGGCCAAAGGCAGGTGCTAAACCACTGCACAGGGATCCCATTTAATTAAGTAATTAACACAAACTTTTTTCCTCATTCTCCATCCCTCACTTTGAGCCAAGTATAAATCAATGTCAAAAATTCTGTAACAAGTGCTATCCTTGTTTTGCTGTAGGAGAGAAATAAAGCACCTACATACACACATTTCGTAACTGAAAGAGTGACATAGAATGTCATATGATGAAACATTAAATGAGACAGGAAAAAATTAAACCTTTAAAAATAAACTCTACTTATTGTATTACAACACAGGGACCCACACTAATGGTAATACTCTGTGCTTTTTTTGAAAGTATATACAAACAAGTACACGCATATAATCTAAACTATTTAGTCCAGGTTGGAGAACATTATGTATAGATTGCAAACGTTCATCAACTTGCACTCTTCAAAGGCATAAAAATGCCTTAAGTACATCCATATCCCCTGCTTCCTCATCCTTTATAATTCCAGTAGTTTAGTGAACCAAACAGATAATTTTTTTGTCCTCAGGGAGCAAACATAAAAAAAAAATCGTCAATGAGCAGGAAAACAATCAGTGATCAAGATGATAGGTGAGTGCTGAGAATGATTATGTGACAGAAAATGGGGAAGCCATATTGGAGCTCTTAACCAAAGGGCAATAAGAGGCCAACCTTATGTAAGAGGATGAGAAGTTAAGGAGACAAAGCACTCCAGAGAGGGAGTAATAGTGCTAAGTCTCTAAAGCACTTCTTCCTGGAGCTACCTAAGGAAAACAATTGTGGGCAGAATATATTTAACAGAGTATTAGAGAGTTGAGTCAGGGGCATTTTCTTAGGATATATTTTATTTCTGTTGACATTAATGAACATTCATCTTTTAATATCCTGACTGATGACTCATTTCTCAAATGATCATTTTTTTTAGGCTAATTACAGAGTCCCATTACAAAGGCATTTTTATTGTTTTGGTTTATAAAGCCTGTCTGCAATTCTTCTATGACTTAAATATTTGTAACAAAGATGAGCATGCACAAATATTATTCTACTTTGACCATCTGAAGAAGCTAAGGGAATGGCAAATTCCTGAGAGATCAATTCTCACAGGAATATCGATCAAGAACTATGGTTAAAAACTGTAAAATATCTCAGAGCTACATGGTGTAGAGTGAGAATGAGAAGGTGATGATGTTGAAAAAAATGAAAATTCTTCTTTTTCTCCTTCTTCCTCTCCTTGTTTTTCCTCCACTCCTCTGCTTCCTCTTCGTCCATTTCCCTCTCTTCTTCCTCCTCCTCTTCCTGCTGCTATTATTCCGCCTGTCATTTTGACAGCTATTAACTCAGCAGGCACTTACTAATGTTTCTATGTGCTAGGAAATATACTCAACTTAAAAATTATAATATAGAATCTGCAGCCTAGTAGCCTGCTGGTGATATATTTGGCCCAACTTGGTTTTTAAAAAATAATACTAACAGTTAAATATAATGAAATTGCCTTTAAAAATTAATGTTTATTGGTGCTGTTGTTGTTTTACAAAAATATAAAACTTTGGTAACACTAAGCTGATTATCTCCAGCAGGTATCTGTCAACTAGAGCTAAATAGTATCTCCCTTTTTATAGAGATGGGTCATGAGAGCTTCATACTAGTATCTCCATATACCTAGCCTGTATTCACAGTAATGTTACCTACCAGGCCCTATAAGCCTTTGTATAAACCCAGTCTCTGCTCTGGAAGGACTCTAAATCTGATCCAAGAAAAAAAAAATAGCAACGATAAGATTAGTACTAAATTAAAAGCTCTTTAGACCTTGAGGAGACTTATTTAATGAAGAGTCTTATATACTGCATTATCTCTTTTTACCTAGGTTATCAGAAATTTTAGATGTAAATATGAATAAAATAGCCAACTTTGGTATATTAATCTATAATTTTTATGATTTTATTGCACATTTTATATTACTTTATATAAAGTGTGCAATATATTATTTTACTCATAAGTTACCATTATTATTATGTACCTACTATGTACCAGAGATACGTATGCCTTTAATTGTAATGTTTCTATAATTTTTATTTGGAGCTCGCTTCGGCAGCACATATACTAAAATTGGAAGAGGCAAAGATAAAATATGGCTCATATATAAAACATTTAGCCTATTGCACTTTAAGTTTTATAAAATGTTGACACAGTCCCTGTAATTTTTTCCCTCCCAAATTGCATAAAGCCATTGCCACAGTCATAATATCCCTAATGTAAGCACCTCAGTGAATAAGCCTGGACCACTCTGTGTCTCTGCTACGTCTTATATGGATAGTGTGGTCGTGTGTGAAATGGTCTGCTTTCCTTGAGTGCACTTCCTTGGTAAGCCTCTTGGGCATGTCAAATTCAATTCATTCAACACTGATACAGAAGATTCAGACACTTCACTGAAATACAACAATATATCTTCTGAATATCCTTTTATCAGTTATCCAAACTGCACAGAAGTGATTAACATATGGGAGTTTTATCTTGAAGGATAACATCGTGTGTGTGTTTGGTTTGTGCTCATAAAACCTAAGTACTCTTGACATTACAGCCTTCCTGAAAGTCTCAGTTATTCATGACTATGTAGGATATACAATTTCTTTTTTTTTTAAGATTTTATTTATTTACTCATGAGACACATACACACACAGAGAGAGAGAGAGAGAGAGAGGGAGAGGCAGAGACACAGGCAGAGGGAGAAGCAGGCTCCATGCAGGGAGCCCGATGTGGGTCTCCAGGATCACACCCAGGGCTGAAAGCGGAGTTAAACCCCTGAGCCACCAGGGCTGCCCAAATATACAGTTTCAAGAGAAGAAAATTAAATGCCATCAACGTCATAACAAATACTTAAGATACCAGCTGAAATGTCACCATATTAAAAACATTAACCCAGTAGTATTCATCCTCACTTTTCCAGAGTCCAGCCTAGTTTCTATCCCACTGTAGATACTCTAACATATCTGATAATATATTAAAGATCTTGACAAATGTATCAGTCATGACAGATATTCTTTAACTTTAGATTTTTAATCCACATTACACCCATAACATGGAATATACTTTGGCTCCATTCCTAACTAAAGTTTTGTAGCTCTGTTACCTTGTGTTAGCATTATTACCTTGAGTTAGAGTTTTTAATTTTACAGATTTGGATGTTCTTATATCATTAGCAGCTTGGAGGCAAATATCTTATTCATTTATTTACCATTCTCATTTAGGAGGCAAGTATACAGAAAGTACTCCACTTAGTATTTATACACTTGCATTCTGAGTCTCCTGCAGGGATTAGGGAAGTTTCATTTATTCATTTAGTTTTTACTTATTAAAAAGTGTTTATTCAGTAGTTACAGTGAGTCAGGTAATATTCTATGTGTTTTATATACAACAGTGCACACTCAAGAAAATATTACTGTGTTTTTGGAAGCTGCATTCTAGTAGGTAAAACAGATAAAGGTAGGAAAACATGATCAGTAAACATTATTATATGATAAAGGTGATCAGCGCTCCAAAAAGAGAGTAAGATAAGCAGGCAGAGGGTGTTGCAGTGTTAATTAGGGCAAATTTGATTTTAAAGTGATATTATTTTAAAAGTTAAAGTGAAATTGTTGAGCAGCCATTTGAATATATGGGTATAGAGATTGGATGAGAGGTCTTGGCTGGAGATAAAATAAAGGAGTCAATAGTGTACAGATAGCATTTTAAAGACCTGAGAGAGAATGAGATTATCAATAGAGCAAGTGCAGATATTAAGAAAGAGTTACAAGGATCGTCCTCTGAATTTTCAAACTTTAATTAATAAAGAAGGAAAGGAACCAGCAAAGAAAACTAAGAAAGTCTCATCATGGAGGAGAACAACCAAAAGTTTAGTGTCTTGGAAATCAAATAAAAAATACAGAGAAAGAAAGAGGGGAGAGATCATCTGCTTTAAATGCTCCAATAGGGGCAACCCCAGTGGCGCAGCAGTTTAGCGCTGCCTGCAGCCCAGGGCATGATCCTGGAGTCCCGGGATCAAGTCCTACGTCGGGCTCTCTGCATGGAGCCTGCTTCTCCCTCTGCCTGTGTCTCTGCCACTCTCTCTCTCTCTCTCTCTCTCTCTCTGCATCTCTATGAATAAGTAAATAAAATCTTTAAAAAAAATTTAAATGCTCCAATAGTCAGGAAAGGTAAGGACTTAAGAACTGACCACTGTATTTAACAGAGTGGATATTGAGGCACCTGGTTTGGTTGAGTGTCTGACTCGATTTCTATTCAGGTCATGATCTTAGGTTTATGAGCTCAAACCCCACAGTGGACTCTGTGCTCAGCAGGAGTCTGCTTGGAGATGCTCTCCCTCCCCCACTGCCCCTCCTCCCATGTGTGCTCATTCTCTCTTTCTCTGTCTCAAACAAATGAATAAATATTTTTTTAAAAAAAACTGTGGATGTCATGATCTGATATAAAAGCAACTGTCATTAGGGGTAGGAGACAAAAATCTAATTGAACTAGGTTTAAGAAAATTTCACAAGAGCATATTGAGATAGTAAACCACTTTTCAGGGAAGTGCTTTTTTGCTTGTTTTTATTTGTTTCTGTCTTTACTAGACAAAGGTATGTGCATGTATCTAAGGATGCGGTGGGACAAGAGATTTTTCAAGGATATAATATCAGTTTATATGCAAAATATTGATAGAAACAACACAAATTAAAATCTAGACTAGGGAGAGGAGCATTTCTGGAGTCATATTGAATAGAGAGCTCATAAGGGAAAGGATTGGGTCTACCTAGGGCACAGGATATTCAACTTTCGGTATAAGTGAAATGGAAAGAGTGTTTCTGGTAGGACAGTATAAGTGGTGATGGGCATCAGGTTTCCTTTGAAATAAGTATTTTAGTGAAGAGAAAGCCAAGGTCATCAACTATTCTTAAAAGACAAAACCATTATCTGGGAATGTGAGAGATCAAACAGACTCAGAAAGCATACTATGATACCCTGGCAGAAGTACTAATGTATGTTGAGGTTCAAGATCATTAATTTGTACTATATCAATTAGCATGGTTGTTTTTACTTCATTCAATTTCAACTGCACAAGGGCACGTGAAAAGAAGGTAAAAATGGCACTTACTGGGTGGTGGTATTTCCACATAAGTGTTTCAGTGAGTAAATTATTTTGTGGACTTTTGATGTTGTGGAATATTTGACAGAGGGTGAATGAAAAAAAGCCACAGCTAGAAATTAAGAAATCAAAAAAATAGAAGAGTTGCAGAAAACTAACAATGATTTCAGCTGTCTTCTTCAGCACTAAACAGGTAGTTCACATGATGCTCAGAAGTGAATGGAAACTATATACTCTCCCTGTACATGTGCATAAATGCTACTAAAGGAAAATGTTTTTTCATCAGTCTTCCAAATATTCCATAAGAACCTACTATGAATGAATAATAATCAAAATCTTGCTGAAAAAATGGCAAGGGAGAAACCACACTAGGGAAAAATTAGGATATGAGGGTCAATAGGCTACATTTAGCACATATACATGTGTTATATCCAAGAGGACAGCCACTGATTGTTTTGCTTGAACCAGATATATGTGGGTCTGATATCAAAAACACATGTTCAGGATTTGACTTCAGAGTACAAGTTTATTCATTCTTTCAAGTAATATTTTAGATAGTCTACTATGTGCCAAATACTGTTTAAGCATTGAAAAAAGCAGTATTTAATAAACAAAATGCTAATAGTCATGCAGGTTGAGTTTCAGTGGGAGAGGATGCATACAATGACCAAGTAAGTGAATTGTATTTCACATCAAAAAAGCAAAAAAAAAAAAAAAAAAAAAAAGGCAATAAGATGGATAAGGCAAACAAAAAAAGGAGGCACAGAGGAGGAGGGGTTTGGAATTTTAAATAAGCAATATTCAAGCAAAAGTTTAAATGAGATAGTATGGAAGGCAAGGTGTCTGCCTGAAGAGCCTTCTAGGAAGGAATAGCCTCAAAAAGAATGTGTCTTGTCTGCTCAGGGAACAGTGAGGGAACCAGTGTAACTGGGATAAAATGAGCAAAGGAGAATATCATAGGTCATGTGAGGAGAAGGGTACTATAGAGCTAGACCATCCACAGAAGATATGTTTAGATTATCCATCCAATGCATTACTATCATCTTAAATAGGAGCCTAAGATGTGATTGTTTTATGAAGAAGGAAAAAAAGAAAGTTACTGCTTCAGAGAGAGAGAGAGAGAGAGAGAGAGAGACTGACATAAAAAGTTATGTTGGTTAATGGATAGCTGTATATAAAATAAACAGGTTTTCTCTGAATGCTTCAGTGAGGACCAAATATTAAAACAACAACAAAAAACAGAAAAGCAACCACCAAAAAACCAAATGAAAATCCTATCATTCCTCACATAGGGAATAGAATAAAAATACAATTCTATATGCACAGCAGCATTAGAGACCACTCTAAATAGAACCAATTTAATTTGACATAAACCATTCTACATCTTAAAAAATATATTTTGGGGACAACTGGATGGCTCAGCAGTCGAGTGTCTGCCTTCGGCTCAGGGCGTGATCCTGGGGTCTCGGGATCGAGTCCCCCATCGGGCTCCCTGCATGGAGCCTGCTTCTCTCTCTGCCTGTGTCTCTGCCTGTCTCTCTGTGTCTCTCATGAATAAATAAATAAAATCTTTTAAGAAAATGTGTATATTTTCAAGTTCAAGTACTTTTTTTTTTCCTATTTTAAGTACATTGTATTCTGGGATGAACGGCACATGATATAATTTATGTGCCTTTAATAACTACTATTATGGGATATTTCCTACTTTCATATTGTGTGTTAATTTCATAGAGCTGCTGTAACAAATTACCACAGACTTAGTGGCTTAAACAACAGAAATTTATTGTCTCTTGGTTCTGGAGGTCGGATGTCTGAAATAGAAGGGTTAGCAGAGTTGCACTCCTGGAGCTTCTAGGTGAGACTCTCTCTCTGCCTCTTACAGCTTCTGGTAGCTGTTGACGTTTCCCGGCTTGTGGTAGCCTAAGTCTGCTCTCTGCCTCTGTCTTCACATGGTCTTCTCCTCTGAGTCTTTTCCTACTTGTCTCTTATCAGGACACATCATTGAATTTAGGATCCATCGTAATCTAGAATGATCTCATCCTGAGATCCTAGTTGTATCCACAAATAACTTTCTTCCAAATAAAATGATATTCTGAGGTTGCAGATGGACATACCTTTTTTGAGGCAGACACTACTCAACCCCGTACATATGTTAGTTTTATACGTCTTCTATGTTTAATTTTGGAATCTGCATTATGATTAAAGCTTGTTAATCCAAAATAAAACACATTAAATGTATTTTGATATACCCAGAGTTTCCATTTACTGTTCCCTGGTTCCATGTATCTTGCAAAGATACAGAGTCTCAGGCATCTGTAATTTGTGCAGCTGTTCTTATGCACAAGCTGTCCCTAACAAGTCCCCTCCCTGTGACAATAGACCTTTTCCTATAAATGCGCAGAATCCTTCAGGTTAACTTCAGGTTAGCTTTAAGGACCAAGACTTTGAATACAACAGTCTTTTTTTTTTTTTTTTCAATCTAGTATTGATATTTTTCTACTCCCCACTCACTTTGTCCTCAACGTCACAATTAGTGTCCTGGGTTTAAAATCAGCTTTTCTTCCCCTTGTAATTATAGGGTGATAATCTACTATTTTATTACGTACTTTGTACCACCAATCAATGGCCCTATTCCATAAAAAATAAAATACAAAGGATATGAGAGGGCAAATCATAATATAGAAATAACTGAAATATTAGTGTTAATCCCAAAGAAAGGTGGCAGCAAACTTAATAGCACTTCTCTTAAATTACTTAGTAACAGAATTTTTTTTCATAGTTTGGGTATTTCTTTGCTAAGAAATAATAAGATATAGGTTATGGATTTTACATTGCACTAAAGTAAAATAATTAATTCTCCAAAATAAAACAACCCTACTTTTAAAATAGTAAATCTAACTTTAGATCCCCATATATATTGTGGTGAAAATTATCTCAGTTGTTACTATGTTTTCTTTTGCTTCTTGTGAAGATCTCTGATTTAAAAGGTTCAGACACTTGGGGAAGGTGGTTCTGCTGCTCTTTACTTCACAGAAGATATTCTTGGATGAGTTTGTCCAAATTCGAATCGTCTTATAATGGTCAAAAACATCATTCATTTATTTTGAACACATACTAAGGAATTAAAGTTTTCAGTAATACAGAAAGAATTCTGCATTGTTTTTGTGCAAAGTCGAAGAAAAACTACAGAAAGGTGTTTGCCATAATATTTCTGTACTATTTTAGCTCTTTTACTTTTTACATGTGGAACCAACATTTGTTGCTTAATGTCTGATGTTTTTATGTTTGAATTTCATCAGTTGTCTTTTTAAAAAATTGGTATACTTTCTCCTGTTCTGTTAATTATGTATACTCCTCTGGCAGAATGTTGCTGTGATCTCAATATATATTTTTTATTTTATTTAGATTAATTTTCCATCATTAACCTCCCACTTAACTAGGAAATGGTATGAGAAATTCTCTTATTAACTATCATAGTATTATTTTCAGTGTTTGTAACTATTTGCTCTTCAAAATCCATTGGTATGTAACCCTCAAATGTCCAGTTTTGGGGCAGCCCAGGTGGCTCAGTGGTTTAGTGCTGCCTTCGGCCCAGGTTGTGATCCTGGAAACCCGGGATTGAGTCCCACATTGGGCTCCCTGCATGGAGCCTGCTTTTCCCTCTACCTGTGTCTCTGCCTGCCTCTCTCTGTCTCTCTCTCTCTCTGTCTGTCTCTCTCTTTGTCTCTGTCTCTCATGAATAAATAAAATCTTAAAAAAAAAAAACAAAAACAAAATAAAATCCAGTTTCCAAGGAACACGTACAAGTAACTCTTAGCCAAGAAAACTACAGATGATAAACACAGTTAGCAGTCGTATGGCCAAATGAGGCCCATCTGAAATTCTTGAGCTACCCATTGACAAAAGGATGATTTTCACTATATATTTAATTTTAGGTTTTCAGTTTCACTATTATTTTGGGGTTGCTTAATGTCTGATTCCCCAAGAGGTGAAAGCACTTTAAGGGATCAATCATAATTGTATTGGAGACTGAAGTCAGCATCACAGCCCTGTGAGTTGTCCTTTTATTTTTTCCCTTTTATTTACAACTAATGTAATCAGATATCTATAACCAAAACAAACCATCCGCCCCTACCCTGCCACTGCCCCTGCCATTTCACCTCTGCAAAGCCAGTGGGACACCAGAGATCCACCATCTGTGCACCTGGAAGAGAGAATATCAGACTTCAGAGGAGGCTGTGGGGCTAAGGGAGCCCCAAGGGGGGGGGTGTATTGGTGACAGAGGCAGCAGCGGCAGGGTTGGCAGAGAAAGTGGGCTAGTGCTCATCAACACCCAGTGCTCATCCCGTCAAGTGCCTGCCTCAGTGCCCGTCACCCATTCCCCTCCAACACCTGCCCTCCTCCCCTTCCACCACCCCTAGTTCGTTTCCCCGAGTTAGGAGTCTTTATGTTCTGTCTCCCTTCCTGATATTTCCCAACATTTCTTTTCCCTTCCTTTATATTCCCTTTCACTATTATTTATATTCCCCAAATGAATGAGAACATACACTGTTTGTCCTTCTCCGATTGACTCATTTCACTCAGCATAATACCCTCCAGTTCCATCCACGTTGAAGCAAATGGTGGGTATTTGTCGTTTCTAATGGCTGAGGAATATTCCATTGTATACATAGGCCACAGCTTCTTTATCCATCATCTTTCGATGGACACCGAGGCTCCTTCCACAGTTTGCCTATTGTGGACATCAGGGTGCAGGGGTCCCGGCGTTTCACTGCATCTGTATCTTTGTGGTAAATCCCCAACAGTGCAATTGCTGGGTCGTAGGGCAGGTCTATTTTTAACTCTTTGAGGAACCTCCACACAGTTTTCCAGAGTGGCTGCACCAGTTCACATTCCCACCAACAGTGTAAGAGGGTTCCCCTTTCTCCACATCCTCTCCAACATTTGTGGTTTCCTGCCTTGTTCATTTTCCCCATTCTCAGTGGTGTGAGGTGGTATCTCATTGTGGTTTTGATTTGTATTTCCCTGATGTCCTTGATCTGCCCCACTTTTAAAAAGAATTTCTGTCCACCAGGGGTGTGTGTGTGTTTGTTTTTAATGCCAGGGCACCTAACCTTAATGGTGAGTCAGCGCTGGTAAGAGAAACTAAAACCTGGTGCTATAGCTCCACCTCCTGGAAAACAAAAGGACAGCTCCTAATTACCAACCTGTTGCAAACAGGTTGGTTTTGCAAACAAAACCTTGCCAAATAAGAAAGGTACTTGCTACTTTAAAAGTGGTTGGCGGAAGCACTTTTCATCAAACATTTTGAAAAATCATGGTAATATGGTACTACAAAAAGAAAATGATAATTTTCCAGCAACTGAACCTCAAGACACAGAATATTGTGATCTAACTTGATAAAGAATTTAAAGTAGCTTCTAGGAAGAAACTCTGAGATGCAGGAAAACTCAGAAAGTCAATACAATGATCTCAGGAATAAAACTAATAAATAGAAGGAATACTTTACCAAAGAGATTGGAATTGTAAAAAATAACAAAATTCTGAAGTTGAAGAATTCAGTAAATGAGATGAAGACTACATTAGAAAGCACTGGAAATAAAGTGGACAGGATGGAAGAGAGAATATGTGAGCTTGAAGATGGGGATATAGAAATGTTTCAGATGGACGAGGAGAGAAAACTAACATTTTTTTAAGTGAAGATATGAGGGTCCCTGAATGTCTCAGTTGGTTAAGCTTTTGTAGTAGGCTCAGGTCATAATGCCAGAGTCCTGGGATCAAGCCCCACATTAGGCTCTCTGCTCAGGGGGGAATTGGCTTCTCACTCTTTCCCTTTCCTTCTGTGCTCTCTCTTGCTCTCTCTCTCTCTCATGAATAATTTTTGAGTAAAGAAGCCCTAAAAGCATTTTCAGACTGCCTTAGAAGAGCCAACATAATATTAATAAGTACACCCATTAGAAGGGACCAGAGACTGTGCTTACAGAAATAATAGCTGAAACCTTCCCAAACCAGAAGAAAGAACTGGATATAGAAGTTTACAAAGCTAATAGAAACCAGCAGATTTCTCCACAGAATTTCTGTAGAATCTCTGTATCTTGTTTGCAATAACAAATTCAAAGCTTAAAGATAAAAATTGCCAGCCAAGGATATTTATTCTGGGATAGTTATCCTTAAGATATGAAGGAGAAATAAAGGTTTTCCAGACAAAAGCTGAGAGAGTTCACCACCACTAGACCTATCTTATAAGAAATGTTGAAAGGAACTCTTCAAACTGAAATGAAAAGATGAAATTACACAAAACTTTGATTAAAATGATAGAAAACTGTAACTCTTCTTTTGGAATAATATGTTGAGCAGGTATGTCATAAAAGTTAAAGGAAATGATTAAAATAATCATAGCTAATACAACTCGGTAATGAAATCATCCCATGAAAAGATAATTTGTGATATCAAAAATATAAAAGGGGATGAGTAAAAGAATGGAACTTTTATAGGAAAATGAAGATACTTGCTACCAGCAAAAAAAGGACCACTGTATTTATCAGATATTTTATGTAAATCTCATGGTAACCGCAAAGCAAAATCTAGAGCAGACACATGAAACCATGAAAAAGGACTCAATAAATCACCTTGGAAAACCACCAACTTACAAAGAGACAGAAACAAAAGGAAAAAGAAGCAATGGAGAAGCAAAATAACCAGATGGCAAAAGATGTAATGGCAGTAGTAAATCCTTACCTAACAATTTCCCTAAATGTAAGTAGATGGAACTCACCAATCAAAATGCATAGAGTGGCTGGGTAGCTTTTTTTAAAATTATTTTTTACTTAAATTCAATTAACATATTATTAGTTTCAGAGGTAGAGGCCAGTGATTCATCAGTCTTATATAACACACAGTGCCCATTAAATCACATGCCTTCCTTAATGTCCATCACCCAGTTACCCTATCCCCTTACCCCCTCCCCTCCAGTGACTCTCAGTTTGTTTCCTATGATTAAGAGTGGCTGGATAGATTTTTTTTAAAGATTCAAGTATGTGCTGCCTACAGGTTGTTCATTTCAGCTCCAAAAATACACATGACTCAAAGTGAAAAGATGGGAGATAATATTCCAAGCAAATGGAAAACAAAAGAAGGTGGCTGTTAGCCATGCTTGTATCAGACAAAATAAACTTCAAGCTAAAAAAATATAACAAGAGGTGATGAAGGTCATTATATAATGATAAAAGGGGTCAATATATCAAGAAAATGTAATTGTTATAAATATATTCACTTCCAGCATCCAAGCACTGAAATGTATTAAGCAAATACTAACAGACATTAAGGGACAAATAGACCACAAAACAATAATTAGTAGAGGACTTCAGTACTCCATTATCAGCAATAGATAAATTGTCCAGAGAGAAAATGAAGAAGGAAACATGGAATTGAATCATACTTTAGAGCAAGTTGACTTAACAGACATATATGGAGCATCCTACCCAATAGCAGAATATACACTCTTCTCGAGTGCATGTGGAACAGTCCCCAGGATGTGTGTTTGTAATAAGACACAAAACTAATAATAGAAATTTTAAAAGATTGAAATCATACCAGCTACTTTTTCTGAGCACAATGAAACTAAAAATCAACCAGAGGAAAGGGAGATGTGCAAACTAAACAACACTATTCCAAATAACTACTAGATCAAAGAAAATATCAAATGGGAATTTTTTTTAAATCTCAAAATAAACAAATGGAAATACAACATGTCAAATATTGTGAGATACAGCAAAAGCAGTTCTAAGAGGAAAGTTTATATCAATAAATGTATATATTAAGAGATTAAAAAGACCTCAAGTAAATGACTTAATTTTATACTTCAAGGAACTAGAAAAAGAAGAGTAAATTAAGCAGAAGGAAGAAAATAATAAAAGATCAGAGTGAAAATAAAGACCAAAAGAACAGTAGAAAGGATGGATGTAATTAAGACTTAGTTTTTTGAAAAGATAAAATTGACAAACCTTTAGCTAGACTAAGGAAACGGGGCAATACCCAAATTAAAAATAAAAGAGGAGACATGACAACTGATACTACAAAAATGCATACAATCACAAGACTTCTATGAACAATTATATGCCAAAAAGTTACATAACTTGGGTACATTTCTAGAAGCACACAATTTATGAGACTGAATCAGGAAGAAATAGAACATCTGAACAGACCAATTACGAGTAAAGAGATTAAATTAATAATGAAACTCTTAACACAGGAATTCCGGGACCAGATATCTTCACTGGAGAATTCTACCAAACATATAAACATGTAACGCAATTCTCAAACTCTTCCAAAATATCAAAGAAGAGTAAACATTTCCAAACTCATTCTATGAGTCCAGTATTGCCTTGACACCAAGCCAGATAAGGATACCACACAAAAAACTATAGACCAATATTCTGATGAATATAGATGCAAAAATTCTTCATAAAATATTAGCAAACAAAATTCAAGAACACACTAGAAAGATTTTATATCATGGTCAATGGAATTTTGTTGAAGTATCTTATGGTGGAATATTCCAGTTAATTCCAATGAGTTTTAAGTACAAATATTCAGACTAACAGTTACCACAAGCCAAATGTCACATTGCATTGTGCCTTTGGTTTTCATAGAATTAAATACAAACACAGAGTTAAAAATAAACCAACCAAAGCACATGCATCAAATTTATTTACATACGCACACACACAAACCCATGTGTGCACACAAAACCATGAAAAGGTGCTAATTAAGAAGAGGAAATGTGATCAATTTTTTATTCTTTCAAATATTTGATTTATTCTAAGAGATGTAGATGATAACATCAATGAATGTAACATAACATTTTTCTAAACAAAATGTGTGAAAATATATGCAATTTTGCTAAAAAAAATCCTTTGATGTCATTTTGGATTAGAAAATTTCAGAGCTGAATGAAGAAATTGAACATTTATGAACAATTATATATGATATTAACGGCAGTTCACATTCTATACCAGTGCTTTCCACTATTAACCTGTGATATTTGTACCTATAGCTTAACTCTGTATAAAATTCTACCAAATCCAGGATCCCTGGGTGACTCAGCGGTTTAGCACCTGCCTTGAGTCCAGGGCATGATCCTGGAGTCCCAGGATCAGGTCCCATGTCGGGCTCCCTGCATAGAGCCTGCTTCTCCCTCTGCCTGGGTCTCTTTCTCTCTCTCTGTGTGTCTCTCATGAATAAATAAATAAAATTTAAAAAATAATAAAATAAAATTCTACCAAATCCTATTGTATTTTGAATAAGTTCTCAATGATTAGCATTTACTAAAACATTCTTTCCTGCATCACTGATTTACATATTATGCTACACGCACCAATCTTTCGCTACAAGTGGTATTCATTCTTATTAAATCAATTTCATTCTTATTAAATCAACTTCACCAATAGGAATTCTTCCTTGCTCAAATTAAATTTGTGAAAGACCATAGCCTTTGAGAACTATATCCAACTATAGAGAATTTCATTTATTCTGTTCACATAATGTTCTTCACTTATTTTTTTAAAGATTTTATTTATTTATTCGTGAGAGACACACAGAGAGAGGCAGAGACACACAGATGAAGGAGAAGCAGGCTCCTCACAGGGAGCCCGATGTGGAACTTGATCCCCAGACTGGGATCATGCCCTGAGCTGAAGGCAGATGTTCAACTGGCATCCCAATATTCTTCCGTTATATTTTACCGTTTCTGTAACTTTTTTTGGAGGATGGATGGCAGTATAAAATACAGCCATTCAAAAAGTAGGCATACTTGGCTCATTACAATTTTATTCTAACATAAATTACACACCTCTATCTCTGTGGTTTTTATTGAGGTTTAGACAGCTTCCTGCTTACATCAGTAAGAAAAGCTATCAAGTAGACAGATTTCCTCTTTTTCCTTCCACCCTAAAGCAGTGAATTTCTCAGGAGACAACCCACTGGAGACTTTTAGCTTGCAGTCGCTTTTGAAAGTTCTCTTTTCCTCTGTTGGCTGACTTGCAGTGGATATTCAGCAAAGCTACATCTTTCATCCAATCCCTATAAATAACTTGTAATTGAAAGGATTATGGCAGTTGAAGAATCAGCCAATCCCTCTCCCTGAAAGTTCTGTGGAAACAACTTTTCTCCTTAGAAGAAAACATGAAAACTAAGGTAGTCAAACCAAAAATTTAAAAATCATTATTGTTGTGTTGTTATTATTTTATCTTATTTACAAGGGCCTAACATGGGTTGCTTGAGTGGCTCAATCAGTTAAGCATCTGCTTTTGGCTCAGGCCATGATGACAGGGTCCTGGGATCAAGCCCTTTGTTGGACTCCCCTGTTCAGTGTGGAGTCTGCTTCTCACTCCTCCTTGCTCTCTGTCCCTCTTCCCCAGCTCATGTTCTCTCTCTCTCTCACTGTCTCAAGTAAATAAAATAGAATCTTAAAAAAATGAAGGGCTTAACATATATATTTTATTTAGAATGATCATGCAGCTGTCATTTTGTCACATGTCTGATATTTTACGAAGTTGTATTGAATAAAAGTTAAGTAATTAGAATATATTGAATATTCTCTCATTTGCATGAATAAAAAATCTGCTCCAAAACCAGATGGTCAAAAATGAAAGAATTGGTGCAATGTTAAAAAATCTTGATCTCTAAAAAAGCAGTTTTGCTGTACTATCAGAATCCTGAAATGCTATTAGTTCTCAGTAACAAAGTAATAATGGAGTCACAAAAAATTTAGAAAAAAATAATCTTTTAGGTATATATCCAATGCTAATTTTGCACTAGTGTGAATATTTAAATATAAATGTTTACACTTATGGAGAAATATTTTTGTTTACTTTTTCCTTTATTTTTAGATAAAATTTATATAAAATGTACACGATGATTTTATACATGTACACAGCGAAATAATTACTAGTCAAGTTAATGAACATATCTTCATGTTACTAATTTTGTGTGTGTGTGATTAGAGCAACTGAAATGTACTCACTCAGCAAATTTCCAGCATTCAATATAGTATTATGAGCTATAGCCTTTGTGCTGTACTTTATACCTCTAGATTCATTTATCCTTCATAAGTACAACTTTGTACCTTTTGTTGGTTTTTGATGAAATATCATTTAATTCAGTAAAAAGAAAATAATGAAATAAGAATAGAACTAAGCATCCTGTCGCCACCAAAAAGGAAGAGAATTTAAAAATTTCAATGTAAATTTGAAGATTGGAAAACAGCATGATCTGTTGACCAACAACACTTTCAAATACATAAATTTTTATCAGGATAGATTCAAGGAATAAGTAGTGAGATAAAATTTACAGCTGTTAAAGAATTTTTTTTTATTTCATTTCAAGTGAATAATGGTTGAAAGCAGTTTGCTATGGAATTTAGAAGCCACTAGGTACATTTTATAGTAATGAACAGTTTCTTTTAAATGTCAGTGTTTAAGATATGCCAAATAGTCCATTCTTTGTTATTATTTAAACTTCAAACAAAAAAAAATAGAAACCAATATAAAAATGTATGAGGACAGGTCGAAGTTTTCACAATTATTTTTAGGAGACATGAGAGAAAAGATTTTGAAGATCTTTGTATTAAGTCTCCCTAACTATTGATTCCATCCCCTAAATCTATCACAACTGCCAGCCCGTCTCCATTCCCATTTTCAAGGCCCTTCACAGGAACATCCCTCACACCCTTGCCAGAGTAATTTTTTTTTTTTTTTGCATTGAAAGTATGGAAATATAACCTAGTCTGCTGACGATCAAATCTTTATTTTGAGCAATCATGTGCCAATACCTAGCTATGTATATGCGTATATGCGTGTGTGAGTACTTTTTTAGCAATGACAACAAAAGTGAAGAAATTGGTTAAACTGAGAACTGAATCCTAAAACTGCACCTGTTCATTCTTTTTCACACATAAGCTAGAGGCCCTGAGGCTTCAGTGGAATAATTGGATTCTAAGAAACATAATTTGAAAACCACTCTTGATGCTGATTTGAAATCTGAGCTCTAAGAGCTATACAAGGACTTTCCTAATCTGATTTTGGGAATATGTTCTGTTTCATCCTTGCCACTTATCCACATAAGCCTCTGTCACAGCCGTGCATAAGCGATTCTATTTTCCAAAACATACCACCACATGGTACATCTCTTTGTCTCTGTATATTCGCTCCCTCTGCCTGAAATGACATTTTCTCCTTTACCTCTCTCTCTCTGAAGTTTCCTTTAATACTCAGTGCAAATATCTGATACCCCTCCCCTAGTATGTATAGGAAAGTACTTCTGTACTTTGTCATAATTATACTTTCATGCTTAATATACTTTGTTTTCTTCTTCATCTTCCCTGATATTCCATATCTCCTGAATTATATTCTAATTATCTCTGTAATACCAGCAACTGACAGACTGAAAGATACTCAGGAAGCACTTAATAAATGCCAATAAACCCAGTAACTTTTTATTTGAAAGGGTGGTTTGATTTAAAGAAATTCTATTTTTAACCTATGCAATCTTATGTAGTCTATAAAATAATTGCTATAGCTAACAAAACACTATAAATAAAAAATATTGACCATTGAGGGGCACCTGGGTTGTTCAGTCAAGTGGCCAACTCTTGGCGTCGGCTCAGGTCATGATCTCAGGGTCCTGAGATTGAGCCCTGCATCAGGCTCCATGCTCAGTGAGGAATCTGCTTGAGATTCTTTCTCCCTCTCCCTCCGCTCCTCCCCTTGCTCACTCTCTCACTATCAAATAAATAAATAAATAAATCTTCAAAAAAAAAAAACACAAAACAAAACTATTGAGCATTGACTCTATGTGTCAGGCACTGTGCTGTGTGTTTCAAATGCATTACATCTGCATTACATCATTTATTTTGCTTCCAAAATTATTACATAAGTACAAATAGCAACCACAGAGGAACATAGGCCCATGCAGCTATCTAAATTACCCAGCTACACAAATAGAAAATAGTGTAATTGATATTTAAACATATCTTCTCAGACTACTGAATGTCCTTTTACCAGTATTCTCAGTTCTAAACCAGAGAGTCCTGGATTTATGGCATGCTGCAGATGCTTCTATACAACTTATTTCAACAAGGAATCAAAACAAAAGTGACTTACCAAACTACATTAACGTGTATTTCCAAAGTTTGTTCATTTTACCTCTATTTATAAAAAATTCCAGCCAGAGCTTTCATCAGTTAGGAGTATTGTCAGCAGTAAATCAGGGCACAGAATTACTGGACCTATTCAGTTCACACGTTCAAGGTTCATTGCCTCAATGATGTCAGTGACAGTATCTTCCTGATTCCTCTCAACTTACTTTTTCCTTCCTGGTGGCAAGATGATTGTCTAGCTTCAGATATTAGATCAATGCTCAAGGTAGGATGAAGGGGAAAAGGGGTAATGACAGGCAAGTCTATTTCTTTTATCAGAAAAGCAGAAAATTTCCCAGAATCCTTGACTTCTGCTCTCATCTTAATGACCAAAAACTGAGTCACATGGCATCTGACTAACTGTGAGTTTACATAGGTTTTTCTTACCATGTGTTTGCCATTTCTATACTTGTTGGCTCAGGTCATCTGCTTTTATTATTTTCTTTTTCAAGTGCATCCTCCTTTTAGGACCCTGAGACTTCTAAATCACAGATTTGTTCCCTAAAAATTCATCAGACTTGTTTTACAATACCAATAGCAACCTAAATAAATGTTTAACTTGTGTGCAAATATTTATTTATACAGTAATTCCTGCTTCTGCCTACTTGCCTTGCAGAGTAACAATGACATATATATATATATATATATATATATATATATATACACACACACACACACACACACACACACACACAAACACCTCATTATCTTGAGATTTTATGGCAGTAACTCAGAATAGAGGCATGAACCCCAAAATAGAAAATTATCCTTAACATCCAAAAAAGCTAACAGACTGTCTGCCTATTTACTAAAAGTGTATATTCTTCGTGGTAATAGAAATTTCCTTCAACAGTTAGAATCCAGAGATGCTAACTTGATATCATGTGCAGAATCAGTCATGAGTTTTATTTGATTTCCACATATGGAACATTGGAGAAGAAGAATATTGGAAAAAGTTGCATTTGCTATGATTAGAAGTTATCACAGAAGCTAGACCTGTGCCAGCTAGTAAGTGGTTAGAAGAAAGTAGGCTCAAGAAATATAAAAGCACTGAAGACTGCTTAAGTCTAGTCTTTGGTACTACAGCGCGCACACACACACACACACACACACACACTCACCCCTTCTAGCAAAGCATTATAAGCAATGTTAAATAGCAAAGTCATGAAGTGGGAGGATGAGTGAAATAGGTGCTAGAGATTAAGGAGTGCCCTTGTGACGAGAACTGGATGATACATGGAAGTGCTGACTCACTATATTGTACGCCTGAAACTAATATTTTTCGGTATGTTAACCAACTGAAATTTAAGTAAAACTAAAAACAACAACAACAACAAAACAAGGTGTGCCTGGGTGGCTCAGTTGGTTGAGCATCAGACTCTTGATTTCAGCTTAGGCTGTCATCTTGGGTTGGGAGCTCCAGCCTGGACTCAGGCTCCATGCTCACCTTGGAGTCAGCCTCTCCCTCTCCCTCTGTTCCTCCCCCTTCTCTCTCTCTTTCTCTCTCTCTATCACTCTCTAATAAATAAAATCTTTAAAAAACCAAATAACATAGTCGTGAAATAAAAGCTAATTGCATTTTCAGGGTAATTTTTTTAAGTCATAGAAATATGTAGTGTTTTAGAAAGATTTTCATAACAGTGCTAATAGTTTGGTGGTTATATTTTTAAAAATTCCATTATCCAGAAAATTCACTTTTATGAAATGTCTTTTTTTTCCCTGATAACAGACCAGTATGACATTATTGTGGATAACCTGTAAGTTCTAAGTTCTCAAAGGAACTCATAGTAAAGGCATAATATATAATTTGTCATTTGATATTACTAAAAAATGAGTAAGACTGGTAAAGCAAACGCGTGGTAAATTGATTTTAGTTACAGAAATCATACATTTTTTATTTGGTAATACAACAGAAATTAAGTTTCCTCAAGTTAATCTATATGTTATTATAAATCCAATATGCTAGTATTTTAAAATGTAACATCCTACATATTACATATTTGTTTTAATATTAATTATTAATTATTATATAGTCATTTAATTTATTTAATATTATATCATTCGAATTTTAATATACCTGGTATTATACAAATATTAAATTCTTTTGAAATATATTGCTTCTCCTAAAAAAGTCACATATAAATAAGAAACTAATAGATTCATTTCAGATTGTTTCATATTGTCAGAAGTTTCCATTGTAATAATAGCTTTGATTACTCACATTTCAAAGTGACTAAAAAGAAAAAGAAAAAGCTCCCTTTTTTTCCCTAAGCTTTACAATAATATGTGTATCTACTATTTAGGAAGAATTTCAAATAATCCATGTTTTGTTTACCCTGGAAAAGGTCAAAATAAAAGCATGTTATCCACTACAAAAATGGTGCTTAGGCTGCCAGTAAGATATATTATTTTTACTTTACTTTCATTGTATTTTTTTTTAAACAGGGTAGTTTTCTGCTTACAAACTATGACCTCTGCATTTAAACACCAAAGAGCAAACTAAGTAACCTCACTTTGAAATGTGATGCAGTAATTTAAGAATATTAGCATTTTCCCAATAATTTAGAATCTCATATACTTTAATTCTGTTGAAGCATTTAATTAGAATATTTGGATAATGATAGACTCCATGAATTTTATGTTTTTCTTAATTTCTCAATTAAAAAAGGAACAGAGTCCCTGGTACCATATAGTTAACATTTCTGCTTTGTTTAATGAATCTAAAATAATAATTACTTATACTTTCTTAACCTGAAGAAGAATCACACATTTATAAATCAAACAATATGTTTAATCTCATTAATTATTTTTAAAATTTCAAACAATATATTTTTAAATATTTAACAAATTTAGAATCTTATAATGTCTAAACAACTCAGATTAATATTGTTCATATTCTAACCAAATAAAATAATACTAAATAGATAATACATATACTATTTTTGGGCTGTTCTAGATTTGTTTATCCAAAAGAACATAGGATGAAGTTGTCTTTCGGCCAGCTTATAACATAGGTCATACTCAAAACTTTATTAGGAAACTGTTGAATGGTCACCTGGGTGGCTCAGTGGTTGAGCATCTGCCTCTGGCGCTCAGGTCGTGACCAGGGTCCTGGGACCGAGTCCTGCATTGGGCTCTTCACAGGGAGCCTGCTTCTCCCTCTACCTGTGTCTTTGCCTCTGGTGTGTCTCATGAATAATTAAGTAAGTAAATAAATGTTCACTTATTTATTCATGAGACACAGAGAGATCGGCAGAGACACAGGTAGAGGGAGAAGCAGGCTTGCCACAGGAGCCTGATGCGGGATTCAGTCCCAGATCCCAGGATCACATCCTGAGCCAATGGCAGCCACTCAACCGCTGAGCAACCCAGTTGTTCTGAATAAATGAAATCTTAAGAAAATAATACCAACCAAGATCCATACCAACGATGCTTAGAAATGGATTTTGACCCACTAATTAATTATTCAACTGGTTAAGTCATTCATTCAAACAATACATATTTAATAAATACCTATTATATAGTGACAGGAATTTTGCTAAGTAGTGGGGTTTCAGTGATGACCTTGATTCATGTAATTCTTGTCCTCAGGTAGTTTCTAGTCCGTTAACCCTTCGAAAAATCAAGTGGGTTAGTGTGGCATTGCTTATTGTTCTTTACAAGAGTATTTTGCTTTCTAGATTTGTAATTCCTTAGATTACCCTATTAAATGATTTTATATTGAATACCTTTCTGACTGTAGCATGTCTCTTTAAGATTTGTGTTTGTCTAATTGGTAATCCTAGGTTAATGAAAAAAAACTATATTGCTGGTAAAGTCCAAAACCCCATGAAGTGAAAATTATAAGACAATACCAAATGTCCTTAAGAATGCATAGTAGTAGGTATGTTATTAAGGTAATAAGAGCGAGAAGAGTTTTGGACAAAGTAACATAGGTACCAGAGCAGTAGCCAAGTGAAAGGATGCCAACCAGCTCGGGATCCTGAAATACACAGAGAAGGAAGAGTGCGAAGTCTACCCTGAAGGGATGCAAAGAATACTACAGTCTTACGGAAAAGGCAGGATTGACTTAAGGTACGGAAATATAGAGTTTTCATTAAGGATAGAAAAAGCAGCAAAAAGAGAAGGAAATAAGGAGTATGTTCATAAAGACTTCTCAGAATAAACTAATAGAGGAAATGTCACCTTTCTTGGTTGATTTCGAAATGCACAGATTTGGAAAAACTAGTGTTCAGAGGTAAACAGAGGAAACACTGTTGCTACTACACTACTTCCGGGATTCTTTGGAGTGAAGTTGGATTTCCGTCTGTACAAAGTCTCTTATTTGCCCCAATATGTGATGATAAGTCAGGTCTGTTTGCCAGTCTGACACACATTCTGAAATAGCATTAAAGCACCAGATTGGTCCCACCAACTCTATATCTGATTTTCAGATGACAGTTATGAATCATCACTGTGTTTCCTGCCTATGAGAGGTAAATGGCATTCCCATAATTTCTATTCCCTGAGAATCCTGTGACTCTTCTAGAGGAGTGTTTCCCACTTTACCTACAAACAGAGATTATCCCTGTATAAAACTGGCTTTATAACTATCGTAGAGCTCAGAGTGATTGTGTGTGTCTTTCTCCCATACACCTTTGTTCTTCCACTCACCAGCATCAATATGAAATTTCACTTTCTTCCAAATCTTTGCAACAATTTTTTTTTCCCATCTAGGCACTTTTCCGCACATGCTTGAATTTAATTAATAATTCAGAATTGGGCCTTAAGGTATTTTATCTTCTTTAGCTGATGTGCACAAAGCATTACCTAATACTTGGAATTTGGAAATTAAGCAAATAATGATTGTGAGACTTTTTAATATCATGCTAAATCATATCCTAATAATTCTCTTAATAGCTATCTGTCATTCTTATGGAATTTTACTTTGTTGAAATAACTTCACAGTTGATTGGGATTCAGCTGTTTTTGATCCTGTATAGTCCCAGGTTGACTTTGCAGGAAAGTGTAAGGTGTGTTAATAGTTCTTCCTTTCCCATAAAGAAGATGACCTCAGCAGTTAGTCTCCTTAGACTAAAGGACATTAACCAGTTTGTGCATCACTTAGTAACCATCTCTTGTTACTTCCCCTAGTTGACTGTCTATATTTCTATTTTTTCTTTTCTTTTCTTTACTCCCCCCACCTCTTTTCTTGAATCATCTCAGATCATTCTGCTGAGATAATCACTCCATGGGTTAAGTAAAACTTCAACATACACTCATTATCTCTTTGTGTGAGAATTAGGCTGTAACAATTTGATAAATGAGCTTCTACACATCTCTTGAAATATAAAGTGCGTATAATAGGAGATTATGTTAAGCGGGATCAAAATGGAGTTGAAGTCCTTCATTTCACTGGAATAGTTCCCTCAAAGACCTCACAATGTATCTCAAATTTTAAGTATGTTTCCTTTGAGATTTTCCCACCAAACTAATCTGAGATCTCCCTGAAGTCTGGTTTAGGGATAAGAGTTCTGATACAATGACAGTTTTCATATCTCATCTGTATAAATATTTTAATGATAATGTTCTAAGATCTTCCTTCCTTCCTTTCTTCTCTTCTTCCTTCATTTTATTTTGTCCTAAAATTTTGGATTTTGGGGACCTTGATCATATGGGTATTTCTAAAATCTACTTAATGTATTCCAGAGACTGGAGTCATGTGATTCTCATTCCTCAAAAATATCAAAACAGAATAAATAATATTCCAACTATTTTCTTAGTAAGGACATAAGAAATATAATGCTGGATGAAATTAATATAAACTTCTCTGAAAGTAACTCTAAAACGTTTTTGTGTGGGAGCATAGAAATTGCCTTCTATGATGGAAGTTTCCAAAGGTGAAGAATATACTCCCTCATCACTGACTTTAAGTTTCCTTTTAATACTCTACTGTGGATCTATTATTTATAGTTTTTCTCAATTCCTTCTTGAATTCATTTTTATAAGTAGATCAAATACCTTTTGAAGCTTATGATTCACAAAGTAAATTAAAATTTATTTTCCTTGACCTCTAAAGATGCACCAATGTGTGTTTATCTCATGTGATAGGCTGATTAAACCCTCACAGAGTCAGGACATAGCTTAATCTTTCCCCTTCTTGGATCTCATAGTTAATAGGCATTTCAGTAGTATATTAACAACTCCATATTCAAAGGGAGTTAACAACAATATTTTGTATCATAACATTTTATTTTATTTTAATGATGTTATATATAGCACAGTGTTCCAAGACCAATTCTTTTCTCTCAAGCAAGGATTTATCCGTAAAAACTAAAAGAAATATAAGGAAAAATCATTTCCTGCGTCTTGATAATGAATCAAATGGGTGCACCTATTTCTAACAGAACTGTATCAGTCACTGAGATTATGAAGACATATGACATGTTTCTTTTTGTTAGGTAATTTACGTATTACTGGAGCAGACTCATGAAAACAGATCATTTTTAATTAGCACAGTGTATGCAGTTGTAAGAGTTAACATAAGTGAAAAAATATAATTAACATAAGTGAAATGAGTGCACTGAAAGTGATGGGAGAGGAAATGAAATAGCCCAGGAATAGGCAAATAGGCTTCCTGGGGCAGGGGGCATTATTAGCTGAAGCTGAGAGAGCTGTCCTGAGCAGTCCTTTTAGGAATGTCCTAAAATCCAGAAGGGATTACTAACAACAGCTGCTGAGATCTGAGAGTTGACAACATGTTTCTGTGTGCCACATTTGTTCAATATTTATATAACCTCACTTAATCTTTGCAATGACCTGACAAAATGGGGACAATTATTTTTATTTTAAAGATGGAAAAAAAAAGAGATAGATTGGGTAACTTTTTCCAAGACAACTCAGCATGTAAATATTGGATCCGATAATTGAACTAAAACTGTCTGACTCCAATGATTATGCTCATTAGGACTTAGTTCAATTTCATTATTTAAGCATTTACTTATCATCTTTTATGTCTCAGCCACCGACCCTTCAGTTTTAGAGAAATAAAGGCAAATAAGGTAGAGTCATTGCCTGGAAGGAACTCATTAGTGTGGCCCATTCTATCACTGTACCTTTGTATTGCCTTCCTATTTTGAACAGCTAGAGAAGTTGATTCGATTTTTCTTTTTTAAGAAAATGTTCATTCAGTTTTCAAAATGGAAAAAAAAACAGGTATACGTCAGTTCATTGCAATTAATAATTTGGGGATGTGCTTAACTATTACTTTGTGGAATGTTAATAACCTCTCATAACCTTGTTTATAAATTCTTTCCCAATATAACATTTAAATCATTTTGTTATTTTCTTTTTTATTTTGAAATTCTTGGCAGGTTCTATAGTACTTAGAGATTTTATATCTGCATATAAGCTAACATAAAAAAAAAAAAATCCTGAGCCTGGCTCAGTGGTTTAGCGCCTGCCTTTGGCCCAGGGTGTGATCCTGGAGACCCCAGATCGAGTCCCACATCAGGCTCCCTGCATGGAGCCTGCTTCTCCCTCTGCCTGTGTCTCTGCCTCCCTCTCTCTGTGTGTGTGTCTTTCATGAATGGATAAATAAAATCTTTAAAAAAATTCTTGATGTTAATTTGAAGGTGATATTATCATTTCTGTGAATAGCCTTTCTTTGTCTCTCTGTGTGTGTATGTGTGTGTGTGCATGAATAGCCTTTCTAATCTATTAACAATTTGCTTGCATTATTACCTTTTTCAAAGTTCAGTATAGGTGATTATTCTTTTGCTTGCTTCAAAGCTTCCGTATTTGCTATCCCCAATTCAGATGATAATGTATGTCACTTGAAAGTTTTCAACTTAACTCTACTGTCATTATGATGTGATTCCACACACATTTGTAAATACATACTTTAAAGCTATGATTTGCCTGAAAGGATCAGTTATCAAATTTGTATAGTGCTAGACACTACATATTTGCTTTCTCCCAGAAGAGAACTTATTCTTGTAACCATGCTGTAGAAACAGATAGGAGCTAAAGAATCATGGGAAAATGACAAGCTTCTAGAATTGATAGTATTCTCTTTATGTTATTTTTGGTGCACATCTATGGAGTTGTTTTGAGGTTTTTTGGTGTTGTTTTTCCCCTTTCCCTTTCCTTTCCTTTCCTTTCCTTTCCTTTCCTTTCCTTTCCTTTCCTTTCCTTTCCTCTTTCCTTTCCTCTTTCCTTTCCTCTTTCCTTTCCTCTTTCCTTTCCTCTTTCCTTTCCTCTTTCCTTTCCTCTTTCCTTTCCTCTTTCCTTTCCTCTTTCCTTTCCTCTTTCCTTTCCTCTTTCCTTTCCTCTTTCCTTTCCTCTTTCCTTTCCTCTTTCCTTTCCTCTTTCCTTTCCTCTTTCCTTTCCTCTTTCCTTTCCTCTTTCCTTTCCTCTTTCTTTTCCTCTTTCCTTTCCTCTTTCCTTTCCTTTCCTTTCCTTTCCTTTCCTTTCCTTTCCTTTCTTTTCTTTCTTTCCTTTCCCTTCCTTTCCTTTCCCTTCCTTCTTTCCTTTCCTTTTGTTTAAAAAAAAAAAAACTCAGGCCCTCATATTTCAATGGCCTCATTATTTCCTTTAATTCACGAAGACAGAGTCACTCAGCCTAACTGCTCTATGAACTGCACTTCTTTCTTGAAGGGTCCTCTCATAAACAGTTGATCTCAGGATCAAATCAGAGCAGTATTTTCAAGAATATTTTTATGACCTATTTTTCTAGGAACCTGCAAATAATAATTTGTATTCCCTTTCAGACAACTTTCTTGCATATGCTTTTTCTCCCTTCTTATGAGCAACTCTCAATCTAAAAGATACACCTATAAACTAGAAAAACAGAGAAATCACAGTAGTTTTTAAATACAGATAATATTCTTAAAGGTGTTTTGTTTAAAGATGACTCCTCTGAGAATGGTTTGAACCTGAGCACATCCATGTTCTTAGTCAAAGTGTAGGCCATTCAGACCAAAGCACCCATAGTCAGATACTGGGGTCCTTTTCTCTTTAGTCGTAGTCACTTTTAGTATGGACACATGTGATAAATGGTATTTAATTCTGCCTCGTGTTTAATAGAAATTGTGAAGCAAATTTTTATGCCTCTCAACTCATTCCAGAATGATAGCATTTCCCTCATGAGCTACATCCACAGTATGGGACACCGCTTTGGGAGCACTGCATTCACTTCTACCAGATTTGATTAAAAACTGCTTTGTTAGTATCTCTGAATAAATGAACAGTCAGATGATTACCATGTCTGTAGTGCTTTCTATCCATTTTAACCTGTAATTTATTCAGCAATACTTACAAATGCCCAGTTTGCTGCTATTCTTGGAGTTTGGGTTATCATAGGAAAAAGTAGCCACACTTTTCCCTATCCTGATACTTCCTTTTGGTTAAACCAGTGTTTGAACTCTTTACTTGTGAAATTAATCTGATAAGTAAATGTCAGTTATACAAAAGAGATCTGCATTCTTACAAACCACTAAATTCAAGTTTTGAAAAATATGTCCTCATGTTTGTCTAATTTTTGAAATACTTGAAAGGTGTCTTAAGAGTGAGTTTATATATCCAACAAAAAAAGCAATAATTTTAGATTTTTTTTATTACCTCTCCATAGATTTGGTCATCTCTCCTTTGGGAAGTTGCTAGAGGCATTAGCTGACTCAATTATGTTGCCATGTTGATAGAGGGAATTAATCTGCTCATTAAAAGGAATACTGGAGGCACTGGGATAAGAGGATATACAGCTACCTTTTAATCATTAATACCAGCTGAGAAGAATAGCAGGGAAACTTTTAATTCAGGGATTTTTTTTATTATTAAAGATGATTTTTAGATCAGTTTTAAATTCACAGCAAAATTGAGAGGATGGTACACAGAATTTACATACATCCCCTTCCTCCACACATACATATAGCTTTCCCCATTATCAATATCGCTAACTAGAATGTCATATTTGTTACTGATGACCAATCTGCCTTGACACATCATAATCACCTCAAATGTATGGTTTACTTTAGGACTGACTTTTCATAATCTGTTTTTTATGGATTTGGACAAATGTACAATGACATATATCATTATTATACTTCCATAGAGTATAGTTTTGCTGACATAACAATGCTCTGTGCTCTGCATATTCATTTTTCCCTCCTACCTCTGACAACTGCTGATTTTTCTTCTTTCTGTCTCCATAGCTCTGCCTTTTCCAGAATGTCAGATAGCTGGAATCCTAAAGGATATAGACTTTTCGGATTGGTTTCTTTCACTTATGCATTTAAATTTCGTCCATGTCTTTTCAGGCTTGATAGCTTATTTTGTTTTAGTGTTACATAAAATTCCATTGCTTAAATATATCACAATTTATCCATGCATCCAATGAAGGACATCTTGTTTGCTTCTAAGTTGAGGCAATTATGAGCAAAGCTGCTATAAACAACTATGTTCAGGTATTTGTGTGGACCAAGTTTTCAACTCCTTTGATGAAATACTAATGAGCACAATTGCTGGATCTCATGATAAGAGTATGTTTAGTTTTGTAAGAGACTGCTAAACTATCTTCCAAAGTGGTGTACCATTTTGTAGTCTCACGAGCAATGAGCGAGCATTCCTGTTGCTCACTAGCTTAGTGCTGTCAGTGTTCTGGATTTTGGCCATTGATGAGATATCCTTAAGGTCTGTGGGCCATTTCTCAATCTGGTTGTTTCCTATTTCCAGGTTGAGATTTAAGACTTTTTATATATAATAGATAGCCCTTTATCAGATGTGTTTTTGCAAGTATTTTTTTCCCAGTCTCTGTGGCTTATCTTCTAATTTGCTTGACACGGTCTTTAGCAGGGCAGAATGTTTTAATTTTAATGAAGTCTACCTTTTCAGTTTTTTTTTCTTTCATTGTGTCTTTGGTCTTTTATCAAAAAGGTGTCATGGAACCCTAGGTCATCTATATTTTCTTCTACATTATCTTCTAGGAGTTTTATTTTTGCATTTTACATTTAAGTCTATGATACATTTTGAGTTAATTTTTGTGAAGAGATTAAGTTTCTTATCTAGATTCTTTTTTTTCCAACACTGCTTATTGAAGGAAAACGCTATCTTGCTCCAATATATTTCCATTGTATTTCCCTTGCTTCTTTGTCAAAAATCAATTGAATATGTTTATGAGGGTCTACTTCTGGGTTCTTATTATATTTCATTGATCTATACGTCTGTCGTTTCACTAATATTATACTATCTTGAATACTATAGCTTTATAGTAAGGGTTGAAGTCAAGAAGTGGCAGTTGTCTAACTTTGGTTTTCTTTTTAAATATTGTATGGACTATTCTGGATCTTTGCCCTTCCCTATACACTTTAGAATCAGTTTATTGATATCCATAAATATCAATGGGAAGAACCTCCTAGTATTTTGATTGGGAGTGCATTGAATCTATAGATCACGTTAGGAAGAACTGACATGTTGATGATTCTTCTCATCCATGAACATGATCTATCTTTCCATTTTTTTTATTTAATTCATGAGTCTTTTAGCTTTCCTCCTATAAATCTTTACATATTTTGTTAGATTTATGCCTAAGTATTTTATTTTCGGGGGTGCTAACATAAATCGTATTATATTTTTAATTTCAAATAAATACAATTTGTTCATTATTGCTATTAATGAAGAGATTTTAAGACTGAAAATGTGATAGAAAGTATGAATTCTAGCCAACTCACACTTCATGGCTTTCCACTGGCCACATAGGTTCCTTCACGTCCTGGCATTGCTATTTGTAGTTAATATGCATTTTAGTTTCAGGCTGCCAAGAGTGTATTGAGGGGCACCTAGGTGGCTCAGTTGTTTAAGCATCTGCCATTGGCTCAGGTCATGACCCCAGGATCCTAGGATTAAGCCCCACACTGAGTTCCTTATTCAGCAAAGAGCCTCCCTCTCCCTCTCCCTCTGTCCCACCCCCTGCTCATGCACTCTCTCTCTCTCTCTAATAAATAAAATCTAAAAAACAAAAGGAGTCTATTGAGAATACAACTGATTCATGAAGACTAAGGGTGTGTCATCTTCCAGCATGGTTTTGTACTGATTTTTAATATTACCATTATAGGTTTGATTTGTGACAATCCCAAATTCGTATGTCACCCCAATGTGATTAGATTCAGAAATAGAGCTTTTTTTTTTTTTTTTAAACTTTATCTATTTATGATAGGCACACAGTGAGAGAGAGAGAAGCAGAGACACAGGCAGAGGGAGAAGCAGGCTCCATGCACTGGGGGCCCGACGCGGGACCCAATCCCGGGTCTCCAGGATCGCGCCCCGGGCCAAAGGCAGGCGCCAAACCGCTGCGCCACCCAGGGATCCCAGAAATAGAGCTTTTAAGGACATATTTAAGGCTAAACAAGGTCATAAGGATGACCAATAGGATCCATGTCCTTATGAGAAGAAGAAGCACCAGAAATGCATGTATATAGAAGAAAGGCTATGTGAGAAAGTGGCCACTTACAAACCAATAAAAAAGGCCTCAGGAGAAACGAAATCTGTCAGCACCTTGATCTTGGACTTCCAGCTTCCAGAGACTGGGAAAAAATAATTTTCTGTTGTTTGAGCCTCCCAGTCTGTGGTGGTTTATATGGCATCCTGAGCAGACTGATAAACCAACCTGTTATTGACATCCAGTTTCTCAGTTCTGCTCTCCTTATTTATGAAACAGTTTTTCTTCTGGCTGGTTTGTTTTAATCTTTCCATCACTCTTTAATTTTCTTCAATGTCATCACTCTTCTCATCACTTCCACGAAGACTATGGGAAGAGGCCCCAGTGATCTGTATTGTTTAAGACAAGACAACCAGAAATTAGTATCAAATTAGTAATTTACCCAAGCATTCATTGAAATGCTTGTAGGTCACCTACAACCAGGCCTTGAGATATTTTAGAATCTCTGTGTTAATTTTTACCACTGGACTTGGTCTTCCGGTAGATATCTCTATTTATCATAATATTCTTTTCATTCCCTTCAATTATCTATGCTTTTGATTATTTACCTACAAGCCTATTGCCTTGGTTGTATTAATAACAGTAACATCTAATGCTTCTAGCATATACATCTTCAAACAGTATTTTCAGGATAAGCAAAATTATAAAATGCACATCTTAAATTTTATGCAGGCTAAAAGTATTTATTAGAGTAACATATAATGCAGTCATCTGAATGCTACAGTATTTATTTGATTTGAGAAACATATTGTTTAATAATCATTTCGTTACACTTGAACTTTTGGCTTTTGCCTTTTATACAATGAGAATAATTTGATATATTTGTTTTGAGTAACCTGTGTAATTAAACTTTGATTTCTGTAAACATTCTGATAAGTAAATGCTCAGATTTGAACTAACCTGGGAAACATTACTACATTAATAATGCCTTTTGAATCTTTAAAGAGCTAATTTAATTAAATATGAAAGGATCATTACAATTATTCATTTTATCCCAGTTTTTACACGCATTTATACATCTTAAAAATTATCAAAAATCACACTATAATAGTCAAAATAATTTTTCACATAAGACAGAGTAGAAAATCGTAAATTTTTTTTGAAATTTCACACTGTGGCTTTTCATATTAAATGAAGTAGATAGTAAAGTGCATAGAACAGTCATGTAAAATAGTAGATTGCTAATATTTGATGATCCTGTACCTTTTGAAAAAGTATATTATTTAAATATATATATTTACATAATAATTAACAAATTCTTTTCCTTTTTTTTTAAGATTTTATTTATCTATTCATGAGAGACACAGAGAGAGGCAGAGACATAGGCAGAGAGAGAAGCAGGCTCCCCGAGGAGCCTTATGTGGGACTGGATCCCAGGAACCCAGAATCCTGACCTGAACCGAGGGCAGACGCTCAACCACTGAGCCACCATGGTGTCCCGCCAAATTATTTTTATTTTAAAAATAAGCATAAGTACAAATGAACAAGTATATGTAGAGTTTTCTAAAACAAAACTTATGGATATATGCGTGTTCATTTATATTTATGGATATCTTTTAAATGAGAATAATTAGTTGATTATATTATTTATAGCCTAAATGAAGTATTTGTGAAAATATCTAATACTAAATTTTAAACAATTTTGAGCAGACTGAAAGACTGACTATTCATTTCTAGCTATAGACTATCTTAAGAATTATAAAACTGTGGCAAAACAGGAAGTTGTTTCTGTCCCCTTTGAAAAGAATATTTGTGGTAGAGAAATAATTGAATAAGGTCAAAACAAACCTTTTACTCACATTCTTTAAGAACAACTAGGTATTGTCCCAGAAATAGAAACCAACCAATCTTCAATTTCATTGCAGCAATTCACCCTGTCACCAATAAGACAGCCATTCACCTGCTCAAAGGATGTGGGGAAATGCTAAACTTTCAGAAATTGTGTGTATACCTATGCATTTACATTGAGTATTTTTTAGGAAAAAAATTAAGTGAGTTTTACAAAGACTTTTTTGTTACCAAAAAGTCTAGGTCAACCCTAGGTGTTACTTCAATTTGATAGTACTGATGACAAAAAAAAATTGAATTAGATTCTACAGCAAGCAAAAGACTAATTTTCACACATGCGCTTTGTTATAATGTGACTAAAATTAAAATATTGGTGTGTATGATATAAACAATTGAGTAAAGCAGAACGAGCAGCAGTATGTACCTTGAAAGAAAATAAATGATATCGTTTGAAATGCCAGCTCTTTTCACTTAATTTTATGCATCTATATGGTTTTATTTGTTTTACATTAGAACTTGTTTGATAGTCTTTAAAAAAAAATTAACTCAGTAACTCATTTCTAAAAATAACAGATAGGCCCTAATTTTTTTTAAGACATTTTAATGCCATTAAAAAACAGGGTAGGGGCAGTCCAGGTGGCTCAGTGGTTTAGCACTGACTTCAGCCCAGGACATGATCCTGGAGACCCAGGATTGAGTCCCACATCGGGATCCCTTCATGAAGCCTGCTTCTCCCTCTGTCTGTGTGTCTGTCTCTCTCTCGCTGTCTCTCATGAATAAATAAATAAAATCTTAAAAAAAAAACAAGGTAGGATGTCTGAAGGTGAAATGTGGCATATTGTATATGGCTTATATGTCAAGTAAACCCTGTAGCTTATAGAGCTACACAGACATAGATTAAATAAATGAGACATTGAAAAGTAAAACTTTAAAGTAACAGTTTATCCACTTTTGTGTATATGCACACATCCTCCAACAGAGCTGGAGGGCTGACTCTGGCCCCCAGTGAATTTATTGTCACCTTATTCTGCAGTTACTTTCTGCCGCAACCAGAAGACAAAAAAAAAAAAAAAAGACAACAATGCTTTCAACAAAGTTCAAACTCCTGATTAGAAAATAGTGAAAGGGAATATAAAGGAAGGGAAAAGTAATGTTGGGAAATATCAGGAAGGGAGACAGAACATAAAGACTCCTAACTCAGGGAAATGAACTAGGGGTGGTGGAAGGGGAGGAGGGCGGGTGTTGGAGGGGAATGGGTGACGGGCACTGAGGTGGACACTTGACGGGATGAGCACTGGGTGTTTTTCTGTATGTTGGTAAATTGAACACCAATAAAAGTTCATTAAAAAAAAAAAAGAAAGAAAGAAAATGGAATGAGAGCCAGGATCCAATTGTTATAAACCACATAAACTAATGTGACACTCAAGCTATCAAAATGTATAGTTTAGGGGCAGCCCAGGTGGCTTAGCGGTTTAGCGCCGCCTTCAGCCCAATGCATGATCACGGAGACCCAGGATCGAGTCCCACGTCGGGTTCCCTGTGTGGAGCCTGCTTCTCCCTCTACCTGTGTTTCTGCCTCTGTGTGTGTGTGTGTGTGTGTGTGTCTCATGAATAAATATATAAAATCTTAAGAAAATAATAATAATAATAATAATGTATAGTTTAAGTTGTTTTAGTGGACATAAGCCAGAGCGGAATTACCTGGAAAGTTTATAATACACACCCAAGAAATTAAGAAGAGCACAATAAGCTACCATTTTGAAGCCAACCAGTTGGAAATATGACACTGAAATAGACTAGACTAGAAATAGACCAATGATTTATCACTGCACATTCTATGTTGACAGGTAGATTAAATAAACAACATGTCACAGATTGGAGCTGGCCGTTGCAAAAGGAAATCTGCTAACTGAACTTGAAGTTAATGCTATCAACATAAGGCTTTGAGAGAATAGGAATTTGACCAAATGACAATGGAGAGTTCTCTGCTGATATAGAAGCAGAAAACGCACATTAAAATAAAGAAGGAAGTTGAATCAAGGAGGAGCCAGGAGCAACTAATGGAAAGCATGAGCATTTAGTTGCTTGTGCTCCCCACTAAGCAGACAGCATTAAAACGCCATTCACTGTCTTAGAGTAAAGCATAGGGCTGATATTATATAGTCACATATTTGAATTCCAGAGACAATTTAAGGTTCTTGTCCAAAACTTGAACAAATTTTGTATACCAGAGAAAGATACTTTAGTATTTTTTATAAGTGGCATTTATATGGGAGATGGAAAAAAAAGAAAAAAACTCTTTCAGAGATTCACTATTAAGGAACAAATATTTCAAGATCTATTATGAAAAGTGTCATGACTAGCCTGACTTCCTATGTCAACCTAATTAAATTTGCTCAGTAAATTATTTAACACATGGCTATTTTTTTAATGCTTGATGAAACTGAACAACATTGTTGCAGTGTTTGATAATAATAAGATTGTCATTTAAATTTATCATATGAATTTAGTAAAGGAAATAAGTTATAAGAATCTATAGTTATTTTATAATAATTACATTATACATAGGAAGAAAAATAAAATTAGGTGAATATAATCTTTAAGGTATTTGTGATCCGTAACACTGATAAAAAAACATAATTTGAACAACATAAACTCTAATGTCTGTATTTTAATATTAACAAATTAATTATATATCTGTTTAACTTTTATGGAAGCAGGTAAAGCATGTATTTAGATGCTATGCTCTAATAAATTATGTGAAGATATTACAAAATTATGAAATATAAAGTCAAAATAGTAACTACTTATGGCATGCTCTTTTATAATGTCACTAATAATTATATCAAGATGACTATTTTTTGTTTTAGTAGAAGAAGTAAAGCAAATACATAACTCTAAAATCTGAACAGTAGTATACATTTTTTTGAAACTGGAGTAAATAGAGATATTTGACATTTTAATACTGGAGGAGTTTTAAAAGGGCAGAATACTTTAAAATAATCCTATATGTAGCTAAGGAAGTTATTTCGTTTTTTTTTTTAAAGATTGTATTTATCTACTTGAGAGAGAGAGAGAGAGAACACAGCAGGAGGAAGGGCAGAGGGAGAAGCAGACTCCCTGCTGAGCAGGGAGTCAGAAGAGGGGTTTGATCCAGAGACTCCAGGATCATGACCTGAGTGAAGTTGCCCTGCAAAGTCATTTATGGCTAAATAACATTCTATTTTGCATATATACCACTTCTTTATCCATTCATCAGTTGATGAACACTTGAGCTGCTTCCATATTTTGGCTCTTGTAAGTAATGCTGCTATAAACATAAAGGTGCACGTATCCCTTTGAATTAATGTTCTTGTATTCTTTGGGTAAATACCCAGTAGTGCAAATCCTGGATCATAAAGTAGTTCTATTTTTAACTATTTGAAGAACCTCCATACTGTTTTCCACAGTGGCTGCACCAGTTTGCATTCCCACTAACAATACTCCTGTGTTCCTTTTTCTCCCCATCCTCGCCAACACCTGTTGTTTCTTGTTTTATTGGTTTTAGTCATTCTGACAGGTATGAGGTGATATCTCGTTGTAATTGCATTACAATTTTTGTAATGCATTTGATTTGCATTTCCCTGGGTAAGTAATGATGAGCATCTTTTCATGTCCATTGGCCATCTCTATGTGTTCTTTGAAGAAATATCTGTTCATGTCTTCTGCCCATTTTTTAAATGGATTATTTGTTTCTTAGGTGTTGAGTAAAACTCCACACTTCCTATGAAATTTAAATTTTCATAAAATCTGCCACCCAAAAAAAAAGTCAGAAAAAATGAGAGGAATTTGCTAAGTCAGAAGTAGGAATTCAAATGTAAATAGTAGCTAGGAAATATGATCAGTGGAAAATGTCTGTTGAGCTTCTGATAAATCTATGCTAACTCATATGAAATCTGATGAATCCAAAAGCTAAAATAAATACCTTACTGATTAAGGTTGAAAAGTCACTACCATTTATTTGAATCAAGAAAAAATGGGAAATAAATGTTTTCATACAAACAAATAATTTGCTGCTTTGGGGTTAGAAAATCATGAGTACTAAACCTTGGAAGAAGATAAATATTTTTTGATGCAATGTGTTGTCTAGGACCATTAATAGTATACATGGATCTCAGTATTTTGACTGGGTATTCCAGCAGAGAATTATCAAATACCTCTTACCAAGGAAAATTCTCTTCTGTCTGGTGAGATATCATCTTCTATTACAATAATACTGTGGGGGAAAGAAACTTCAAAAAGTGATAGGAATATTGGAAATCAAGTAGCTACATCAAAAGCCAATTCAGGAGATACATTGGGAAGGAGATATTATAGTTAGGAAGGAAAAAGGGAAAAAAATTAATTAAAAAATCAGACTTAGGTTTTTTTATTCTATAGAGAGAGATAAAACAAACATTAGTTTATATTTCTCAAAATCTACAGAGTAAATATATCTTTACTTTGTCCCAAATTTGAGTTTGGTGATAAGACCAACAAATTGTACTGATTACCAGAATTTAATATATATCAAATTACCTAGTGGATTTTAGAGGACAAGTGTTTAGGAAACAGATTTCTTTTCTTAATTCTGTTGATGATATATCAGGGTTAAGAAACCAAGATGAAATCGTTAATATATAAATTCTCTGAAAAGTTGAAAGTATTGTGCAAAACAAGTATTTTTATTAAAATGAATTGGATGTTACCTGTCTATGAGTCCCTGTCAGTTTGCCAGTGACCCCTTATTTTCACAGAGCAAACCTCTTGAGTCTCATGCTGACATGACCAGAAGTCAGCATTATGCTCAAGATATTTGCCATGGAGCAAGATGGTTTACAATTAAAGGAGAGAACAACTATAATGAAGTGTAAGCACTTCTTCAAGTATATTTTACAACTGCACTGCTGTTTGAAATATTTTCTACTGCTTCATATTCATCCCTTGGGCTTCAGCTAAAAAAAAAGAAAATCAGCTTTATTTAAGTATAATGTTTTCTATCAGTGGTGGTTTTTGGATTACTTTCTTTACATAACCATCAACAAGAAACTTGTGTTTAAAATAAAGTATTGTTTCATGCCAAGACATAATTTCTCTTCCAAATCGAAGTTGTAATTCAGATTTCTGGCCAAAAGCAACTGTATTTTGCAAAGTTCCAAAAGTTAACAAAGTAAAGCTAAGTGATAAAAATCATTAGTGGATGATGTTTTCAGTTGTGCTTTTTAGTTACTTTAGCAGATGCAATATTGGCTGCTTCTTTTCACAGTAAATTAGATATGCAATTACTAGAAGCAAGAAATAGATTTACATTATGTAAAAATGGTGTGCATAAGATTAATTATGAGCAGAGAAATAAAAATGTGCCAATATTGAAATAACTTCACCATGAGGACATTCATATCCAAATGATTAAATTAGCCTTTTGGCCAGATGATAACTACTTCCCAGTCATCAAATTCATAAAATGCAAGAATCAAGAGTCATGACTCTCCTTAAAATAAGAAGACTGATACCAGGTTTCTATACCTTCATAGGGCATCATTTGACTTTATCTATTTTATGAATATCTTATTGACCACTTTTGATTTATATGTTCATATGAAATGCTGATAGGACAAACAAGAAAGTTCATCCAGTTTCCTATGTTCCAGTTTCACAGTTTTGCTAATAGTTATGGTTTAGATCAGTTCTATTTGGCCCAACTTAGATGATATACTTATATATTTTTTAATTCTACCTTGTATATATATTCTCTTTTTTTGGTCTTATGAAAAATATTTTATATTTGGGAGCCTGGAGACATTTCGAAATAGATTATGATCTCTATTACAACTAGGCATGGATCACTAGATGTAAATCTCTGCAGGTTTCAACCATGTATATACTGTTCAATATATTATCTTCAGCAGAGACATAGCAATGAGCCCGCTGATAAATTTGCCTATGAGTTATTAAATCACTTAAAAATATTATACTCATTATATAAGTGTATTGTTATAAAATAGATGACTCTTTTGCTCTGAGTTCGTGTGGCATCAAGCAAACCCATTTTTATACATTCTCATTCTAACATTTACTCTTACCTGTGCAATATTGATTTTTTTTGTCATTGAAGTATGGTTTATACACAATGTCACATTAGCTTCAGATATGAAACATAGTGACTTGACATGTGCTATATTTATTTTTATTTTAATAAAAGTTCTAAAATTTTATTCTAAGAATATTCAAATATTAAATTTTAAAACATAACTTTATTTAATTATTCCAAAAAAGTAGATCCTTCTCTATTTGTGTATTAGTTAAATATTATTCAGTGTCTACCATAAAGTATCTATGTAGAAAGCTTCTTCTAGGAGTGCCTTGGTGGCTCAGTTGGTAAAGTGACCCACTCTTGGTTTCAGCTCAGGTCACGATCTCAGGGTCATGAGCTTGAGCCCTGCATTGGGCTCCATGCTTTGTTCAGAGTCTGTTTGGGATTCTCCCTCTTCTTCTGCCTTTGCTCCCTGCTGGCTCTCTCTCTCTCTTTCTCTCCCTCTAACATAACTAAATAAGTCACCCCCCCCCCAAAAAAAAGAAAAAAAAAGAAAAAAAAAAGAAAAGAAAGAAAGAAAAAAAAAAAAAAAGAAGAAAAGGAAAGCTGCTTCTAGTCTCTGGGATATACCAGTAAACAAAAACAGATTAAACACCTGAAACTCATATTATGGAGACAGAAATTAATAAGGAAATCAGTAGATTATAAAGTAGTGGAGATAGCAGTAAGAACCATGAGAAGAGAACAGCCCAGGTGGCTCAGCGGTTTAGCACTGCCTTCGACCCAGGGCATGATCCTAGAGACCCAGGATTGAGTCCCACGTCGGGCTCCCTGCATGAAGCCTACTTCTCCCTCTGCCTGTGTCCCCTGCCTCACTCTTTCTGTCTCTCATCAATAAATAAATAAAATCTTTTTTAAAAATTTAGAACCATGAGAAGAAAACAAAGGAGAGAGAAGAAAATGAGTGATGGAGAAGGAAGGATTTATTTTGCAATTTAAAGTAATCAGGAAAGACCACGTTTTAGCATTTAAGTAAGGACCTACGAGAAGTGAGACTATGGACCCCGATGGTATGTGGGAAAAGAATGTCTCAAAAAGTAGGGATCACAACGTAAAAGTCCTGAGGTAGGAGCATTTCTGGCATGGTTCAGGTAAGAAAGAGGATATTGTAATTAGATATTTGTAAATGAGGTGGAGAATAGTAGTAAGAGACGGGAGGAAATAGGAAAGAAATTGGCTAAGGATAATGGGGATGGTCATCATTGAAGAGGATCATTAAAATCATTGGAATTACATCAGAGTAGAAAGACACGTGGAGGCAGTAGGCACCTTGAACACAAGAGTGACATTATCTGAATTTAATTGTATTTTAAGTAGAGAATATGTGTGTACATATGTGTGCATATAAATATATATACACACACATTTAAATATGCATTTATATTCAGTATCATACAAATAAATGTTGCTTTCTTTAGATGTAGAGATTTATGAATTTTTTTAAAGATTCTATTTATTTATTCATGACAGAGAGAGAGGGAGAGAGAGAGAGAGAGAGCGGCAGAGACACAGGCATGTAGGTAGCCGGACATAGGACTCGATCCCAGGTCTCCAGGATCAGGCCCTGGGATGAAGGCGGCACCAAACCACTGAGCTACCCTGGCTGCTCTGAAACTTATGAATTTTAAAGTTATAGATTTATATAGCCACTATCATAATACTAAAGGTGTTTAATAGATTCTGGTTACTGTTCTAAGAATAAAATATAGTGCAACAAACCAAGAAGCATTAGAAAACGGGATGAGCACTGGGTGTTATTCTGTATGTTGGCAAATTGAACACCAATAAAAAATAAATTTATAAAAAAAAAAAACGAAAAATGGAGTCTATAACAATAACCCAGGTATAAGATGACAGTGAGTTGGGCCAGATAGTAGCAGTGGAAACATTTAGTACTGGTTAGATCCTGGTATTTTGAAAATAGTTCCAATTGCCTGGATGACCAATATAACAGAGACAAAACATTTGCAATAGCAAGAGTATTAGCACAAGCTGATTTAAAAAACAGGCTTGGCTTGTAGTTTACTGAAAAGGGAAGACTTGGGTAAAAGAGGATATAGGGACACACAGAGAGTTCTGTTTGGGACATGTAAGTTTGAAGCTTCTTTTAAGATTAGCAAATAGTAGTATAAAGCAGTTGAGTATCTGAGCCTGGAGGTGAGACAGTAGAAATACAAAACTGAGCTCCATTAGTGTGTCAAGGAAGACCATGAAACCAGAGAAATTCACAAAGACAGAATAGATAGACCAAGAAACAAACATCAAACAAACAAGTGCATGACCATTCCAAAGACAAAACTTTGAGGAAAATGAGCGTAATCAGCAAAAGAGTTATTTAAAAAGATTTGCCAGTAAAGTTAGACAAAATCAGGACAGCTAGGTAAAGGGAGTCAGCTTGGCCAGATAGTAATGATAGGTCAAATATTGACATTTATAAGAGTGCTTAGATGAAATGCTGGGGACTTTACCAGGAAAAGCTACATAGAAATTAGTTTAAGAATGAGAGGAGAGGGCAGCCTGGGTGGCTCAGCGGTTTAGCACCGCCTTCAGCCCAAGGCCTGATCCTGGAAACACGGGATCGAGTCCCATGTTGGGCTCCCGGCATGGAGCCTGCTTCTCCCTCTGCCTGTGTTTCTGCCCCTCTCTCTGCGTGTGTCTCATGAATAAATAAAAATCTTAAAAAAAAAAAAAAAGAATGAGAGGAGAGAAATTCAAAGCTGAGATTCTATAAACTCTTTCAAGCAATTTTGTTATAAAGAGGAGCAGAGAAATAATTCATAACTAAAGCAAAATATGAGTGAATATATTTTATTGATTTTTTTGTTGTGTTATCAAAAAATGATTTGATTTCCATCAACTTCTTAGTACATGAAGGGGAAGGGAATGTCTAAAGGTTGTGAGCATAACTCATTTTCGTAAATTCCACAGAGCTCTGTGAGAAAAAATGTTAAGAATTAGGGGCAGAAATGGCAACCAAAGGGGCTGGATTAGAGATTAGAGGATGGGGAAGGGGAGGATGACCAGGCAGTCCTGGTAAAAATTTTCATTTTTGAATTGTTCCCATATAGTATAATAAAGTCCTCAAATACAAATATCTCTTTCTTGGTTTTTGTCCTATTTGCCCAAGTATAAGAGTATAATTTAATATTACTGCTGTTAGTGTTTTTTATATACAGCTGAGTGTGCTGTGCAGGTATAGTCAAAATGCTCCAAATTAGTGACTTTACAAAAATAAAAACTATGTTAGTGCAAGTTTTTCAACTAATTGCTTATGAAGTTTATATTTTGATTCTCTTTTTCAGCATCTAGCATGTTTTAAATTTATATTTTGTGCTTCTCATTCTAGCAGCGGACAATTGGAATTGACAGGAAAATACGGGCATGGGATCTAGAATATTTGGCAGGGTGAGGTAAAAATCTAAGTGTCTAAATATCAAGATATAGACATCCATATATACTTAGAATCAAGTCTATAGATATGAATTGCTAAAATCTACAGATAGGTAATTCCAAGGCAGTAAAAGAAGTCTCATTTCAACAGCCCAAATGTAAACAAAATACTACATTTTTGTAAAGCATAGGGATGATCTTTCAGGACCTATAAGGATAGATGCAGTTAAACCAAGAGGAACTGAATATTAAGCAAAATTAGAATGTATACAAGATAAAAGCTTCCATAACACATCACTGATGAGCAGTAGGACACCTTAAGCATTATCTCATTCTATCCAAAATTTTCTATGGTCGCTGTTTCCAAATTACTAGCTCCTTTTTTCCCCAGACATATTTTCATATAATTATCTCCTCTGCCTTTTAGGACTTTTCGTTTTGTTTTTAAGTAGGCTCCACGTGGGAGCTTAAACTCCCAATGCTGAAATCAAGACCTGAGCTGAGATCGAGTCTAATGCTTACCAACTGAACCATCCAGGTGCTCCTGTCTTCTAGTTTTGTATTGTTTGCATTCACATGGAAACCATTTTTTTAATCTCTAAAATTAAATATTATACCAATTAAAACGACAGCTAATTTTTTTTTTTTCAATTGAAACTAAAGATTCCCTACAATACTTACCATTTAAGATCAGGCAAAGGAATCTTGGGGGAAAAGGGAGGTGAATTCATTCTCTCGTACTTCAAATCATATCGTAAACCTAGAATAGTAAAATAGTTCAGTCTATTTGGACAAATCACTAGAGCAGAAGAAAACCACCCAGAAACATATTTCAGTATATATTAGAGGTAAAGTTAAAAGTGACATTTCAATGAGAGGACAATGATTAGTTATTTGGAGATAAGACAAAGCTGATTTTCTAGCCCAGTCCTATACCACAATGTGTTCTAGAGGGATCAAAATTTTAATATAAATATGAGACTTTAAATATATAAAAGAAAATATGGTTAATATTTCCTTATGTTCTGGAAAGGAATGTCTTTATAAGCGTAAGAAGGAAAAGGTGATAAACTTTATAACATAAAGATTTAAAACTTTATATGGTGAAAAAAATACTACAGATAAAAATAAAACCAACCAAAAAGAAATTCTGAAATTTATTTGCAGTTCATATGACAAAGAATAAACATGTGTAACATTTAAAAAAATCATATCAGTAAGATAGTTTATAAAAATTTCATAGAATGATAGCCAAGGAATATCTAAACAAATCAGTTATGCTGTAATTAGAACAAAGTGCCCCTTCATTCAGCAAAGGCCTCATCACGGTGCATAGGTTGGGAACCCATAGACTAGATTGCAGCTCTAAGTCATCCCCTCAGCTGGGCATCACAAGGTAGTGAGTAATTATGTTGGTCCTAAGGAAGAAACTCAACCTCTTCCATAACAATAAAAAAAAAATATGTTTTTCATAAAATTGGCAAGACCAAGAGGCTTGATAATACTAGCATTGGTAAGGTTGTGGGAAAATAGACTAATAAATTGGTTCAAATGAAGAAAATTTGGGTATTATCAAAATTTTAGAAAAAAATGTATTATTTGATTGAACCATTTCATTTTTCTATACATTCATTACTTATAAATGAAGCCTCATATACATTCACATAAAATGAAGTTTATTGTAGGAATGTTTTTAAAAACAAAAATTAAGACAAACTGCACATGAGGGGGGACAAGTTAATTTATTTTGCATCTATTTAGAAGATTTCTATTGAAAAAAAAAAGAAGATTTCTATTGACAATAAACATAGATACTGATACAGATATATATATGTGTGTGTGTGTGTGTGTGTGTGTGCAGAGGACTTCTATTGATAGAAAGTATATATGCAAGTATATATACGTGTGTATATAATTTGCATGAAATTAAATCTTTATTATCTTTTGAAAGTTTTGGAAAATAAAATTATATTTTAAAGTGTTAAATAAAAATAAAAATACACCAAATTTGTATGATGCAATTTCATTGTATACTTAAAAATGTCTCTATTTACCTTACAAAAGAAAATAGGATTACTCTAGAAAGATGTAATTAAAAATCGACCATGGAGAGAATGTGTTTTATAGTGTTAATTTTGATTTAGGCAAAACAATATTTCAATTATATACCCTACTTACAAAATCATGGCATTTTTTTAAGTTTATTTTATTTATTTGAGAGAGGGAGAGCATGAGCAGGGGGAGGGCTGGGCAGGAGGAGGGAAAGAAGCAGACTCCCTGCTGAGCAGGGAGCCCAACACAGAGCTCCATCTCAGGACCTTGAGATCAACCTGAGCCAAAATTGAGTTGGCTGCTCAACTGACTGAGCCACCCAGGTGCCCTAATCATGTTATATTGTATTACATGTTTACTTAGCGTATTTCTTCCAATTTTACCTTCAAGATCCCCAAAACTAAAATTAACCCAGTAACATTAATTATAACATTTCAGAGTTGTAAACCACTTCCTTTTATAAATGCATATTAACGGGGATCCCTGGGTGGCTCAGTGGTTTAGTGCCTGCCTTCAGCCCAGGGCATGATGGAGTCCCGGGATCAATTCCCACATCAGGCTCCCTGCATGGAGCCTGCTTCTCCCTCTGCCTGTGTCTCTGACCCTCCCGCTCTCTATCTCCGCGCTCTCTCTCTCTCTCTCTCTGATGAATAAATAAATAAAATCTTTAAACATATGTATATAAATGCATATTAAAATTTGTTCTTATTTGAGAAAAATACCATGATTCTATGTACATTTTCATCTCATAGCTGTATTATATGTTTCACAATCTGGTATATATGTCAATAGCATGTGGACTTTGTTTCCAAGTTCTCATCTCTTGCATGGATCCCTGTCTCATCAAACCTGCCTCCCTTTCTTCAGTCTTACTCTTACAATCTATTTTCCAAATAGCTTCTGGATTTTCCTAAAGTGTAAATCTCATCACACTACCCTTTATTAAAACACTTTTCTGGTTCCCGACAGCCCTCAAAGTCCAAAGGTCCCAGGGATGTGTAGTCAGCTGTCTGTGATCAGGCCCTGGCTTACATCTCCAATCTCACCTTTTCTCCTTGTTAATTCTTAAGAACCTTTAATGATGAGTGCATTCACTTCCAGGGCTTAGTCAGCCCTGTTCCCTCAGCCTGGGAACTGTTTTATCCTCTCTCCCTACACAGTCATCCCATCTACACTGCATAGCTAACTGTTACCTGTCTTTTATGTTACTTCTCAGAGAACCTTTACAAACCCAAACCCACTAGACTGGGTGAAATGCTTTCCTATGTTTAAGAGTTCCAAGTTCATGCTGTAGTACATGTAGTACATACTAGTAGCACATACTAGTATGTATGATAATTGAGTATTTACCTGCCTTTCTCCTCCACTTAGAATACAAGCCCTGGGAGCAGGAACTCTTATTCATCTTGTATTTCCAGAAACTTGCCCCATTTATGACCAATAGCATATACAAAATAAACATGTTAAATGATTTAGCAATTCCTTGGGTAACAGCATTGTCACAAAATAACTCAAAGGAAACACATTAAGAAAAAAGAAATAAGCCATTGAGCTGTATTTTTCAAAGTGAAGTCAAGAGAACACAGGAGAGTTCTTTTGTCAAATAATGTTAGCCTTCCCCTTCAAATTCTAAATGCATCTTACTATGTAAGACACTCTTAAAAATCCAGAAACAAAGACTCTGGAAAATTCTTAACTTTGTGTAAGAGAGATGTAGCATTTATCTTGTTTACTTAAGAAGAAAATATCTCAAGAAGTTGATTTTGAATATGTTAAATTAGCATATATGGCAAACAACAAGCTAATCTTATTTTAGCACATATATCTCAATCTTTATACCTTGTGATGTATACTTTTCAGACTTCTTTGTAACAGACTGTATTAAATAGAAATCATGAAGCCAGCTTTTTATACATTGATTTTCTCAAAATTTTCTAAACTGTGTTGGGATATTTGTTCCTTTGTTTCTGGCTTTCTTCCTTCTTCCATTCCTACTTTTACTCACCCCTTCCCCCCCTTCTCATTATTATTATTATTTCAATATCTTAATTTATAAAATTCTCTGTTGTTGAGGATCTGAAGGATTCTGTCCAAGTAATATGTATAAATTGTGTTGAAGAAATTTTATGACATTTATGTTTTTTAAAAGATTGTATTTATTTATTTATTCATGAGAGACACAGAGAGAGAGAGAGGCAGAGACACAGGCAGGGGAGAAGCAGGCTCATGCAGGGAGCCCGATGTAGGACTTGATCCTGGGACTCCGGGATCATGCCCTGGGTTAGCGGCAGACACTCAACTGCTGAGCCACCCAGGCATCCCTATACCTGTATTTTTAAATCAATTCTAGATTTTTGAAATGTGATGGAGAATGAAAATTGGTAAATAATTATCTTCACATGAATAAAATACTACTCAAATTTTAGAAGATACAGGTGTTTAAAATATTATTATTTCCATTTTCTACATCTAGAGGAAATATATATTAAGAATATATCATTCAAGGGCAGCCCGGGTGGCTCGGGGGTTTAGCGCCGCCTTCAGCCCAGGGCCTGACGCTGGAGACCTGGGATCGAGTCCCACGTCGGGCTCCCTGAATGGAGCCTGCTTCTCCCTCTGCCTGTGTCTCTGCTGTGCTGTCTCTCATTAACAAATTAATAAAAATTTAAAAAAAGAATATATCATTCAATATAATAAAATTAAGTTACAAAGAATTAATCACTCATTATTCTTTAGAGCTGTTAAAAATGTGTATTAAATAGTCTTATCACATTTTTACTTTCCCTTTTTTCAGTCTTGCTTAGTACCATTTAAATCTGTCTTGCTCATTCTCTTAGAGAAGGGGACAGAGGAAAGGCAGGGGGAGAGGGAGAGAAAGAATCCCAAGCAGGCTCCATGCCCAGCACAGAGCCAACACAGGGCTTGATCTTACAACCCTGAAATCATGACCTGAGCCTAAATCAAGAGTTAAACACTTTTAGGCTACTGAGCCACCCAGGCTCCACTTGATTGTTTTCTAATGCGATTTAACAACTCTTATCTTCAATTCAAGCTAACATTGGTGTTTATTAGTATTTACAAAATTTGGCTTATGTAGTTTCTTAGGAACTGGGGATATTATAATGATGGTCTCTATTATAGAGTGTCATGATTAAATGAGCTGAAACAACAAATTCCAAATCTATAGTGTACTAGAGCATACATACTTTTTCTTTAAGATCACAGTTTTTTTCTTAGCACAGCTATAAATATTGTCCATCAATAAAATTAAGCATATTAACATTAATGCTGTTAATTATAAATATGTGTATACACACATATACATATACATATATATAAAACTAAATAAATATATGCATATACATATTTATATAAAACTATACTTGCTATAGAAACTTGTCTTTATCAGAATCACTTTTCAACAAAAGCTAGAAATAGATACATTTTAATAACTATGAAAGAGGGGTGCCTGTGTGGCTCAGTCAGTTGAGCATCTGCTTTTGGCTCAGGTCGTGATCCCAGGGCTGGGAGCAAGCCCTGCATCCAGCTCCCTGCTGAGCAGGGAGCCTGCCTCTCTCTCTCCCTTTGCTGCTCCCCCTGCTTTTACTGTTTGTCAAATAAATACACAAAGTCTTAAACCAAATGTGGTTGAGAACTACCTGATACTTGAAGATGTGAGTACACTCTATGAACAATTTACCTCAGCTAGTATTGTTGCCATAACAACAATATTATATAACGTGTATTTTTTCAGGTAATGTTTAAATACTCAGGACGATGTCTAAAAGATAATGAGAAAATTTAATAAAATAAAGAGTGAATGCTTCCATTAGAATATTCCATACTTAGCAATGAGAGTAATAGCCTGAGACTGATGTTTTAAATAACAACAATTAGCATTGATGAATTCTAAAAAGCGTAATATTTTTAAAAGCCACTCAACAATTCCCAGTTGGTTCCTTAAAATCAATTGGAAATTGTTCCAAATAAGTTGAGCAAATAATTGAGAATAGGATGCTAACTAGATTCAACTCTTTTTTTTTTTTTTTTGGATTAATGAAGCTAATTTACCATAGTTAAATGATTGAATTTTTCAGTACAACTTTTTAATTTTAGTTTTTAGGATATTCTTTTCCATTTTTAGTTATCAAAAATATATCTAATGTGTCTCTTATGAAGTGTAACTAAATCTAAATTTGATTTGGTTAATGGAATACTTAGAATACTTTCAGAAACAATCATATGATTGATATAATAATTTTGTCATTTAAAGAAAAAATTCCACAGTTTTGTATATATTTTTCCCTGGAATTCTGTTATATATCCAAAGCTGGGAAACTAAAAGGAAGTGAAAATAGTGTCTCTCTGAATCTGCAGTAGATAATTGTTTGATATTCTTGTTTAATTTTTACTAAAAACCCATGAGTCGAAGTTTAGGAGTTTACCAGTCAGGATTTCTCAACTTTAATGGACCTTGAGTTCTGACCATCAACATCCTATATAAATAACCACTATCAATATATAAGCTGGGTTTATAAAATCTATTTTTATAAGATCAATGGTCAGACAACCAGAACCAGATATTTTATATAGGTAGTTTAATTTCAGAGATGTATCTATCATGTAGTCAAACCAGAGCAGGCAGTCAAAAGGAGGGAAGCAAGAGAATTTGAAATCTTAGAAATGGAGCAGTTGTAAGTGGTTAGAAGTGTGACTGACACATAGCTAATATATAAGTCAAATGCACCTAAACATTGCAGCACCATTTGTTTTTTGGTGTGTGAGTTGCCTTTCTACTAACAATTTCAGTAGTACAGAGTACAGTGATTTGTTATTTTCAAGCTATATTATTCCACAAAGTGCAGATGCAGAATGGCTGTGTAATGATGTGATAAATCAGTCAATTTGAAGCTGACAAAAATATCATTAGTGTTGCTTTTATTTAATAGTGGGAATAAGAAGGCCTTAACATTGATCCTTAGGTAATGACCAAAGATAATTGAGTTAATATTGAATTTTGCATAGAATGATAAGCTGCAAATCAATGAATCCACTAATCAAAGCCATCAAATATTTCACAATTTATTTTTCTAGATGTCGTCCCCAAAATAATTTCAAATTTAAGTTATAGAATGTAGCATTATCACAGTATTTCACATTTCACATAGAACATATACTTTTATTAAGTGTTATGAGCACACCTCACCAATGTGATATTTTTCAAATGACATTGCACAAGACTATTTTCCCTTTTCTTTTTCTCTCTGAGGCATATCAACAATATTGTATTTGCCTGCCATAAGATATATTTTTATATATTTCAACACTATAGAATCTCTAACTAGATATTAATATTTTATCTGATTTGATATTACAAGATATTTACATATGTACATCTATTTATAATATACATAAACTAATATGTGTAATCAGAGAGAAACAGAAATAAGAACTGTTTGTTATCATTTTTCACAGCTCATAGTCTGAATGTTTGTTTACTATACCAGTTATTCCAGACTTGGATTATTTTCTTTTGGAAACCAAGAGATAAAGAGGGTTTGCTCCAAGATAATTCCACAAACAAAGTTGGTCTACGTTGTAGCCAAGGAAGTTCTATTTACCTCAAGTACTATTAGCACCAAGCTTGGATTTATTTTTTTCTATGTAAAATATATGTGAGCCTCCTAGGAACTTGACCTTATCCATAAAGAAGAAGAGATTCCTCCAAGAGTGAGAACAGTATCCCTTTGCTCTGAGTTGTTACTGCTAAATTGTCTAGTTGACTTAATGGAAACAAAGATAAGAGCTGGGATCTGAGCTGTGGAATAAGAGAATCCTTAAAATTGTTTTAAATTATCTTTCCTTAAAATATAAAAAAAAAGTTTATGAGTATCTCTCAGTTTATTGACATCGTGTACTATGCTAGATAGGCAAAAGTAAGAACCTTTTTTTTTTTTAAGATTTACTTATTTATTCATGATAGACAGAGAGAGAGAGAGAGAGAGAGAGAGAGGGGCAGAGACACAGGCAGAGGGAGAAGCAGGCTCCGTGCCGGGAGCCCGATGGACTAGATCCCCGAGACTCCAGGATCACACCCTGGGCCAAAGGCAGGCGCTAAACCGCTGAGCAACCCAGGGATCCCCAAAAGTAAGAACTTTTAAACAGCATCTGCTGACTTTTAAATTTTATTTCCTAGGGCCACTAAATTTTATATTACTAAGGAAGACAAATAATCCCATGGGATGTAGATCTCTATATCTAGTAAGTAGGTATTAGGAGTTTTAAGGAAAAATAAAACAAAAAATAAATCTGTAAACAATAAGACAGATAAATAAAATAAATAAAATAAATAATAAATCCTGCTTCTAATAGGTCCTATTTCTTTAAAAAAAATATTTATTTATTCATGAGAGAGAGAGAGGGAGAGGCAGAGACACAGGCAGGGGAGAAGCAGGCTCCATGCAGGGAGCCTGACGTGGAACTTGATTCTGGGTCTCCAGGATCACGCCCTGGGCTGAAGGCGGTGGCTCTAAACTGCTTGAGCCACCCAGGCTGCCCTAATATGTCCTATTTCTAATGGTAGAAACAGAGTAGAGACTCTGTGAGTTGCTTTCAACATCTCTTGTTACTGTGTTCATCCACACTGACTAGATGAGACTTCAGTCTTTGACTTACTGCTTGAACAAGTGACAAGTTGTGAGCACAGTGGTTGACAAGACAAAGTTTTTGACAAATTCTTACCACTAGATTCATCACTAGGTGCCTCATACCCATAGAAAGTATAACCTGCCATGACTATATTGAAACATGGAATAATCAAACATGGAATTTTGGAGTCACCAAATCCATGTCCACTGTATCCCTAGTAGATAGACCTACTGTTCAAACAGACTGTAATATGAAGAGTACTTTCAACTCATTTGAATGGGTTTGAAGGAATTGTCTTTATCTTTCCTCATCTAGGTAACTCTCAAATTATTTTTAAGGAAAAGAGTCAACCAAAGGCAGAGGAGACATGGTAATGTTTACTGATAGCACTGAATGGTAGCAGAGGGCCAGAGAAATAGCAGGAGACAGGGAAATAACTGCCCTTAGAAGACTTGAGAGGTAGAAAACAAAAGGGAACCTAGGGCACTTAGGATTCTGGTAGAGATGAGGCAGAGATCTCAGGTTCAGTATTTTTGCAGCAACTTCTTTTAACCAACTAGACTGGGATGAAAATTAAAATAGATGTCAATACAGCACCTGTTGTAAAGCTTACACAAAAATAATTCATGTTTAGGGAATCCTGAATCCATATATATGTGTAACCTATAATTATTTTGTTGAGAGATTTTATGAGTTATTTATTCATCAGATATGGAACTGGAATAATCAAACTATAAACAAAACAAATAATAGTACATGTAACATGTAAGAGTAAGTTTTAATAAATCTTGGTTTCTTCTTTCAACTCTGTTCTCTTTCTTCTCTTCCTCTTATCACTCTCTCTTCAGCATGTAGTAAATATCTGTTTATTCTGAGGTTCTATGCTACCCACCCACTGTGGGGGGTGTGGTGTGTGCGTGTGTGTGTGCATGCATATGTTATGTATTTCTCACACATATATGCATCGGTGGTTATCAATTAAGAATGAGTTTTGCCCACCAAAGAGTACTTCACAATGTTTGGAGACAGTTTTGATTGTCATCACTGGTGAAGACTGCTATTGGCATCTAGTGCTTAGAGGCCAGAGATCCTCTTAAACATCCTACAATGCACAAGACAAACTATTACAACAAAGAATTATATGGTTCAAGATGTCAGTGGGGCCTATTTAAGATTTTTCACATGCCTACACTATGAATCACACTATTGAGGTACTCAATACTAGTGCTATATCAGGAAAACAATTGACTCATAAACGGGATGAGATCGAAAGAGAGATTGATTTAAGGAATTAGAGAGGAATAATGAAAACAAGCGCAACATCTGTTTTTGAGGATAATCCAAATACATAGCACTTAAAAATACAAGTGAAGGATTGGTCATCAAAACATCTAAATGCTAGTTCTTTGAAAGCTGCTGAGGAGACCTAGTGAACAGAATGATTCTGTAAAATCAATTTATTTGCCATAATCACTTGATTCAAAGATAAATTAGCACCAGAGCAGAGTCTTTCCAGCTTCTAGAATGACAGGTAATTAATACATCTCTTTGTGAGGAAGAAAAGAAAGTGAGAAAGGATGACAGTGAAAAGCAGATTCTGCTGCAGAGTTTTGCATATATTGGGCATACAACCCCTACATTGATTCTGGCATAAAATTATCTAGTGCATAAAGTAACGTAATGGAGGTAAGCCGTGATATAATTAACGCATGGCAAAGGAGTAAAGGAAAAGTACAGTTTCCTGAAGAAAATTAGAAGTCTGGAGACTAATTGTCTCTCCACTTTTAGTAGCTCAGAGAGGAACTGGCCTAGAAGATCTAGGTGACATCAATAGAAGAAGTTGCCGACCTATGACAGCAAACTCCTAAGTTTCCCACTTAATAACATGTCCATTTCTCTGACCAGTAAGTTTATAGATGTAGTCTGCCACCTGACCAATAAATAGGTAGAGAATTACAGAAACAGGGATAATTTGAGCTGAATTCTTGGTTAACTAAATACTATCTTCAAAATATTTCTTTGCTTCTCAAATGAAAATCTTATTTCCCTTTAACCAAATTTCAGTATTCCCCTTTATTTATCTAACACAGATTACCTACTATGGTGGTAAACCGTATTTACTCTCTTTCAATCAACAACGCCCATCCCTAGGCTTCTTTATCTGGAGACTTGAAAAGATTATGCACCAGAAAACCTCAAAGAATTCATTGAAATATTAAACAATTATTGTTACCCTTCTTCCCTTAACCTCTGCACATTATTTGGACTCTTTGTGGATTAAGCTCAGGGGGAACATAATTTAAATGATTACATATGGGTCTGTAATAGAACTATATTTGGCTTCAATGTGACTTTGACAACTGGTCAAGATGTAAGATGTAATAAGCATCCTTGGTTTGCCCTGTCAGGTGGTCTTGGAAAGCTGTTCTGCTTGTTGCCAATAAGTGCTATGTTCTCACAATTTTGCTAATGGAATGAGTCAGAAACTGTTTGGAAACTCCAGACAACAACTTGAGAGCAGTTGCTTTTTTCTCTTTGTCTCTGTTTTAATTAACCACAATTCCAAACCTTGTGAGCTATTTTCCAATGAGCCAATACTTAAAGCGGTATCAAGAGTACAGTACATTTACTGCAGATTTGAAAGCCTTTCAATTTCTAAAGCAGATCTGCTCAATATGTTCCACATTGAAATAAACCAAGTGGACTTTTATTTTCATTCTAATTGCTAGCACTGGCCATTTTAAGGGGAGGAACCATTCTTTGATTAAACTAATTTTTCAGACACTAAAATAAATTGCACTGAAGCATGCAACCTTTTCAAATCTATTTTTTTAATTGTCAACATAACACACCACATTATTTCAGACCTTAAACATAATTAAATGTCAGAAAATGTCATATGAGTTTTGTTTCAGTAATTATTTGTTAATTATTCTACCAGGGTACTTAAAAATTCTTTAGATAGCATACTCTCTGCTTCAAGATCCTCAAACTTTGGTAAGTATGATCATTAAATGAGCTCCTGGTCTTCCTTTAGGATTGTTATTTTCTGGTTCTTTAAACACAGAAGAGCAGCTTCAGCATGACCAAATATCCAAATACACAAGGTATATTAGAGTACCCTGTCTCTTCTATATACTCCTTTCTAGATAGAAAATGACAAATGAAATGAATCTAATAAAGTGAAAAATGATCTCTGTTCATCTGTTTATCTGTCTGTCTTTCTGCCTAAGCACCTATATAAGAAGACTTGTAAATTCAGGATCATGAAAAGTTGGGTTCTGAACATTAATATTTTTTTGGATAATGCTGAAAATAGCCTTAAATGTTGCAAAATTAAGCAATCATTTATTTGTGTAATTTAAGGTATCAGAGGGGCCGCCTGACTCTCCTAATACTCCTGTTGTTTGAATTCCTTTTATAACGGTATTGTTTATTCTGCACAGTAAGGCCAGAGACAAAATTCAAATGCATCTATGAAAAAGAAAAACTTGGTTTAAATCCACACTAACATACAAGTGATTGACGTGAGACCCTTTCCTGATGGATTTTGATAAGTGAGAATTTGAGTTATTTGGTGAGAGCATCAAAGAGAAAGGATACAGAGGATGAAATTTTGCCTCTACATATATTTCATATACAAAGTTTCTTATGGGAAAATATGTCACTTACAATTGTGCAATTTTAGAAGACTAAGTTTTCCCAATTCTACCTTCACTACTACTACCTTGATTTGGGCCATTGTCATCTCTCCACTATGGTTGAAAAACTCAGTTCAGTCAGCATAAGAATCTCCTGATTTAAGGGTGCTACCCTATAGATTTTGATACAGGAGTGATAGGATGAACACAGAATCCTGTGATATTTTTTGTCTTCCCACGTGACTCTGCTTCATTTTTAAGGGTCATTAATTCCCTAAAGCCTCAAAATCATTTGCTTTATCCTCCATGATGAGGGCATTCAGAAGAACAAAGTTCACCTAATCGCCGTCCTTGAGATCAGAATTATCTTACACTTCTTTGACCATCTGGCTTCAACTATCCCAGCCCCTCCATACATCTTACCAAAGTTACTCCCTCCAAGCCAGGCTTAACTGTTCATGTTTTCCAAGTTCTCCAAGCTCTTTTATGCTCATCTGAAACCAATATCCCCCAAGTTGCATTGTTTCTCAGCTCCAATCCACTTCTTACCCTGCTTTGTGAGATTTGACTCCTTTTTTTTCCATGGCAAGTTGGTGCAATGTAAGGCTTTGTCAATAAAGGATGCAGGAAAACCACTCTAAGATCCTAACAAGGAAATTGGTCTGAGGGATATTTTACCTCACTCCTCCACAGCTGCTAGAGGCTGGCATACACCCAGTGATACTCACTCTCCATCCTCTGGACCAAGTCTTCCAGCAGGTACCCCAGTGAGCATCTCAGCCATATAGCCCTGATTCTTGTGGATCAACTCTGGTTTGCCGTCATGCTCTAGCAGGTTTCTTAGCTCCATAAGAGGTTGCTCCTCAAACCAACCTGAGCCCCTATCTTCTGGCATATTTCTTTACTGTCACCGAGTTGCTTGTCCATACTGTCCAATGAGGTCTGACTCTTAGCCTGGGTTGTGTTAGGAAATCAGGGTGGTGCACTTTTTCAAATTTGTTCCCCCTTTGCAAAGGTATATTCTTCCTCAGTATTACAGGTAGTAGCTATTTTCTGTGTTTGCTACTTTTTATACTTTTTTGAGTTCTCTTTTTCCTCTTTCAGTCACATTTAGTGGTGAACAATTCTTTATATTTTCCTATTCAGATTAACCAGTGTGGTTTCTGTCTCTTGATTAGACTCTGATGAATACACTTTGTTTTTTGCCTGGTATCTTTTCCCCCTTCTATGCCCATATCCTTCAACAAGTTACAGTATACAATCTCTGCCAGACCTAAATCCCCTCTGTGTTGCTATGGGCCTCAGGCAAAGTTAGTCACTATGTGCATACATACATTTGTAATACTTATCAAAATGTATACTTTGTACTGAAATTACATCTATGCATTCCCTCCTCCTTTACATGTGGCCACTACTGACTAATATAACAATTTCTTTTTAAATCTGTGCTCCTCCAAAGTTTACATACTAGGTATTTAATAAATATTGTTAGATGAAGAAATACATGTTAAACAGCACACACTAAGGACCAGTGAGTCCCTTAGGTAAGTCATTTTGATCGTAAAGGGACATCACAGCCAACATTACATGTTTTGGAATTTGATGCAACATTCACGATATTTTAGTGACTTTTTAAACAGCATATTATGTATATTTATTCCCTGTGTTATAACATATATTTTAAGTGGTCTCAGACCCTCATTTACAAAGTTCAGTCCTTATTTAAGAAGTTGTTATTACTACTTTTAGTCACATTCTACTTTTTTTAAAAGATAGAAATGAGTAGAGTTAAAGACTAGAACATGTCATTTTTATTTTCTTGGAGCTTCAGGAACTGAGGTATTCAGTACATGTGAATAATATGTATTGTACTTTCAGACCCCAATATGTAGCCAGATCTGTTCTTTCCTCTTCAGATCCATCCAGCACATTTAAATCAATCTATTAATCTTTGAACATCTTTGATTGCCAGCCATTAACATGTCAAAGCTATGCCAGCTGACCTGAATTCAGGGAAAAACAGAAAGATCCAGTTATTGTGATTAAATTGGTTGGTTGAAGTTTTATATCAGTGGGAATCAGTGGAACTAAATTGAATCATAATTCCTCTTCTCCATGACCTCTGTCCTTGTCACCCATAAAAACTTTATATTCTAAATCTATATAGAGACTCTGAGGCAAAGTTCAGAGAATAGAATTGTTCACATCACTGTCATTGCAGTGGCAGTTACTCAGCTTCTGCTCCTTCCCCACCACAAAATAATAATAAAAAAACATAGCACAGAGAAAATGCAATATTTCCACATGACCCTAAGAAGCCCCACAAAGTCTTATAAAGGCAAAGCAATCTATCCTGCTGTCCTAATTATTAGAGAGCTATAAACACCAGTCAAGCTACTCTGTTTAGTTGTAAAAGGTTGATATTATAAGGTGTGAAAAGTGTGGAAGGGATATGAGTTACAAAATGTTTTCTGAAGCTTTAGTTCAGAGAGTAAGTAAAAGGTGAGCTGGCTCTTTTCTCTTTTAACCTGAATATATTGATCTCTTTTAGTTCAGAAATCAGATTATGGAATTTAACAAAAAAAATTCTACATAGAGTAAGAAATTAGCCCAAAATATCTTCAAATAGGTTTTTTTTTCCTTACAAAATAATAAATCTCAGCAGTAAGGTCTAATATACATCATAATAGAAATGAAGCATGGACAAAGTCTTAAGCAGTGGTTCATAATCTTCATCATACCTTTAGACCAAAATTCATTTTCTCTAACCCTTTGGAGTCTGTGATTAGTTTTGAACCCCTTGATAGCAATGCATTTATTTATAGAAAACCCTGACAACTCACCTCTCAAGGATCAGACTCTTTTAAAAAGACTTCTAACCAGAAGATTTAGGAATTATACAGTTTTGCACTTCAGGTCACCCTGATTCTGCAAAGTCCTAACGTGTGATTTCTCATTATAACTTCGTCTTTGAGGGCAAAAGAACTATAACACTGTGTCTTACTCTCCATTGGGCATTTTATTTGCAGATTTTCTGAATTGCTAAAAATGCTGGAGAAAAAAATAAAAGGTTTCGTTTCCATCTTTCCTACTATGTCTATGGGCCATATTTTATTCTCTGCCATCTCTCATCTAATTAACTCTGCATAGTTTAGTACTCTTTTGGATTAGGAAAATATTTTGGTCAATTTTGCATACCTTTGAAACACTAAAAATACATATTCCTGAACATAGATCACCATTAAGCTTTATATTAAAACAGTAGTGAGATGGAGTTAACACTTTAGAGGATGTGAGTAGGATTCAAAATGATTTTTTTAAATGGTCTGAAAGTATCAACATTAATCAATAGCTTTAAAAATAAGACAGCACTAAAAATTTTAAATACATTGCCTTTTATAAAAGCTATGACACAAATGTTTAATTGTCTTGCAATAACAACCTCTAAAGGGAAAAGGAAAAATTAAGTCACTGCTATTACACAGCATACAATATCTTAGTTAAGTATCCATCATATCAGTTAAGAGGGAAAAAAACTATATGCCATTTCATTGAAAACCTAAATAAATTCATCTCTACTTTCTCTCTTTTCCCATTCTCAAAAAAAGGACTGTAAGCTTCTTGTGGTAGGTAGGGTAATGGCAACCCAAAGATGTCCACATTCTAATCCATTGGATCAGTGAAGAATATCTTATTTGGCAAAGGGCAATTAAGCTGCAGATGGAATTAAAGTTGTTAATCAGATGACTTTAAATTGGGAAATCATCCTGGATTATCCAAGTGAACCAAGTATAATCATAAGGGTCATTAAATGTGTAAAGGAAGGAAGAATAGAGTCCAGAGGATGATGGGACTGTGAAAGAATGATCAGGATACAACTTTGCTGGTTTTGAAAATGGAGAAAGGGAGCTTGAACTTAGCCAATCGAGACCCACGTTAGATTCCTAACTTAAATAATTATAATGCAAAATAAAGTTATATTGTTTTAAAGTTACTAGTTTTGTAGTAATTTGTTGTAACAGCAGAAGGAAACTAATACACTTCTCAAAGTGAAGTTTTGTGTTCTTTGCTTCTCTCCATGATAGTAGCTAATCCTGTGCCTAGCACAATCTAACACTGTTAGTAGATTCCTACTGTAAATACTATAATTATAGTTCTTTAAACCAGTAAATATTTACTTAACACCTATTTTGTCATGCAAGGAATTCTGTTATACTCTGGGGGACATGGTGATATTAATCAGACACAAAGATTTCTATCAATGTGGGTCAACAGGTGTAAGCTACTAGGAAAATAGATTTGAACTTTCAGTATCTCACATTTTGAATTTAAAGGTTTTTTTTTTAAAAAAAAGCTTAGAAAATTGCTTAGTTGGCTTTTGGCATATTATGGTAAATACTAGCATATATCTAAAAATGCTCATCTAGAATAGCTATGTAATGGACCATTATTGGTTTTGCCTTCTGTAGCGGTTTGCTAGGGCTGCTATAACAAAGTACGATCAACTGGATGGCTTAAACAGAAATTTATGGTCTCAAAGTCATGCAGGGCAGGAGTTGAAGATCAAGTTATAAGCAGAGTTGGTTCCTTTCAAGGGCTATGAAAGATAATCTGTTCCATATCTCTCACCTGGCTTTTGGTGGTTTCCTGGGAAAATTTGTCACTCCTTAGCATATAGAAGAATCAGCCTACTCTGTAAGTTTATCATCACATGACACTCTCCATGTATGAATATCTTCCTGTCATAATTCCCTCTTCTTATAAGGACTCCAGTCAAGGGTTGTCTAGGTGGCTCAGTTGGTTAAACGTCTGCCTTCAGCATAGGTCATGATACCAGGGTCCTGGGATCAAGAGCCCTGCATTGGGCTCCATGCTTAGTGGGGAGTCTACTTGCCCTTATCCCTCTATCCCTCCGCCTGCTCATGCTCTCTCTCTCAAACAAAATCATTAAAAAATAAGTAAAACAAAATGACCAGCCATAATGGATTAATACCCAACTAATGACTTAATCTTAACTTTATTCATGTCTGCAGTAATTCTATTGCCAAATAAAGACATATTTTCATGACTTCAGTGCATGAATTTTGGAAGGGACAAAATTCAACCTTTAACACCATCCTTCCCGCAATCCATTCCTCTTACTTCTGTCATTAGCTGTCTTTCTTTTTACCCATTTAAGATGATTGCATGTGAATGAAAGTTTCCTGCCTCCGTAGAAATGGGCATATGATTTAGGCCAGGCTGATCATTGCTGCATCCCCAACCACAGTGATAGTTTTGGAGACTGGAATATTGCCAAGATAAGCTAATAAGCACCATCGCTTGAAGTTTTGTTTGAACTGTGGGTAAAGAGATACTACCAGTTGGTTGATGTTAGAACCAAACCTTTGAAGAGATCTTGACCAATTTCTTTAGCCTACATATGAATAGAGGTTGGCTAATAATGAAACCAACACAGTGGAAATTGGAACACTGAGAGAGAAAAACAGCCTCCTGATACAAGTACTTCTATCCATGTCTGAAGGCTTCCTTTTGAATTTTTCATTTTGTAAATAAATAACTGCTCCTTTGATTTAAACAAGATGATTCAGATTTCTGATATCTAAGACTAAGATGTACTCCACCTAATTTCCTGAATGAGCATCAGAGGGGAAATCTCAGATACATTGATGATTCCAAAGTGTCAATAACACAAAAACTTACTCAGGTATTTAGCAATGAAACCTCAGTAACAGGATTAAGTATGCAAATATTATTTGAAATATCTTATGTAAACATTCTATATACATTTGGAGTTCAGTTTAATCCATTTTCAAATAAAAATGAAATTACATTTCTAAAGTGGAGGATTTGGGAGACACTTCAATGTACTATATTTTATTTAATCAGTTATTTTTCCCTTAATTGCTGTAATGGGAAAACTAATACTAACCAAATTCCTTACCATGCCCTATTTTTATATATCAACATAAACACAACCAAGAACTGTGTTTTTCAAAATTGCTTCCCTATATGCTTCTGAGTTATAATTGGCCAATATAAGCACTTATAGTAGATTTGGATAGTGAGATGAAAGTAACAGCCATTATTATTAGAAGGTTGTCATAGCCAGATATTGTGACAGATCCACAGGGAACCTTCTGATTGTTATCTTTCCAACTGTTGAATCTGTTATACAACCATGTCCCCAGGTTCATCACTGGATGCTTGAATGCAGATCCACAGAAGCAGTAGATATACAGGAAAAGCAGCTTCCCTTGGATCTTTCTACAAGCTCCCTTTTGAAAATTCACTGCAGGGGCAAGAAGCAACAGCTGCCTCAGATTTCCCTGAGAGTCTTACCTATCTACCCATCCCAGTGCTTCAGGCAGGTATTTGTTAACACTTCTCTGACCCTCCTGCACATCCTCCACCAGGTCTTCCCTCGTCTATGTAAGGTCAGCTGTTATCATACATCACCAGTAGTCATCTTACTCATAGTAACTCTGCTTTCCTCACTGAAACCTGACTGATAAATGTACTAAAATTACTATACCTTGAGAAGCCATGTTAAACCTTTACCCTCACACCTTCACTTACTCTCATTGGTTTCTTTTTCTTAATGCTCAGAAGCACAGATGATGGAACAAATTTGTTGTAGTTTATGTAATAGTTTTATTTAAATATTAATTATCTAAGGGCTATTTTCAGTCCAATGAAAATGCTTTTTTTTTACTTGATATTTAATTCCAAAGGAAAATTAAAGGCAAGAATTTAGACTATAAACACAATGAGGGAGGAGCACCTGGGTGATTCAGTCAGTTAAGCTTGAGTCCTGGTTTTGGCTCAGGTCATGATCTTACGGTAGAGAGATTGAGCCCGGGTTGAGGCTCCTCACTCAGCAGTGAATCTGCTTCTCTCCCACTGCCTTTCCCCCTGATCTCATGCTCTCTGTGTCTCTCAAATAAATAAATAAATAAATAAATAAATAAATAAATAAATATCTTAAAAAAGTAAACACAATGAGGGTATAGACCTTATTTGTTTTGTGTATTACTTTATTCTCAATACCCACAACAGTATCTAGCAAATAATAGAATCTCTGTTAAATATTTTTAGGATGAACCCACCATGTAAATTAGATTTTTATAATTTTAAAATTAAATATTAGATTATATACATTTTAAAAATACCAACCACTCCTACTCCTGACATACCTTTTTTTTTTTTTTTCTTGGTGAAGCTCCATCTTATCACTTCAAACAAGAGATTCAAACGTGAGCCTTCATAGTCCGCATATCTGCCATAATTTTATCAAAGTTTGTTTTGTGACTCAAATTGAACTCCACTCAAGCGGCTCAAATTGATTTGTCTCAGCATGTTCAACTGAACAAAAATAACCAAAGCAGTGTATTCTTTTAGATTTTTGTCTAAAGAAAAGGGAATAACAAGCAAATCCCACTACCTCGGTCTTGACACAGGGCCTGAAGTCTCTCCAGTGCACTTCCCTTTCAGGGAAGTGGTTCAGGTAGTGGTTCAAGTTTTCAGACCATTTCAAACTTATGGCTCAATATCATCTTAATACATGATCCTGTTGTCACTCCGGCAGCTGAAGTAACGACACACAGAACTGACAAGAACTGTTAAGTATTTTAAATAAAAGTAGCACACATCACTTATGCTCAAGGCTCATTGAATAGAATCAGTCATATGGTCCCCAAACTGACTACAAGAAAGACTGAAAAATAGAGAAACAAATGGAAAATTCAGTGATCCCGACTATCTCTTACATACAAAGAAAGGGTTAACATCTTTTTTATTTTTATTTCTCTAACAGCTAGTGAAATACTTAAAATTTAGTCAATGTTTGGGCACCTGGGTGGCTCAGTGGTTGAGGGTCTGCCTTTGGCTCAGGTCATGATCCTGACGTCCTGGGATGGAGTCCCATATCAAGCTCCCTGCAGGAGCTTTTCCCTTTGCCTATGTCTCTGCCTCTGTGTGTCTCTCATGAATAAATAAATAAAATCTTTAAAGACATAAAAATGAAAAAAATAAAATAAAATTTAGTAAATGTTGATGTTAACTAAGTAACTTCACTGAAATATGTGTAATATAAGGAAAGAAGCTCTCCTTCAAAAACTATAACCCATTTTAAACATTACACATTTTGAAAAAATTAGTCATTTTTATCTTACACTAAAGCTTATGTTTCTGTATATTCACACACATAAATACATCTGTTTCATACACCAGTAATTTCCAGTGAGGAATGAGGGTAAGCAGTATGGGACTTCTCTAGAAAACATGTGTCCAGTCTCTCAGAAAAGGGGAGGTTGTACCCTGACAATCCACATTATTGTTTTGATTGGCATGGCTTAGCCATTGTTATCAAGAAGAGTATGTATTAAGGTATATAAAAGCAAACAGGGATGCCTGGGTGGCTCAGTGGTTGAGCGTCTGCCTTTGGCTCCGGGATCAAGTCCCATATCGAGCTCTTTGTGTGAAGCGTGCTTCTCCCTCTGCCTATGTCTCTGCCTCTCTCTCTCTCTGTCATGAACAAATAAATAAAATATTTTAAAAAATAGGAAACAAATCATAAAGAACTATTTTTAGGCTATATATAACTTCATTCCTTTAAGAAAATACAAGGAAAATGATGACAATTAAAATGAACATGTACATTTTAAAAATGTTTACAGTTTTAAATATTTTATCACAAAAAACAATATGTATAAAATGTAAATTTTGAGTGAATAATGCTACAATTTTCATATACTCATTGAGTCTTATGCATTTACTGGAGAATAGAAATTTGTTAGTTCCCGAAATCAAGCATACATTACCCCATTCAAGGCAGAAAAGGAAAAAACTGTATTCCCAGGAGGTGTCACTTCCTAAGAGTCTGTTCTCCCTTTTAAGTCCCTATTAAATACAAATTTGAAAAGTTGGTCATTGAGATGCTATATATTTTTCAATAAAAATATTTTATCACTTATTTCTCCATAGAATTTATTTGCATTTAACAAGTTTTAGTATGTCAGGAAAAAATATATATTTCCACATTATTGAAAGTTTGTTAAACTTAATTTTTTATATTTAAAAATATTTATTTATTTTAGAGAGCGAAAGAGCACAAGTAGGAGGAGGAGCAGAGGGAGAGAATCTTTTAAGCAGACTCCCCACTGAGCATGGAACCCAATGCAGGGCCCTATCCCAGGACCCATGAGATCATGACCTGAGCCAAAACCAAGAATCAGCTGCTCAACTTACTGAGCCACCAGGCACCCCAAAAATGTCTTAAACTTTAATTGACAGAACTCTGTGAAAAGATTCTTAATGTTACATATATATATATATATATATATATATATATATATATCTCAAATCTACCAAGTAAATTGGAAATAATTCATTTCCAAATTATTTTTATACATAGAAATTGACCACTTCTGTATTAGAAAATCCATTATATAATATGATTTTATCATAACCATTAAAATGTATTTACATGTGCATTTCATATACACAAAACATGAATAGATCCAGAGATGGCTCTTTTTAAACTTAAATTTTTGATCAAATATTGCCTATAAATAGACACAAATTAAGTACTTAATCTAAGAGAAATGCTGCTCATTGATATCTGCTTCAAGATCAAAAAGCAGAAAAGAAAATTGAAGGAAAAACCTCATTTCTTTCATCTGTTAGTGAGATTCAATGATGAGGCTGTTCATAAAATCCCATGGGCTAGTTAGGTCATATCTAATACTTGGGAAGAAGTAATGGCATTTCAGAGACTCCTGCTGCAAGCATCCTCAGGCTTGATATTTACTCATTTACATTTAAGATAATCCAATAGAAATTCCAACTTAATACACAACCTTTGATATTCTTCCATCTTGGCCCAGTGGGCTTATCATTATTTTTCATATTTGAATTCATCTGTGCCTACATATCTCTTGACAACTTGCTATCATTGAAAATTGTCTGCTTAAATGAGATAAGCTGGAAAGAATTGATATGCCAGCCTTCAAATCGAGCCTAGAGATGTGGAAAAATAAAGCTTTCAGTAACTCACATATTCGCTTAACTAGGAAAGATATCAAGCTCTTCTGAATTACTAGGAAATACAGTGAGTGATTTTCTGATCCATAATACTTGCCTACAAGTAATAGAGCACAGACCATATTGTTGAAATTCATCCGATCAAAGTCTTAAAATTCCAGCTGAATGGAACTACAAAGTGGGGAAGAAAAACAGAAGCTTTGTTCACAAAGTCATCAGGATCGGAGACACTGATTTTTATCTGCACTCTTATCCTAAGGAATCTCCTTGAGGGAGACAGAAAGGGAACGTGGAGCTTCATAGCAGAGCTATAAAGCAGAATCTGAAGTGTATTTATGGTTATAATTTGCACAGATCACTTGGTGCTCTAACACCATGCTCTTGATCACAGCATAAATCACACTTTAATTTTAACCTTTGCAGTTCATCAATAGAATCAATATCAAAAATAATTCAGGACTGACATTATTGGTTTACAGGTAAGTTTAACAAGAATGGAGAGGCTTAGTGATATATTAGTTGCCTTGTCAACTCAGGCATAAAGATTCATGACTCTTAACCTATGTTTCCATCACAAACTTAGAGTTATAAATAATGTAAGCAGCTAATCAGGCATAGAAAAGATATATAGCATCATTGAAAATCAGTTATTTGTACTGTTCAGGCTTTAAAAAATGTATCCTATGTAAAGTAATCTAGTGACATAATTCATAAAGGAGTTATGTGCTGACTCACAACTCATATTCAGTATTTATTTTAAAAGTTTTATTAGTTCCATGGTATAGCATTATTTCTTAAGTGTACCAATCTTTTTTAGACAGAATACTTGCACTTAAAGTTATATTATGTTTTACACATAACATTAATTGCTAAGATTTAAAGTGAATCCCAAGGTAATAATTTGTAATTTCTTCTCCCTTTTCATACTTAGAAGTTAGTAAAAGAATTTCCAATAGATAGTAAAATAAAATTATGCTAACTCAAACTTAAGAGATTGAAAATTATGAAGACGGGGTTGAGGATATTTTCTCTGGATGCATATTACTTTCCAAGGGTGGCAGTAACAAAACAGCATAGACTGGGTGACTTAAACAACAGAAATTAATTGTCTCACAGTTCTAGAGGCTAGAAATCCTAGATTAAAGTGTCAGCAGGGCTCATTCCTTCTGAGACCTGTGAGGAGCAATCTGTTCCATTCCCCTCTCCTAGCTTCTGATAGCTGTAGGTATTCTTCAGCTTGTAGAAAGCATCCCTCTTATGTCTTCACATTGTATTTCCTCTGTGCTCAAATTTTCCCTTTCAACGAGGATGCCACACGTATTGGATTCAGGCCTGCCCCCACTGACCTCATATTAACTTTATCACCTCTGTAGAGACCTTGTTTCCAAGTAGGGTCACATTCTGAGTACTAGGTTTGAGTACTCCAATACAGCTTTTGTAGGATACACAATTTGAGCCTTAACACACTCCAGCGGGCCACTGTATTTCTGGAATGTTCAGTGAAAACATAACTTGGTATGATTATAAATTATAGTCTTTCTGAGGAGAACAAACAAGAAAATAATTTTGGAATGAAGGGGGTATATTTCACATGGAAAGGAAAACAAAACTTTCCCCAAATTTTATTTCAATAATAATCATCTATGGGAAGGCTGTTAAGATTGCATCACTTAGTCACAGTTTTTGAAAGTTCACTGTTCTATAATTTTTATAATGCATACCTATTGATATGGTAATGAAAAAAACAGAAAGGAAAAAATGGAGGAAACCATGTGAATCAGCCATAATAGGCTAGTTTATCCAGATGAATCTACCAACTCTAAAAGTTCTGTGGCTTACAGTGACAAAGGTTTATATCTTGTTTTTACAACATGTGCAAAGTGAGTCAGTGGCGGTCCATTTCCACTTCACACATCTAAGGATCCAAGTTAACTAAAGGTCCACTATCTTTTGTCTCTACTAAAGAATCATGCAATTTCTCGTGTTTAATAGTAAGAGGATAGATCACAGAGAATCACACTCCAGCCTTCAAATGCTCTAAATGTTTTTTCCAAATATGACATATGTCTTTTCACATTTTTTGGTTAAAGACACATATCTGTATGCCTGACTTAAGGGAAAGAAGTATAACTCTTCCATGTTTCCAGAAGAAGTAGAATACAAATATTGATATGAGTGTTAAAATTATCTACTATATCATGTTAATAAAAATTTTACTTTGGAGGTTAAAAAGATATACGTATTGCACTTTGTGATAGTAGTTTTCATAAAACTTCCAGGTTCAAATTTCTTCCTATAAAAACCCTACCTGACTATTCCAACAATCAAGATTTGATTATTAGTTATCCTGAGGTCCTAAAAAACCTACATTCCTCCTAGTTCCATGTGTAATTATATCCTCGACAGTCTCTCCCATGAACTTCGACTCCTTAAAGGCAGTGAATATGTGTTATTATCCTTAGAGTAATTAGTTTCTAATATGGTGTCTAACACATGGCATACAGTAAATCTTTTTTCAGTGAAGCAATTGATTTACTTTCAGGTCTTCCACATGATACTTAAACTTTTGTTTATGTGCATTTAGTTTATAAAATGGTAAAATGGACATAATAATGTGCTAAGTGTGTATGTGTGTGTGTATCAAACAAAATAATGCATGTTAAATGTTACAGCAGTTAAGGTTTTATGTGGGTTTATAGTAATTTCTTTTCTCAGTGATACTTTCTCAGACTTCAGAATTCATCGGACTCTCTACATTAGGACTTATCCTTATTTTTCTAATTTGTTCTCAATGAAGAACTGAATTTGCCTTAAATTCAGGTCTAAAAGATGAAGTGCTATTACCTTTTGGCCTGAATTTTTAAGTTCCCTGGCCACAGATTTCCCTCTGTGGGGGCCACAGATTTCTCCCCTCCTTGTAGAAAATCCTCTCTGGTCCTTTGATTTGTGCTTCACTACCTGTGGCCTGCTTCAACTAAAGTATCTTTTTCCATATTCTTCCTTGTGCACTTGGACTGATCTGACAAAACATAAATTTGAATATCTTTCCTTGACATTTGTTTGAATGCCTGCAAATAGTTTGGGTGTTCTATTCTCAGGTTTTCCTAATTTTCGCCATCTAATGGAATTTTATGTGGCTGAGTGTGGTCCATTCCAAGAAAGAGTCTACCAAAACTTAACTTTAAAATTGTACCTAAAACTCAACATTATCCTTTCTCTTTGAATAAATGGAGAAACATATGGGAAGTACGCTGAAGTGTAAAGTGGCTTTGAAGAAAAAGTAAAGAGCACATGGCTAGTCAAGTGTCTAATATTTCTTTCAGGAAAAGACTGGAAAACAGAAACATGAAAGGACTCCCTTCCTGGAATATACTATTTCATGATGCACTGGAATGTGTCTGACATACTGGTGTTCAATAGGGAATCATTGCATAAATGATTAATTAATCATCATATTAAATGAATGAATTGGCTGAATAATTCATACCCATTTATGAAAGATGGCTACCTCGGATATACTGTGCATATGAAGTTATTAAAGAATTGGAAACAAGATACTTGAGAACCTAACTAAAATACTTCTTAGACTAGGATTTTTGAAATGAAGGAAAGGACATTGATAAGATGCCTATAGAGAGATACAGATCTAATTCCCTCCACTCAGAAAGGAGGAACAACTCTCAAATAAACATTTCCAGGGCAACCCTCAGTTTCTTTTCCCAGAGTAAATAGGAAAGAGAGTAAGTGTTCATAAGTAAACACAGCATCATTTCAGAGAACTACTTAACTCAATAAAGAAAAAAAAGAAAAGAAACTCTTCTCATAGTTGGTAAATTCACATTAATTCACTTCAGAAAGAGAGAAATACTTTTGCATCACAAAGAAAAATGACAGTTTTAAAAGAAAATGCCAGTTAAAGTTAGTGTTACCCTAATGTAACCTGACATTCAACCAACAAACCAAAGGACCTGAGAGCAAAATATTTTCCTGTTTGATGGACTGATGCTGGTGGAAAAGAAAGAAATGGAATAATTCTTAATGCCCTAAGTGATTCTTTCCTGGAGTACATAAAGGACAATAAAAGACAAAATGAGTCAAAGGATTCAGAACTGTAGGAAGTTAGGTCATGCTAAATTATGTTGAGAGCAGATCTCATGAACAGAAAAAAAAAGCAACAAGAAAAATAATAATAGTAAGATATGATATTTATTTGAAGTTCAGGGTAAAAAGTAATTCAATCCAATATAATTCTCAAAACATCACTGCAAAATATATGGTAGTATTATATTAACTACTTCTTAGAGTAGAAATCCAAGACTTCTGGTGCTTCTAGAAGGAGTGATGCTCTGCCCTAGTTTACTCAGAAATGTAGTGGTTTATGCTTGCTTTTGTGAAAGTGTACACTAGGTATAAAATACTTGGGAAGTGGAGGTTGAACAATCTAGCTGTAGAAAGAGAATTATGAATGTCTTTGCCAAAATGGTTGCCATTTTCCGTAGTTTAAATTGGGGAGTGGATCTAGGATTTATGGGACCAAAAATCTATAAAATGATGAAGACTTTTCTATAAAAGTAAAACATTATGAAAACAAAATTAAGTACAAAATAATTTTATATTAGAAAATAAGTTATAACATCTTCCCAAATCTAGAAACATCATGTAATAGTTATTAATTTACTATGATGCATTTTTGCATTAATCTTTTTTTTTATTCCAATGTAACAATTTTGGATAAACACAGAAATGAGCATAAAAAGTTAATTCCAAATTATTGGCTACACTAGAATATTTCAAATATATTTTTAAATTATTACTATGTTGTTCTGGGCTACATAACTTTAAAAAAATATTTATTTATTCATGAGAGACATAGAGATTGGCAGAGACATAGGCAAAGGGAGAAGCAGGCTTTCCACAGGGATCCTGATGGGGCACTTGATCCCGGGAACCTGGGATCACACCCTGAGCCAAAAGCAGACCTCAAGCACTTAGCCACCCAGGCATCCCTGGGCTGCATAACTTTTTAATCAGTTAATCTTATGCTACCTACATTAACTTCTTGACAAATACATGTAGGAGATTAGTCATTGGGGAGTACTACTTTCTTCAAACCATATTTTGGCAAATTGTTCATCTGGAATAGGCAGTCTGAATCACAAAGGATGCATTAGATATACTAAGGCATGATCTGGTATGTTGAGATGAAACATTCCTGAATATCTATGCACAGATAGGCTTGCTGTGTATAGAGCCCCTTCTGTTTTTTTCTCTAAAACACAATCCTGTTAGGCTTTATTTTCTGTAAGTGTGTGTGTGTGTGTGTGTGTGTGTGTGTGTGTGTGAAATTATGGCTGCATACTTTATATTAAGTGTATATTCCTGTATAATAACTAAAATATACACAAAAGGGACTCCATGCCTAGTGAAGATAGTTCAGTACCCCTTAACTGAATGTTCTTTAAGTTAAAATTATGCTGGTTCTCAGAAAAATATGTAACTACTCTAACATGACCCAACAAGCGGGGAAAAAAAAAAAAAGGTAACAAGTGGGAATCAAGTAGAGGTAGATTTTAACATATGGTGGTTAAAATACCCTATTTCTGCAATTTTAAAAGAATTATGAATACATTGCTAGAACTACTTTCAAGACATTGGAAGAGTTTGGTGCAATTGAAGAAACTTTAAGCTTAAGCTTCATTTGTGTCATGGGGAATTTGCCACTGAAATAAATCTGCAATTCTTATCAAATTCTGCATGTTGTCAAAATATCAATTGTACCAAGGTTGAAAAAAATCTGATTTTATTGGATAAATTTATAATCTTTAACAGAATTGAGTAAAATTTAAGGGCTATGATTTTGAACCATCTAGTGAGCATCCAGAATAATCATACATAGACAATTCATTTCACAAATGTTACCCTATACAAATATTTGTCAAAGATAAATTTTCCAACTGGATAAAGGTAGCAATTCTGAAAATACTTAACGCTGAAATATTGACACATTAATACATAAAAATTAGAATTGATAACTATCTCCAATTTTGCAATAATTTCTTGAGCTTTATTTTTTTTTAAGATTTTATTTATTCATGAGACACACACACACACACACACACAGGCAGAGACAGAGGCAGAGGGAGAAGCAGCTCCCATGCAGGGAGCCCGACGTGGGACTCGATCCCGGGTCTCCAGGGTCACGCCCTGGGCGGAAGACAGGTGCTAAACCGCTGAGCCACCCAGGGATCCCCAATTTCTTGAGCCTTATATATCAGATTATCTCCTTAGGAAGTAAACAGAGGGCAGCCTGGGTGCCACCATAGACTAGTTTTTAAATCTTCCAAACATTATACTATTATCATTCCTCAACATAACTCCTTCAACGTATCTTTATTGACCTGTTGAACCTGCAATAATACAGTAGCCACTAATCACATGTTACTCTTGAGTGCTTGAAATGTGGGTCGTGCAAATTGAGATGTATGAAAAAATGGAATATAAAATATATCAGTAAATTTTATATTATCTTCTGAGATAATATTTTGCATGTAGTAATATATAATTTAAATTGATTTAACTCTTTATTTTTTTAAAGTTACCCCTGGGAAATTTTAAATTACTTATGTGATGTTTAATATATTTCTACTGAATACTGATGCACTAAACACTACATTCAAAACAAAAACAATAATGACAACTTTTAAAATTAATTAAAGTTACTCACTGTCCTGCAAACCTTGTGCCATATTTACAATTTATAATATCGAGAGGAGTAGCTTTCTATTGTTTATTATTTTTAATTGATAATACAGATCATCTCCGTTCCAAATTATGGCTTCAGTGAGGGTTGTGAAGTTTTTTAGCCAGTGGGTGTCTCTGAAGTCTACATCCACTCACTTGCAGCTGACTTTGAATCAAGAAATAGGGAAGAAAATAAGATTCCCCGTTGCCTTTCTCCCCACTCTCCTAGGCTTCAGCTCAGGCATTTCATTTGTGGGAATGGATCCCAGTTGCCTCAAGGTAAGGACTATCTGTGGGCAACACAATAAATTGAACCATATTGGATAAAGTCAGCATGCCATTAGCTTGCTTATTGCCTGCAGAAATTGCAAGTTTTACTGAAAAGGAGATTTACATTTTAATTTGGAGTCTCTTGGTCCCAAAGCACACACATAGTTCCTGTCAAGAATCCTGCCTCTGCAAAGAGATATTAGTAAAAGCAGCAGATCACAAAAGACAAGAATGCTGAAAATTGTGGTTCAACTGGTATTCCTTGAGGGAAACTTGATACAGCTAACTTAATCCATAAATGGAGGCTTCTATTTTGTTTCTGTGTAGAGAGGTTTGAGAAAGGAGAATAAAATAAAATTGCGATTTGTGTTATGTGCTACATACTATCCTATTTGTAATCTAAATTAATTTTTAGGACAATCCTGTGATGAATATATTTGTTAGAGAAAGTCATTGAGAAGAAATGACTACCAGTTGACCCCTGCACTGGACTCGGGCAATCAGAGGCTCCTGACCCCTCCCCTGTCCTTGGAACATGCACTCCACTTGTTTTTCCCTACTCACAGGAGCTTCCCCAAGGAGATAGCCTTAAGACAGTGATGTGTTGTTGAGACCATCTGGATGGTATGAATGACAACTCAGTTAAGACCTCTATTTAAAATTTGAGACTTGGGATCCCTGGGTGGCTCAGTGGTTCAGTGCCTGTCTTTGGCCCAGGACGTGACCCTGGAGTCCTGGGATTGAGTCCCACGTCGGGCTCCCTGCATGGAGACTGCTTCTCCCTCTCCCTGTGTCTCTGCCCCACTCTCTCTCTCTCTGTGTCTATCATGAATAAATAAATAAAATCTTTAAAAAAATAAAATAAAATTTGAGACTTAGTGGGAGGATGTGGAGATCTCTTCCTGTGACCATCCAAGACAAGCCTCCTATGTAAGTTCCCTTGCTTATTAAACTGGCCACTTACTATTCTTGTGTGGCCTGCTCTTTTTTTTTGGGGGGGGGGGTGTCTCCCTATGTCCTTGCTGGAGCCTGGCTTCAGATTCTACCCAGACACTCCAGAGGGGGTTAAAACCAAGGATATCATTATCTCTATTTTAGAGAAAATAATATGAGGTGACCTTCATACCTTGATTACCCTTCTAGCTAATAATAAACTCATTTTCCCTTTTACAAACTTATTTCTTTCAATAATAGTATTATTCTTAGGATAAAATGGACATTGTCTCCTAAAATAGAAGGAATGTATTTGACAGAATAAACATTTTTTTTCCCTGCAGTCCTGTGCTTGCTTTATTCATCTTTTAACCAGAGCAAATTGGATTGGCTTCCAAGGGAAACTCTCAGGGGAGGCTAATTGACCCGTACCTTTCTGCTGTATAACTTTTCTACTGAGTAGTTGCAGACAATGATCCCATACCCCAAAACTCTTTCTGATATCATGCTTCCCTATGGAGTTTATCCAGCAAAAATGAACCTACCTGGCCTCTTTCTATTATTTAGTCACTTTGATCAAGACCAGCTTTGACTGATTCTCTCTTAATAGTTTTCTTTTTCATTTTTTTAAAAGATTTTATTTATTTATTCATGAGAGACAGAGAAAGAGAGAGACACAGGCAGAGGGAGAAGCAGGCTCCATGCTGCGAGCCCGAAGTGGGACTCAATCCTGAGACTCTAGGATCATGCCCTGGACCAAAGGCAGACGCTCAACCTCTGAGCCACCCAGGCATCCCTATCTAGTACTTTTCATTTTGTCTTTTGTAATTGATTAACCAATCCCCAAAATAGATCAACTTAATAAATGGAACAAATTTTGCTTAAAAACACAATCAAAATGTGATAAATATATAAGGAGTGACCATTAAAATAATTAAATGCATATTGAATCACTAAGTGATTCTGGGTCACTAAGTGATACTGGGAAAACAGCTCATCACTGGTTTGGTGCTAGGAATGGCATTAGCCCAAACCACCAAACGATGCAATTAAAACTTTCATCAACTGGGTGACGGGCACTGAGGGAAGCACTTTGCGGGATAAACACTATGTGTTATGCTATATGTTGGCAAGTTGAACTCCAATAAACATTTGAAAAAATTAAACATAAAAAAATTAAAATAAAAAAAAACTTTCATCAGATGCTAGAATACCATCCTAGATGACCTTCAAGTTGAATTGACAACAGTATCTATGTTTTAACTAGAATATTCTTAATTTTCTTATCTATGTTAATCTTGTTCCATTTCTGTGATGTTAACCAACATACCCAATGTTGATGAATATCAGTTTTATTACTTTAAAACGGGAATACTAATGACTTATGGGACCATTTGATAATTAATAAAAGAATGAACATGTAGAACCACAGTACTCTGTCAATAATTATTGGTTTTATTTCCTTATCAATATCAATCCATGCTTCCTCCATCCCATAATTTGCAATTGCCAATTTATATTAATTCTTCAGTTTATACAAAGGTATACATATATCTGTTCATAGGGTTATTTCTTTAACAAGAAATATTTAGTATGTGCTAGTAAAGAGGCATTTCTCAAAATATGAAGATCATACATTTTAAATCTATTTACATACAATATTGGTTAATATTTACTGTACCCAACATACAGCAACATACCTCCCCATCTTCGGTCATATACAGTTAAAACATTCAACCTCTTTATATGAAAGCTTAGGTTTCTACATGGATAAAATATTAAATTTGAAATATTTAAAATAATTGATAAAATCGTATTAGTAATGTTAGACACCACAGCCATATTATTTAAGGGGTTGCTTTGATGTCAGAAAGAAGACCTAGATCCAAATCCTGCATAACCTATTTAGTAGCTATATGATATTGATTAACTGCTTTAGATATTTAAGCCTTAGTTTCCCCAAGTTAAAATGGGGCTAATTAATGACAATTACAATTTATGAATTGCTTATGATGTGCGAAGTATCATTTAATCCTCACCACAGTCTTAATAGTACGTATTACCACTTTCATGTTATTGATGAGATAACGAACACATATATAGAGGTAGAGAATAAGATCACAAAGCTTATTATTGACTGGTAGAGAAAAAAATAAAACATATATGTCTGATTCTAAAGCTAATCCAGTTAACCACTCTGATGATGTCTATAGCATTGGCTTGGTTTGAGTATAACATGAAATCACATATATAAAGAGTTTAGCATCATCTCTGGTACATAGTAAAAACTCCAGGTATAATAATACTGATCATGATTGTAGTTACCATCATCAATATAGGATTGTGTAAAGAGCAAAATAAATCAGAATGAGAACAATGCTACATGTTTGTAGCATTGGGAACACAGCACAAGGCAGAGATTAATAGAATGGCATTTTACTAGATTATGTACAAATCAGCTCTGAGCCCTTCTATTGAACTATACTTGATTGCAAACTACAAGCTATGACCAAGTTTTATTGTAACTAACATAAGATCTTTTATTACTTTTCAAGCATAATCATCCCTCCTTACACTTAGTTCTAAAAGACATACCTTATGCCTTCCCCCATATAGTCACTTAAATTAGTCACAAAATATTTAATTGTATTCTAAAGTCTGAGAATAATTTAAGAAATTATAATACTCCCTTGTTTTTTTAGTGTCAATAACATTATCTTCATGTTAGAATTTTTTCTACCAAACTAACAGTGAAATATGCAATTTACCTGGAAAAGAATTCTCAGAATGGCATTTAAGTTATCCTGCAGATACAAGAAATCCCATACTTCATTAACACACCAAAGAGAACATATAATCAGCTTCGTAGTGAACAACTCCAATAATATTAAATAATTCCCTGGCTCATAATTCAGTGGAGGTACAATGGAGCTATAATTCACATTTTAAAATCCCAAATAGCTTCCTGCTTCTACATAAAAGTGTCATGTAAACCAGCATCATTGCTAATAAACAGCAAAGCCAGAGGTCCCTGACTGTGCGATATATCAAAATCAGTTCTTTTCACTTTTTTCTTCTCTGAAGAAGCTTAACAATATGGAATGTGTGAAAATTATTCTCAGCTGCGTGATGTTCTTTATTAATGTACTCTATAGATACAATGGTTGGGCCCTGTTATCAAGCTGATGTCTGAGGACTAGGACACAACTGGTATTCTCAAAACTATGGTGAGAAATTTTTCATTACTTTAAACCCTATGTACAGAATTTATACATCTTCTGTCTTTACCTAAACTACCATCAAACTCTGAAAAGTAACATAATGGGGGTTTGCTACAATAAATATATTTGTGCAATTTTCCACACTCTTGCAGTTTGCAAGAAACAGAATCATTCCCTTTACTTCTAGAATTGCAGGTTAATGATATGAATATACATAGTTATAAGAAGAGCAGAAAACTTGACCCTTTAAGATTCTTGGTCTGTAATGTCATTGTAACACACTGCAGTAGTTCTAGCATGTTGATAACAATTCTATCGGTTAAATTCTAGAGAACAGTGGTTCCCACAGGAGCTTGAAATTTTTATTGCAAACTTAGTATCCACCATTTACTAACCTGCAAGACAAAAGACAATACAATTAGTTAAATTTTACTATTAGCATATTTTTTTTGGTCAATTTTCTTTAACCAGACCATTTCTTGGGCTAATAACAAATGTGTGTGTGCGCGCGCGTGCGCACACACACACACATTGACGAGCATACATACATATATTATCAATCTAATTTTTGTTAAAATTAGTTGTGACCTAGTAATAGAGCCTTACTTACTCTAGAATCTAGTATATATGTATGTAAATACAAACTTAAACTACACCCTCTTGAGGATGTTATAAAAGCAGTTACGCTCAGAAGGAATGAAAAACCAAGAGCAAATGAAGAAAACAAACTAGACCCCTTTCTAGATCACTGTCAACTTCTGAAGCCTTAACTCTAAAATACTCTTTTAAAAATCTGTAATGTTCTAATATAATGTAATGTGTCCATTCTAGTTCATTACTGTATCTGTTCATACACAGTAATTCTAGTAAATGAGAATTTTTAAATGTCTTTTGTTATAAAACTTAATGACCTTAAGGATTATCCCTCATTCATGAATAACAAGGCCGTTAAAATATAAAAGGGCCTTGCCAGAAATTACGGAAATACAGAAACAATCTTCTTGGTGGCATGAAAATGTTCATTTTTCCAACTCAGATTTGTTTTGCTCCACTATGAATCTTACAGTTTTTATTTCATTCTACTTACTCTTGTCCTTATCATGAAGCAACAAAATATAAATGAAAATCCATAGCACTAAGTGTATAGGTCCTCATGAAAAAACAAATTGAAGATACTTTAAATTGCTTCTTTTAGGGAAAAGAAATATTTGCCTTGTCACCCACCATGATTTTTACAGATCATATTAAATAAAATTATTCACTGATTTATTTTATATTAAACACAATGAAATTACTCAGTTAATTAGAGGGAGAATTTAAAATAATTTCTACCATATTACACCTAAACTTTAATAAAAAAAAATGTGTCAGTTTTTTTTTAATTCAGGGAACATACTGCAAAAATATGTCACATTTTGCAAAATATGTTTTTACTTCAATAAGAACTACAAATAATATCTTATAAATATATTTATATATGTTAAATTAGAAGAAATAAAAATGATAGAAATTAATGCTCTGCAAAACATCTCTGTTTCAGTAAGAGTGTGGAAATCATTTTAGGCTGATTTCTCTCTTAAATGATTGAGTCTTTCATTTGAGAATTTTTCTTTGTTTAAAAGAGTCATCATCTCGAGTCATGTGGGGTTACCTATTCTGAACAGAACAAAAATATTTCCAAGCTATACAATGTTCATTTACTTATTCAAACATCCATTTATTGATTCAGATAGTATTTGTTTTAAAACTTATCTCCTAAATGCAAGTCACTAAAATAAATATTGGGTTTAGAAGACATACTAGACTAAAATCCTTTTAAAGCCTTAATCTCATTTAGCCTTTTTATACATATTCATCAGGCTTTTGTCTAAATTTGTAAAAATATCAGTCTTAAAATATAACACATTTGTTACACTATGACAAGATTTTGTTTGAAAATTGACTATTTGTAATTGATGAATTAATATGAAGTGTGACTAGGAATCAACTGTCCATTTACTGGTACCTATTACACCCTTATATATATGGGGCTCTCAAGGCACATTGTGATTGCAAACTCTGTCCAAAAAAAACTGAAGCCACTTTTGCAGGCAGCCGACAGAGAAGTTGTGTTTCTTTTGACTGGAGGAAAAGAAAAATTATAAAATAACCCTAAAGCAGTGAAAATAAGCACTGCTTTCCTTTTTAGTCTTTTGCCACAACTCAGCTATTGTTAAATGAGACTGTAAAACACACCCTTTCTCTGAGCCCTTGCACTCAGTGCCTCCCCTCCAACTCTCTTAACTAAACAGTTGAGTTGACATCGGCATTCACACAATTTTACTTAAAGTTCAAAGTCAACCAATACGTACATACAGATGATAAACGTATGGAAGAAACAAGAAAGAATATTTAGTAAAGAAGTGACTGTAACTACTCAGGAAATACTGAATGAATAAGAAAGGTGATTATAGTCTGACTTAATGGAGATAAGACATAGATTATCAAGTATTGATCAGAAAAGTAATTGGTTATTTGGAGTTAACCAGAAGAAGAAAAACCGTGCATAAGGAGAGAGGGAGAACAAAAAAATATGAGTCACAAAAAATTTACTACTAAGAACTTTGCTTGTATTTTATTTAAAAATCAAGTTTATTTTGGGGGCACCTGGGTGACTCTGTCAGTTAAGCACCTGACTCTTGATCTCAGGGTTGTGAGTTCAAGCCCCATGTCCAGTGTGGAATGTGCTTAAAAATTGTTTATCCCTTGCTCTTAATTTTAATATCACCTCAATATTGGGAGGGGGCATTGTGAATAATTGAGACAGTGTAGGTTAATGGTAAAGAATGAAAAGTCTGGAAGCAGTTTGCCTGGATTTGTATCCTAGTTCTATCCCTTAGTAGCTATGTGTCCACTGGCAATAATTTAACCTCTCTCTGCCCCAATTTCCTCATCTATAATAATGGGATTCTAATAGTGTCTACCTCAAAAGATGGTTATGAGGATAACCTAAGTTAATATCAATAAAATACTTTAAAAATTACTGACATAGTAACTACTACTACTACTACTACTACTACTACACACACAGTAAATTCTTAAACTACTACTACTACTACTACACACACAGTAAATTCTTAAATACATTTCTAGATTTTTTTAAGTAGGCTTCACACGCAGCATGGGGCCAGAACTTCTCACCTTGAGATTAAGACCTGAACTGAGATCAAGAGTTGGACATTTAACTGACTGAGCCATGCAGATAGCCCGTCATAGAATGTTTTTGAACAATGTTTTAAATGGGAAAAATTACCTTCCTTTTTTCCTCATAATACTATATTTCTACTGCTTTTATTAAGACTTGCTCCAAATGATATTTGTTTAAAGGGAAAAAATAAGAACCAGTAAGTACATGTTATCCCTAATCAGAATTCTACATCTTAATCATAATGAACTTTTATTATAAATTTATCTTACCCCAGGGCAGCCCCAGTGGCTTAATGGTTTAGCGCTGCCTTCAGCCTGGGGTGTGATCCTGGAGACCTGGGATGGAGTCCCACGTCAGGCTCCCTGCAGGGAGCCTGCTTCTCCCTCTGCCTGTGTATCTGCCTCTCTCTCTCTCTCTCGCTCTCTCTCTCTCATGAATAAATAAAATAAAATCTTTTAAAAAATAAAAAAAAAATAAATCTAACCCTTAAAGTCTGATAAATTATGGTTCTAGATCTATGTTATTAGAAGTAACTGTAGATGATAATCATATCAAAAGCCAATCAATAGTTCTAAATCCTTTCACTTAATAATGCTGAAAATGGCACATTTCTATCAGTTCCTGATGAACACTTCTATTCTTGATACCCTGCCAGTGCATATTTCACTTAAAGGAACAAATGACCTCACAGGTTTGGGAAGCAGCAGCTGAACAATACTTTCTGTGAATTTCTTGAACTTACTTGGTTAAAGTTTGTGCTCATTAACTAGGATGTGCTCTTACTTTGATTTAAAAAAAAATATGACAGGTGGGAGATCCAAATGGTTTCATTTATACCACCATTCAAGATGCTGAAATGAGAAGTGTCATTTGGAATAAGTTTGGTGTCATGACCCCTTTCAGGATACAATTTATGGCTCTATGAATGCACATAGCTAAAACTATGCTTACATAAATATACCTTACCCAGAAAATGAGGAGCAGTGGACAAAAATTAACACATCCTAATTCTTTATCTAGCTATGTGTGTGTCTCAAAGGAGTGTTGGACATGCAAAAAAGTCAAATGAAACAAAATAAAATGAAACAGAGCAGTACATTTGTCAAGCTGAATAAACCCAAGCGTAATACATTAATACTAACCTGTTTGAAGTGTTTTGTCAAGAATTATATTGTTCCAGAATATATGTTTTGCAGGAAGAACTTGCAAAGACATCAAAGTATACTTATCTTAAATTGTAGAAGAGTATGCAGAGATGACCCCATTAGCTTAGGGGAAAAAAAGGCCTTTATGTTTATGAACAAAATAGGATTTTAAAATGGATAAAAGAGGTAAAACTTGATAAAGCATTAAAATGAAGGGACTGATGAATTAAACGCTTATACTTGAGGGGCATAGGTTTATGTGCTTCTTGGATTGGGAAGCAAATTGATAGGTGTCAATTATGCATTAATATACTTAAATATTGCAGAACTATTTACAGTATTATGTTGTATGTTTCAGATATTCTACTTAGTGGGTAAAGGACTTAACTTTCATCTCTGGAAAGATGGAATAGATAAACTTTTCCCTTTTTGTCCCACTAAGTAGAGCCAATGTCCCCTGGGTATTATACATAAAACAGACATCTTAAGACTCTGTAAAGAGAAGAAGTCATATAAGCTAGGGACCTCACAATTTGAGGAACAACACTATGGTTAGTCCCATGGGTTTTCACCTTTCTTCATATATCCTGGCCTAATATTGAAGAAACCAGCAACCTGGGAATTCCAGAGAGTAAAAAGGTCCCCCAAAAGACTGGTCTGTTTCGCCAAGGGAAAAATATGTGCAGGTCTGGCAAGACACAAAACTTCCGGACAATAACCATTCTACTTTTGACAAACACCAAAGTAAAAGTGATGGCCCCACTTTCACCAGCAAAGTCTTAGTAAAGCACCCTGGCTTTATATCTTGCAAAGTTGTAAAAGACTCCTCTCTCAGTGTCCTTGGAGACCATGTGGGGATACTGGAGTCTCCACTCTCACCCATAAGTAACAGTACTTGCTGGGGACTATCAGAAGAGGCTCATGGAAAGTTAGAGCTTTCACCACTAAACATGAGTAATGAGGAGACCCCTTCACAGTGTCAATGGAGATAACAAAAGAAGCAGTAAAAGGTTCCTTCCCTTCTCAGCCAAGATGATATCAATGGATGCCAAGTTGAGAGTCTCAAGCAGCAGTAATGACTTCAAGAAAGAACTTGGACTTCCACCCTATCAGTAGTGAGATACCGTTTATGTACCAGAAAACTAAAATAACTGAAATTAAAAAAAAAATCAGATGTGCTGAGTAGAAGGAAGAAGAATCTGTTGAACATGAATAGTGCACAATAGATATACGACATGAACAACTCAGAGGAAAGAGAACGAAAAAATTATGAACAGAGCTGCAGGGAAAAATGACAATTGTAACAAAAGATCTAACATTTATGTCATCACAGTTCAGAAAGTAAAGGAAAAAAGGGTAGGGCTGTAAAATAAATACAAGGAAATCATGACCAAACTTTCTCAAATTTCATGAAATATACAAACTTACAGACTTGTGAGGTTGAGTGAACCACAAAACAATACTCACAAAGAAAATCACAGTCCAATCTAAAACTAAAAACAAAACCAAATACCTTGAAAATGAAAGAGAAATGACATCTCATAGAGAAAAACAGCGTATGTGTCACAAAACTTTCATCAGAAACCACGGAGGCCAGCAGGAAGTGACATATTTTTCCAGTGCTGAAACAGAGTTGTCAAACCCAAATCCTGTAACTAGTAAAAATACCTTTCAGGAATGAAAGGAAAATCAAGACCTCACAGATAAAAAGAAAAGAGACTTTGTTGCTAGCAGACTGACCATAAAATAATCACCAGAGGAAGTTTCCCTAAACAAAGAAAATGATTTAAAAAAGGAAAGGAATCTTACAAGGCCAAGAGAAAGTACCAATGAAAGAGTAGGTACACAGATAAGTATAGTAGATTTTCCTTCTCTTCTTGAGTTTTCTAAGTATGTTTGCTTGTTAAAATTGTAACATTGTGTTACATCATTGCAAATTATGAAAAGGAATAATTCAAGGCGTCATAAACAGGGAAGGTAAAGTAAGATAAAAAGAGGTAAGGTTAGGACATCTGGATGGCTCAGTGGTTGAGTGTCTGCCTTTGGCTCAGGTCCTGATCCTGGGGTCCTGGACCGAGTTCTGCATTGGGCTCCTCGCAGGGGGCCTGCTTCTCCCCCTGTGTGTCTGCCTCTCTCTCCATATCTCTCATGAATAAATAAATAAATATTTTAAAAAATAAGGTTTCTGGGATCCCCGGGTGGCGCAGCGGTTTGGCACCTGCCTTTGGCCCAGGGCGCGATCCTGGAGACCCAGGATCGAATCCCACGTCGGGCTCCCGGTGCATGGAGCCTCCTTCTCCCTCTGACTATGTCTCTGCCTCTCTCTCTCTCTCTCTGTGACTATCATAAATAAGTAAAAATTAAAAAAAAAATAAGGTTTCTACACTTCACTCGAAGTGATAAGATATGAACACAGGCAGACTGTTTCTGTTATGAATGTATACTAAATACATAGAGCAATTATTTAAAGGCCTTCACAAAGAGATACACTAAAAACACACTATAGATAATTCAAAATGAAATTCTAAAAACGTCAACCCATAGAAAGGTGAGAATAAACAGAAAAGCAAAAGAAACAAACAAAAAAGAAACTCTTAAAAAATTAATTAAACTGGCAAAGTAGATTAAAAACTAAAACTGTAACTCAGGGGGGCAGGGCAAGATGGCTGAAGAGTGGGGTCCCCAGGTCACCTGTCCCCACCAACTTACCTAGATAACTTTCAAATCATCCTGAAAACCTATGAATTCGGCCTGAGATTTAAAGAGAGAACAGCTGGATGGAACGCTACAGAGAGAAGAGATCCTGCTTCTGCTTCAAACAAGGTAGGAAGACAGAAAAAATTAATTAAATAATAAGAATCCAGTGGAGGAGGGGCCCCCGTGAGGACCCGGGCTAACAGGGGCGGCAAGAGCCTCCGGGACAGGAGAGCGCAGGCCCGGAGAAGCAGGAACTTTAAAAATCTGCACCAGATTCTTCCTGGAGGGAAAGGCGCTTGCAGGGAACTCGGGCAGGATCCCAGTAAGGGCAGTGGAGCCCCCAGGTTCCTGGGGTCACTAGAAGAGGAGGGGAGCCGGGGGAGAGCTTGGTAAAGGGCTGGAGTGCCGCCCCGTGCGCCCCGGGAGCATCTCAGGCAGAGGCTCTGCACGGAGGGGGCTGTGCGCTCCGGGAGGGTGATTCCAGCGGCTTCAGGCCCGGATCCAGGGCGCTGGGGGACACAGCCCAGGATCTGGCACTCACCCCCGAACAGGTGAAGGCGGGAGGGCACAGGGCAGCCCGAAGCTGTGAGATCAGCGCCCCCCCTCCAGCCACTCCCCCCAGCATCCAGGCCCCTGCGGACTGTGAGTCCGGTGGTTACTGGGGGAGCTGACTCCAGGGCTGGAGAGCTGGCCGCCGCCACTGTTGTTGTTCCTCCTGGTCTCACCCTGTGCCTCTGAGGGTCGGGCTGCCAGGGAACAGGGGCTTCACGGGGTCAACAGCTCACCTGAGCCTGGCACCCGGCGGGGCAGCTCCCCCAGGTGCACACTCCTGAGAATCAGCACAGCAGGCCAGTACCCCAGGAGACCATCTGGAAGGACAGGGCAAGAGCAATCTCTTGATCCAGCAATGTTGGAAAGCTCCCGGGGAAGTTGAGGGATTTACAGTATATACAACCAGAGGGTACCCTTCCTTGTTTGTTCTTTTTTTTTTCCCTTCCTTTTTCCAGTACAACTTGTTTTTAGCCACTCTGCACTGAGCAAAATGCCTAGATAGAACTCACCACAAAAGAAAGAATCAGAAACAGTACTCTCTGCCACAAAGTTACAGAATTTGGATCACAATTCAATGTCAGAAAGCCAATTCAGAAGCACTATTATACAGCTACTGGTGGCTCTTGAAAAACCATAAAGGATTCAAGAGACTTCATGACTGCAGAATTTAGATCTAATCAGGCTGAAATTAAAAATCAATTAAATAAGATGCAATCCAAATTAGAGGTCCTAACGACAATGGTTAATGAAGTAGAAGAACGAGTGAGTGACATAGAAGACAAGTTGATGGCAAGGAAGGAAGCTGAGGAAAAAAGAGAAAAAAGTCCATGAGAAAAGGTGAAGAAAAATAAATGACAGCCTCAGAAGGAAGAATCTATGTTTAATTGGGGTTCCAGAGGATGCCAAAAGGGACCAAGGATCAGAAAGTGTATTTGAACAAATCATAGCTGAGAACTTCCCTAACTTGGGGAGGGAAACAGGCATTCAGATCCAGGAGATAGAGAGATCCCCCCCTAAAATCAATAAAAATCATTCAACACCTCGACATTTAAGAGTGAAACTTGCAAATTCCAAAGATAAAGAGAAGATCCTTAAAGCAGCAAGAGACAAGAGATCCCTAACTTACATGGGGAGAAGTATTAGGGTAACAGCAGACCTCTCCACAGAGACCTGGCAGGCCAGAAAGGGCTGGCAGGATATATTCAGGGTCCTAAATGAGAATAACATGCAACCAAGAATACTTTATCCAGCAAGGCTCTCATTCAAAATGGAAGGAGAGATAAAGAGCTTCCAAGACAGGCAGGAACTGAAAGAATATGTGACCTCCAAACCAGCTCTTCAAGAAATTTTAAGGGGGACTCTTAAAATTCCCCTTTAAGAAGAAGTTCAGTGGAACAATCCACAAAAACAAGGACTGAATAGATATCATGATGACACTAAACTCATATATGTCAATAGTAACTCTGAACGTGAACGGGCTTAATGACCCCATCAAAAGGTGCAGGGTTTCAGAGTGGATAAAAAAGCAGGACCCATCTATTTGCTGTCTACAAGAGACTCATTTTAGACAGAAGGACACCTACAACCTGAAAATAAAAGGTTGGCAAACCATTTACCATTCAAATGGTCCTCAAAAGAAAGCAGGGGTAGCCATCCTCATATCAGATAAAGTTTATCCCAAAGAGTGTAGTAAGAGATGAAGAGAGAGACTATATCATACTCAAAGGATCTCTTCAACAGGAGGACCTAACAATCATGAATTTTATGCCCCTAACGTGGGAGCTGCCAAGTATATCAATCAATTAATAACCAAAGTTAAGACGTATTTAGATAATAATACACTTATACTGGGAGACTTTAACACGGCACTTTCTGAAAATGGCGGATCTTCTAAGCACAACATCTCCAAAGAAACGAGAGCTTTAAATGATACACTGGACCAGATGGATTTCACAGATATCTACAGAACTTTACATCCAAACGCAACTGAATACACATTCTTCTCAAGTGCACATGGAACTTTCTCCAGAATAGACCACACACTGGGTAACAAATCAGGTCTTAACCGATACCAAAGGATTGGGATTGTCCCCTGCATATTTTCAGACCATAATGCTTTGAAACTAGAACTCAATCACAAGAAGAAATTTGGAAGAAATTCAAATGGATGGAGGTTAAAGACCATCCTGCTAAAAGATGAAAGGGTCAACCAGGAAATTAGAGGAGAATTGAAAAGATTCATGAAACTAATGAGAATGAAGATCAACCATTCAAAATCTTTGGGATACAACAAAAGCAGACCTAAGAGGGAAATACACCGCAATACAAGCATCCTTCAAAAAACTGGAAAAAACTCAAACACACAAGTTAAGGAACTTCCACCTAAAGGAACTGGAGAAAGAACAGCAAATAAAACCTACACCCAGCAGAAGGAGAGTTATTAATAAAGATCCAAGCAAACATCAATGAAATAGAGACTAGAACTGTAGAACTGATCAACAAAGCCAGGAGTTGGTTCTTTGAAAATTTAATAATATAGATAAACCACTAGCCAGCCTTATAAAAACAAAAGAGAGAAGACTCTAATTAATAAAACCATAAATGAAAAAAGAGAGATCAGAACCAATACCAAGGAAATAGAAATGATTTAAAAAACATATTATGAGCAGCTATACACCAATAAATTAGGCAATCTAGAAGAAATGGATGCATTTCTGGAAAACCGCAAACTACCAAAACTGGAACAGGAAGAAATAGAAAACATGAACAAGCCGATAACCAGGGAGGAAATTGAAGCAGTCATCAAAAACCTCCCAAGACACAAAAGTCCAGGGCCAAATGGCTTCCCAGGGGAATTTTATCAAATGTTTAAAGAAGAAACAATACCTATTCTATTAAAGTTGTTCGGAAAGATAGAAAAGGATGGAATACTTCCAAACTCGTTCTATGAGGCCAGCATCACCTTAATTCCAAAACCAAAGACTGCACCAAAAGCAGAATTATAGACCAATATCCCTGATGAACACAGATGCAAAAATTCTCAACAAAATATTAGCCAATAGGATCTAATAGTACATTAAGAAGATTATTCACAATGACCAAGTGGGATTTATCCCCAGGATGCAAGGCTGGTTCAACCCTCGTAAAGTAATCAATGTGATTCATCATATCAGCAAGAGAAAAAACAAGAACTATATGATCCTCAATAGATGCAGAGAAAGCACTTGACAAAATACAGCATCCATTCCTGATAAACATCAGAGTGTAGGGATAGAGGGAACATTCCTCAGCATCTTAAAAGCCATCTACGAAAAACCCACAGCAAATAATATTCTCAATGGGGAAACACTGAGATCCTTTCTCTTAAGATCAGGAACACAACAAAGATGTCCACTTTCACCACTGCTATTCAACATAGTATTAGAAGTCCTAGCCTCAGTAATCAGGAAACAAAAATAAATAAATAAATAAATAGATAAATAAATAAATAAATAGCATTCAAATTGGCAAAGAAAAAGTCAAACTCTCCCTCTTTGCAGATGACATGATACTGTAGTTAGAAAATCCAAAAGACTCCACCCCAAGATTGCTAGAACTCATACAGCCATTCGGCAGCGTGGCAGGATACAAAATCAATGCCCAGAAATCAGTGGCATTTCAATACACTAACAATGAGACTGAAGAAAGAAAATTAAGGAGTCAATCCCATTTACAATTGCACCCAAAAGCATAAGATACCTAGGAATAAACCTAACCAAAGAGGTAAAGGATCTATACCTTAAAAACTACAGAACACTTCTGAAAGAAATTAAGGAAGACACAAACAGATGGAAAAATATTCCATGCTCATGGATTGGCAGAATTGATATTGTGAAAATGTCTATGTTACCCAGGGCAATTTATACATTTAATGCAATCCCTATCAAAATACCATGGACTTTCTTCACAGAATTGGAACAAATCATCTTAAGATTTGTGTGGAGTCAGAAAAGACCCCAAATAGCCAGGGGAATATTAAAAAAGAAAACCATATCTGGGGGCATCACAATGCCGGGTTTCAGGTTGTACTACAAAGCTGTGGTCATCAAGACAGTGTGGTGCTGGCACAAAAACAGACACATAGATCAATGGAACAGAATAGAGAATCCAGAATGGGTCCTCAACTCTGGTGAACTAATATTTGACAAAACAGGAAAGACTATCCCCTGGAAAAAGGACAGTCTCTTCAATAATGATGCTGGGAAAATTGGACAGACACATGTAGAAGAATGAAACTAGATCATTCTCTTACACCATACACAAAGATAAACTCAAAATGGATGAAAGATCTAAATGTGAGACAAGATTCCATCAAATTCTAGAGAACACAGGCAACACCCTTTTCAAACTTGGCCACAGCAGCTTCTTGCAAGATATATCCAGGAGGCAAGGGAAACAAAAGCAAAAATGAATTATTGGGACTTCATCAAGATAAGAAGCTTTTGCACAGCAAAAGAAACAGTCAACAAAACTACAAGACAACCTACAGAATGGTAGAAGATATTTGCAAATGACCTATCAGATAAAGGGCTAGCATCCAAGATCTAGAAAGAACTTATTAAACTCAACAGCAAATAAACAATCTAATCATGAGATGGGCAAAAGACATGAACAGATATTTCACCAAAGAAGATATAGACATGGCCAATAAGCACATGGGAAAATGCTCCACATCCCTTGCCATCAGGGAAATACAAATCAAAACCACAATGAGATACCACGTCACACCAGTGAGAATGGGGAAAATTAACAAGGCAGGAAACCACAAATGTTGGAGAGGATGCGGAGAAAAGGGAACCCTCTTACACTTTTGGTGGGAATGTGAACTGGTGCAGCCACTCTGGAAAACTGTGTGGAGGTTCCTCAAAGGGTTAAAATTAGATCTGCCCTACGACCCAGCAATTGCACTGCTGGGGATTTACCCCAAAGATACAGATGCAGTGAAATGCCGGGACACCTGCACCCCGATGTTTCTAGCAGCAATGTTCACAATAGCCAAACTGTGGAAGGAGCCTTGGTGTCCATCGAAAGACAAATGGATAAAGATGTGGTCTATGTATACAATGGAATATTCCTCAACCATTAGAAATGAAAAATACCCATCATTTACTTCAAAGTGGATGGAATTAGAGGGTATTATGCTGAGTGAAGCAAGTCAATCAGAGAAGGACAAACATTATATGGTCTCATTCATTTGGGGAATATAAAAATTAGTGAAAGGGAATAAAAGGGAAAGGAGAGAAAGTGAGTGAAAATATCAGTGAGAGTGACAGAACATGAGAGACTCCTAACTCTGGGAAACGAACAAGAACAAGGGGTGGTGGAAAGGGAGGTGGGCGGGGGGATGGGGTGACTGGGTGATGGGCACTGAGGGGGGCGCTTGACGGGATGAGCGCTTGGTGTTATGATATATGTTGGCAAATCGAACTCCGATAAAAAAATGATTAAAAAATAATAAAAATAAAAAATAAAAAAATGACTCAACTAACTATAGCAATAAAAAGAAACTATTGATACACAACAACAGCTTGGATGGACCTTAACAGCATTACCCTAAGTGAAAAGAGCTGAAATCAAAAGGATATAGCATTCTCAAAATGACAAAATTTTAGAGAACAGATTAGTGGTTGCAGAGGTAAGGGAGGTGGGTGTAATGGCTGGTTCTGAATCTTGGTTGTGGTGGTGGTTATATAAATCTATGCACATGATAAAATGCAATAGAACTATGCACACACCTTGTAATAGTGATTTTGTACCCTAGTTTTAATATTATACTGCAGTCATATAAAAGGTAATAATTCTGGAAAACTTGGCAAAGTGTACACAGAACCCCTCTTTACTACCTTTGCAATACTTCTTGCAAATCTATAATTGTCTCAAAATCTGAAAAGTTTGTGGAAAGAAATAAATATGAAAGCTACAAAGCAATAATAATAGGATGGAAAATGATAGATGTGTCAACAGCTTAAGAGCAGATACTGAGTAAAAAAAATAATAGAGCTACTTATAGGCAAAGAACACTTAAGATATGGATAAAATGGGCAATGATTATGGAAAATGGAAATATTAGGAGGCAGGTGGTCATGAGGTCTTATTTGTGGTTATGCATCAAGAGGATTGATTACACTTAGAATGAAAATAATAATAACAACAACAATGTCGCATCAAGTTTTTTTGTTTGTTTCCTCCCTTAGTATTTAGTTATTTCACATGAGTTATACCCATCATCATCTGGTAAACTAATTTGATAAGTACTGTCCATATGTATTATTGTAGAAATTACTCATTCTACCTCAGACACCCCACATGCTCACTTTACTCTTTTTTTCCCAGATTCTAATAATGAAATGTTTTTATTTAGACATTTTACACTATAAATTTTATAAATCTTTGGCCATACAGATTAATGAGATAAATGTATTTTTTTTTAAGTGTGAGTCTCACCTTTGAGTGGCTGAGCAACTTGCCTAAATTTCACAGCTGGCCAGTAGCTAAAAATTTAAATTGACCACTTTGGGATTGAGATTCTAGAGCTTATCAACTACTCATGTTCCCTTATGAATGTTGTTGAAAATATCTACTACGTTATACACATATACGTAAGTCAATCGGAGAAGGACAAACGTTATATGTTCTCATTCATTTGGGGAATATAAATAATAGTGAAAGGGAATATAAGGGAAGGGAGAAGAAATGTGTGGGAAATATCAGAAATGGAGACAGAACATAAAGACTCCTAACTCTGGGAAACGAACTAGGGGTGGTGGAAGGGGAGGAGGGCGGGGGATGGGGGTGAATGGGTGACGGGCACTGAGGGGGGCACTTGACGAGATGAGCACTGGGTGTTATTCCGTATGTTGGTAAATTGAACACCAATAAAAAATAAATGTATTAAAAAATAATAAAAAATTAAAAAAATACAACTCTTTTTAATAAACTTTAAATCTATAATTTATACTTAGACAAGCTTGCTTACTTGACCCTACAGATAAATTCAATCACTAAACTCATCTAGTCTCCAACTTGACTTTATGACTTTGTATAGAAAAAAAAAAATCCAGATCCTAATCAGTTCTTTCACTTTAAAATTATAAAGGATACTGCAATAAGGGTCTTATTTATCAGCTGGATCTCTACTGCAGTCCATTATAGTCCCTTGAATGTAGACTTAAATTCCCATTGTCCAGGGGTTCCATCACCCATCTAGGTGTCTGTCTATCTGTCTATGTCATCTATATATCTAATTTGTTGTGCTGCAGATGCTCAAGTATCTTACATTAAAGCCTTTATGGAATGTGGCAGAGGATAAATGAATGTGTTCAAACCACTTACCTTTAATATTCCCTGTAGACTAATCCAGCATAACATTATAGAGTATATAGTTAAATAAATTACTCCCTAATTTTAAATAGTACCTTTGATTTTTCTCTTATATTTTCTTTCCCTTTTTTAGCATCTATATGCATGCTTTCCAAAGATCAGGAAAGTCCTTTTTTTTTTTTTTATCACATGCTAAAAAGTGTGAAAGCCATTAGCTATAAATTCATTTCTCTAAGACAAATAACTTCTGTCCTGAGTTTTATTTACTAAAATAATAATAATAATAATAATAATAATAATAATAATAATAAAACAAAGAAAACATGATGTAGAGACAGCTATCTTTAAGTATTCCAAATTACTTACTCTGGATATATGGCTGCCCAGAATAAAGATTACATTTCCCAACATGATTTGCATCTAAGTCTGCCTCATGTTTGGGCCACTGGCATGAGAGCCGATGTGATGTTTGAAACTTCTAGGTTGTGTCCTTAAAGAGAAAGAACATGCCTTTCTTTCTGTACTCCTTGCCAAGTGTCTAGATCATGCTCTTGGTGGTGGAGGCATTGTGCATCATTAATCAAATTAACCACTTTGGGGATGATAAGCCACAATATGGAGGGAGCCTAAGTTCTTAGTCAATTTTGTGCAGTGTGTCCTAGGATGTAGACTATCAGATCAGAAATAAACCATCTATATTGTTTATGATAATACTATTTGGGATCTTTGTTTAATAAAGTTAAACCTTTGTGTTAAATAATGTTATCTATGAAGAACTTCTTTAATCTCTCCTCTAAAATGTTTTGCTCTTTGCCCCCTAACAAAGATGCAAAACATCACTTCAATGACATAATCAGAGATTAAAATAATGATACTGATATTATTTTTATTTATATTTCCACCCTAAATCATGCAAAAAAAATTCTATTTTACTTTAATGTGATTTTTCTCATCATTAATTAAAGCCTGAAAACTTGAATTTGGATACAGGTGAAACACAAAGATTTGAATTTATTTGCTTTTTTTTTTTTTTTCTTGTATCAACAATGTGGATGGAACTGGAGGGTGTCATGCTGAGTGAAATAAGTCAATCAGAGAAAGACAATTATCATATGGTTTACTCATATGTAGAAAATAAGAAACAGCACAGAGGATCATGGTGGAAGGGAGAGAAACTGAATGGGAAGAAATCAGAGATGGGGACAAACCATCAGTGACACTTAACTGTAGGAGAAAAACTGAGGGTACCTGGAGGGGAGGTAGGATGGAAGGTGGGTAACTGAGTGATGGGCATTAAGGAGGGGACATGATGTGATGAACACTGAGTGTTTATACACAACTGGTAAATTATTGAACACTGCATCTGAAATTAATGATGTACGATATGTTGGCTAATTAAATTGAAATTTAAAAGTAATAATAATAGGAAGAAAACCTTTTTGCTCCACTTCTCTGCTAGTAAAAAATCCTTAAACTATTTGTTATATTTTGTATTGTACGAGTCATATTATTAATACACAGTTTTGTAACTATTTTAAACATGAATTATTCAATATGTTTAAAAGAAAAAATGAACTAAAATAGTTACTTTTCTGATTTATCATTCTCACAACTCACTTGTGGTTAAATATATTACTAGACTTTATTTAAGATAAATTATTCCTGGTAACCTATGATCAGTATAATAATACCAGAGGACCATAAGAAGTGTTGCATGCAACAAGTATAAACTGCTTTGTGATTTTTGAGTTGCAAGATTTGTGACATTTATTCAGTTTAAATCAAACTTGGTTCTGGACATTACTTGACAAAGGTAGTGAGAAGTCCAGAACATGTACTCTTTAAAAAAAAAATATTTTTATTCATGAGGGACACAGAGAGGTAGAGACAGAGGCAGAGGGAGAAGCAGGCTCCATGCAGGGAGCCCGATGCGGGACTCAATCCCGGGACTACGAGATCATGCCCTGAGCTGAAGGCAGACGCTCAACCGCTGAGCCATCAGGCATCCTCACAACATGTACTCTTTTGGTATATTTTTACACATTCCTCTAGGTTTATACTAGGACCCTGGGGCTTACACCATAAAGGCAAAACGAGGGAGGAACTACTGGTGTGTAGTCACCATTAGTCACTGTTGAAATTTTATTATATTATTATACACCATCATGAGAAGGACTGTGTTGGTGGCATCCTCTTCTTATACAAATTAGATACACTGACCTTCACTGCAGTTCATATAACAAGATAAAAAAGAATAGTAGCAAATGACATTTAAATTAGCTTTACTGGGATTTTGAGTTAAAGACAACTACACATCTTTATTTTTTTTTTCCACGCAGTTGTCTAGTGATGCAGATGAATGCTTCTCTAAACTTGTCCCCTGCATCACTCTTTAAAAAACTTCATAGCTCGTTTGGCAGTTGGGATCAGTGTTAAATGGAGAAAATTAATGTCAAAATAGAGTGGCTATTATCTATTTTTCTGCCTGTTGCCAAAGATTTAATTTTGTTATATTTTCACATACCTAGTATATAGGGGCAGGCTGGGAGAATAACCAACTGTGAAATTCAGGGCATGAACAAAAGGTGGAGCACTCACTTCTTTTTCAACATCAATTAGTCATCTGTACTTGGGTTTTCTTATTTGGGAGTATAGGCTTCAGCTGCATTTCCCATTTTTCGTTAGCACAGCACTAAAGTAATATCAAAGTGATCTTATGGGATAATGAGAACCATCTTCTCTTGTTAGTCTAATGGATTGTTTGTGAAATGTGTTCAATAAAGTTGTCCTTGACTTCCCTCACTAATTCTAATGCCTATAACCAGCTTTATGGTGAGGAGATGTTGTAGATGAAATATAGGTAGTAAATAATGTCACTTTTTCACAGCTGAGTAAGATTCTTAAGTAACAGAATTGCATTTAAAGGATTTGCCAAGGAGTTACCATACTTGTGGCCTCTCTTCTATGAACAAAATATCTGATCGATAGATTACCAATCATGCATATTCATACGTATGCATTTATGTACCTACCCATATAATTGAGCACATACTTGCCTTTTTAAAAAATTAATGTCTCTCTCAACATATCTATTTTTCTCTCAACATATCACTATTTTTTCCATAACCTCTCTACCTCTTGCAATAAAGTCAAGTTCTGCTGCCTTTACTTAGGCCAGTAATGTCTGCTACCACTAGTTTGCCCATAAATTGAGGTTAATGTAACATAATAAACATTCTTGTTGGATTATTGCTTCAATTATTGCTATTCTCCACATATCTAAAGGACTTATAGATAAGGAAAACCCATTAGTCAACTGACATGAAACCAGATTCTGTCAAAATTAAGATTTTGGGAAGTAACCTGTGAGCAGTCTTGTACAGGCCATTTCCTTTGGGTATTGTCTCTCATTTAACACACATGAAAATCAGGTTTCTGTCTGTCACTACCACACTAATGCATCTCTACTGTCTAAAGATATATATGATTTCCTAGATGCCAGACTAAATGAACTCTGTGAGCTACGGCCTCATATCTACTTCCCTACTTCCCACCACCACCACTGCTGGTATTCTTTTACTTTACTGTTAAACATTTGTATTTTCTAAGGGTTCCATTTTCAGACTTATTTCTGATTTTCTCTAATTGAAATTAAACCAATTATATTAACTCATGTCTTCAGCTTCCACTGATGCCCTCATTATTTTTAGGTTTAATTATAAAGAGTTTTACCCTTTGCCTGACCTAGTTCTTACTTCTCTTCTTCTCTCATTTTTTTCCCTTTATTTTTCTCCTTTTTAATTGCTGTGTTAAAAATTTTAAATCTGATCATTTCATAGTTACAGGATTCAAACTGTCTCTATTATATATGATATGAATAATCTTTTATGATTTTACCTTGATTGCTTCATCCCCTGCTTCTGCCCTTCCCCGTCCTTCTTCATACATGTTTTTAAGTAATAATACACGGTATCATTGAATGTCCTCTGAACATTATATTAGAGTTAGGCTTTGTTTTCTGTCCTTGTCTGTTCTTCCTTTCAAAATATGTTTTACAAACACCAATTATATGTTGCACATTTTTATTGTTGATTAAGATATAGAAATAGTCAAAATAAGACAAAATATTTGCATTCAAAGAGCATCCATTTGAGATTCTGTCTATAAACAAAATGAATGAAATATTTTTTATGGTAAAATATGTGAAATTAGAGAAATAAAGCAGGGAAGAGGGAGAAAGATGGCTTAGCGGAGGGTTGCAATTTAAATACAGTAATCAAGGAAAGACTGAGAAAGAGATGTGAATAAAGACATGAGGTATAATAAAGGGCACATGGCTAGTTATTTGAAGGAAGTTCAAGGTGAAAACTACAGCATATTCAAGGGCTTGAATGCAGTATCATGTTTGGTTTCTTCAAATAACAACATGAAATCATGCATGATGGGATGGGTAGAAATAAGTGGAAGAATAGTAGCAGAAGTAGTTACCTCAATACTAGATTAGGGCAAGTAGGTACCTACAAAAACTCTGACGCTTAGTGAAATGTACCATTGAAAAAATTTCAGCCTAAGATTATACAATCTAAATAACATTTTAAAAAATTTACTGTAGCTACTCTTGATACATATTGAGATGGCACAAGTGAACCAGAGAGACCAATTAAAAAGTTATTTCTATACAAGTGAAGAATGAGATGGAATTAAAGTGATACCATCAGGCAGCCTGGGTGGCTCAGCGGTTTAGCACCGCCTTCAGCCCAGGGAGTGCTGGAGACCCAGGGTCGAGTCCCACGTCTGGCTCCCTGCATGGAGCCTGCTTCTCCCTCTGCCTGTGTCTCTGCCTCTCTCTATCCGTGTCTCTCATGAATGAATAAATAAATAAAATCTTAAAAAAATAAAGTGATACCGTCAAAGATCAAGAGAAGAGATTAATTTCTTGGTTAATTGACTACCTCTATTCCTCTCCCACTTAAATATTTTTCTCATCTCTTAAGGCCCCTTAAACTTTATATGATTTTCTTAAAGTTATTTATTCGTTTGTTTGTTTGTTTGTTTGTTTGTTTGTTTGTTTATAATCTCTATACCCACTATGGGGGCTCTTCCTACTGAGCCAACCACGTGTCCCAAAGCTCCCTAAATTTTAATATTACAAAGGAAGCTCCTCTGAAATTCACACTTTATGTCTGAATCCCTAATGTTTTTCACATACTTTTTTATAGCTACAGTTACTTTATATTCAAAATAGAATATGGAAAACCATATCACACAATGTCTTGGCTCATGTTAGATGTTCAATAGATAGTTCCTTTTCCATCACTGTCCATAACTAAAGTAGACTTCCTTAGTCTCCCCATAACCATTAATACCAATAAAGATTTTGAATTGTATTTAATTTTAGAAATTGTGATTAAATGTAAACATAATACATATCATATTATAGTTGATGTCAGGCTCAAACATTCTAGTCTCAAAAATCCTTTATACTCTGAAAAATTGCCAAGGACTCCAGAAAACTTTTGCTTATTTGGGAGGTGTGTTATGTCAGTGGTGGCTTGTAAGCCAGATATCTGAAAAAAAAAAAAAAAAAAAAAAAAAAAAGCTCTGATTTCTAACCTATGTGATTGGTTGGAGTAAATCTTGGTAGCATCTCAGATTTCTAGTTGCAAATAGTTTAAGAACTATCTCTCAAAATTTTGGAGTCTTAAACAGTTGGCCCTTATGTGGCAGTAAGAGCCAGCTCCAGTACATCATTGGCTATATTTATTGATATTTACATACTAAAGATGAAAACTATCTTTATCAATTAATATAAAATAATAGTAATACATCTATTATACATTGGTAAAAATCACATTTAAAAATTTTGAAAGTAAAGCATTTTTTACAAGAGTGGGATTATTTTCCTTACTTGAGAAATTTTAACTGGCCTAATAAAATACAGTTATATTTTCATTTCTTCCTTATTCAGTTGATACAGCATGTGCTTTTTTGGTTATTGATGCACATAAAGAAAATCCAGCCTCACTCAGATATGTTATTTTGAAATAGAAGTATTTAAATGACTTTTTAATATAATATTGGATATTCTTTTTGATATACCAAACTTGTCAATTGTTAGCTTCTTAATAGCTAGTTGCAATGTGCATTATGAGTGAACTTTTTTTTGTTCAGTTACCTTAAAATTCATTGACTTCTCCTGCATTTGGAATGACTCATTTAATGTATGATTTTGTAGCATTAATCATCAGTTGTTTTGAAAATACTGTTCGTTTAGTTATTCATATCTTGCAAATACTGACATGTTGTATTATATAATACCAAAAATACCATATGACGGTATCAGTAACAATCTCATCAAAAAAGCTTTTACATATCAGACAGTTCTCAAACTCAAAGTATCAGATACACATCTTCCAAAATTGTAATTTTAATTTCAAGACTCAAATTTTATAATTGGCTATAAACACTGCCAGTTTTTTCCCTTGAAGTTCCAAACTGTGTTTACTTTCAAGAGCATGCCTGTCAAATACCTAATTTTGAATAATATGGTTTGTCTGATTGATGGTCATTCTTATCAGTAAATATGGTATTTCAATGGAAAAATGCAGCTAGTTTAGCTTGCAACTCAAACAGCTGGGCAAATACTTTTGTCAGATCAAACATCATACTTTTGTATGCAGCAGAAGTACTTTATATGTACTTCCCATTTAAAAATACATATACCCAATGATCCCAGTTTAACAACATTAATAAATGTACTGCTTCATCAATGCATTCTTAAGTGAAATTGACTTTTCTTTTTTTATTTTGTATGCATGTAAAGATATCAGTTAAATTTTGTGTGCTTGCCTTTATTTGGACTAAGACATCAAAATGTTTGTCTACTCTTGTGTTCTCACCATCATTGAAATTATTAAACTATTGAAAAATAAAAATACCACTTAGCATGATAATGAAAACAGTATTAACATGTAGATCCCCTCAAAGTATATTATTCATTTTATGACAATAAACTCAAGACATTTTCTTTCCATAAACGAAATTACTTAATCCTCAGTTTTAATTAGGTACGTAGTATTATGCCTATTTCGTTAGTGAAGAAACTCAGGCACAGAAATGTAAGCTAAATTGCCTAGTGAAAAGATAGTGAGTGGTGGATCCAGGATTTTAACACCTGTAGTTTGATTCAAATGTCCCCTCCAAACCACTGTGCTATATATCATCCTTCTAAATGTTTGTCTGTTTCATAATGTTTCTTTGTAAATTGGATTACATTTTAATCTGCACCAACGTAATGTATGTAACACACAGTAAGAATTCATATACATTGATAAATTACTTTTGAAGAAGTGTCTGGTATGCTTTATGTTCATAATCCTTCTATTACTTTAAATGCATTTGGCAAAATCATATAACTAAAAAAAAAAATACCCTGAGCATTCCTAGGAAAATAGGAAAAAGGAAAGTGTGAAGCTCTTGACTAGAAAGATAATCTTACTGGAAGAAATATTACTCATACACTTGAAAATCTTGCTGCTATTTTAGTATTTATGACTACTTACTCCATCATCAAATGCTTTACTATAATCTTCAGAAGGACATGGCTCTATAGTTTGTTTTGTTCTATCTGTAAATGTTTCTGAGAATAAAATATTGGGAAAATTAAATGTTTTAAAGGTAGGATTGACTTTTCACGCATTTCTGTACAAGTTTCTATAAAGATATGCTATGTAACAAGTCCCAAAAGGTTAAAAAATAAATAGCTCATATTAAAATATACCATTTAGGGGCCTAATATTCAATAAACTTTAATTTAATCCATTCTTTAGTTCTTACCTTCTAATATATAGGTAACAACTGTCCCACTTCCATATAGTGTCAAAAAGGTGAATGAGAGTTATAAAAGTGTTTCTTTGTATGAAATATTTCAAAAATAGCATGTCACCTCCCAAACTGCCAAGACTTACAAGCAATTGAGTTTAGGTAGTCAGATAAAAATATGTTAATAGAATTGAAATGGGAAAGTTTATTATAGTATCAGAATCTGTCACAGCGGTATATATAATGTAATGTATACCATAGATACAATATAAAATATTCACACAAAAGGAGATAGCAAGGAAAGCAAAAAATAAGCATCTATACACATTGGCAAAGGTATGAGAAGGTGGTTGCCCTCAGGTTCATTAGCATTCCAATTATGTCCTATTACACTAGGTAATAGGTGGTAAGTTGTTCCCAATTACCCAACACATTTTACTTTATCCATTACCCTTATATTTGTCTAAGGAATTTCATGTTCAGAGTTAATAAATTTCAGTTAAGAATATAGTGTCACTAAGTAAATTAGTAAAATGAAGACAAATAGAAAGAGACTAACCATAAATATTTGTATGCAGTAGCTACCATTAGGGCTTGTTTAACTTTGCTCACATTAGCTTAATATTTTATAGCAATGCACTTTGGTGTACAATTGAGTAATAATGCTGAGATTTATTCACTTTGTATGATAGAGACATAGTTTCCCTGAATAGAGGGAAACTATTCAGATGTTTGAATAATAAGCAAGTTACCCTGAAATTAACTATAGTATACTAATTCCCCATGAGTTGAAATATTGATGCAGATCTCATTGCTTTAAACAGAAGAATTTGGAAGCTGGAAGAATCTTATGATTTATTTTTTTTATTTTCAAAGTTATATCTTATCTATAAAATTACTATCAATAGATTATATATCTCTAAATCAGTAGAAGAAAACATAAAAATAAACAATTCTAGGTTAAACCAGTGATCTGAACCTACTTATTTAGGAGGCTACATCGTCTTCTATAAATTAATAAGAACTCGGTTGTGCCTGCTAACAAATATGCTTAGCTAAAGAAAAGTTATCTCTGATGTGGAAATGTGTGCATTATTAAATCTAAAACGGAAAAGTATCAAAAGTTTAAAAATCTCATTTACCACTCTACAACAGAGGAGGAACAAAAGAAGATATATAAGAAAAGATATTAAGTTTGCAATAAAATGCATCAGGAGCTATGAAATAATTAAAATAAATAAAGACCTTCAGAAAAATGGAGGAATAATAAAGCCCAGAGTGGGAAGGTTCCACCCCTGCACTGTGGAATTGAAAAGGAATGAGCTTGAAAGCAGGCGAGCAGAGTAGCAGTCTTGAGAAACCCCAAATTTAAAGGAGAAGCAAATTGAAAGAGGACATCTCTTGAAGGTTTGCAATTAACAGAGAGATGATGTGATGAAAATTGTGGATCCTACAGATACAGTATCACAGCATAAAAAGAACCTCCAATCCCTTCCTTCCTCTTCAGTAAAGACATTACCTATTTAAGAAATTATACTCCTCCCTAACAACAGAAAAGTCTGATAGGAACTAAGAAACTTAGTAAATTACCCAAATCATTATTACTGCCTGCTTAGAAACACCTGTTATTACTGACTCAAGACAATTTAGGATCTTTTAAAATTAACAGGTAACTTCGAAAGAAAGAAATCTGCTTTGACAAGAAAGGAAAAAGGAAACACCTGTCTACTTTGGTGGATGAACAAACAGACCATACCTTTTAGTTAATATTTAAAATAAGTGTTCACTAGTTATGATTAGATAGTCATGGTATTCAGGGTACTGAGAAAGAATACATCTACTATAGTCTCAGGTACCACATAGAACAGCAAATAAGATCCCGTTATTCAAAGTTCAGTCGAAGAAAACATTTTAGAAGATAACGCACACAAGGGACCAATGAGGAGAACTCTTATTTAAAAAAAAAAAAAATTGGAACATGCTCAAGATACTGAAAACAAAATATTTTAGAAGAAAAATTCACTAATAATACAGAAAGGACCTAATCTTGTTCCCAGTGTGTATCCACAGAGCTTTGCATTTCCTTAGAAGCTGAATAGGTAAGTACTAAATAAATAATAAGTTCCATTTCTCATTCTTTGTTAGAATAGTTCTGTTTTAATATATTTGGGCCAGTAAAGCACCACTTTAATTTACTTTAGCATTTAAAACATTTTAGTATCCAGTAGATCAATTCCCTCCAATTATTTTTCTTTTAAAATTTTCCTTAGCTATCCTCAGCCATTTGTTCTTCCAGATGATGTCAGAATAATTTTGTAAAGATCGATTTTTTTTTCATCAGAGTTTTAAGTGGAATGAATTTAAATTTGTATGGAGTTTTATAGGAAATTAACGTCTTTATAATATTATGTCATCTAATTCAGGAACACAATATCCTATTGATTTCATAATGTCTTCTCATGTGCTTAACTTGCTAGTCACTTATCTAGAGTATGTGACAGAGGACATGAGAAAGGTCACACCCTCAGGATTTGCTGATGCAAGACACAAGGGGGGAACTTTTAAAATTCTTCTTATGTGTTGTTTATAAAGGTTTATTGTCCCTCTCTCCACTTAATTACTTCCTGGATCTCCATATGATTGTATTTGGATAGTCTTGTTAATTTTGTGAATTGTATCTTTTTATTATTTAATTTTAAAATATTTGTCAAGGGCATTTATAAAGACTAGTGATTTTAGTAAAATATTTTTGAAGGAGGGCATTTACCTGAAACATTATCTTATAGAAAACACAACTAGGTTGTGTTATGTGCCATGAGTATTAGTATCAATATTAATATTTAATAAAGTTGGATTAAAATCCATTCCTTGCTACTTGCTATATACTACCTTTGGCAAATAAGTTAACTGGGACATAGCAGGAGAAATGGTTTAAGAACCAACTTGGCTTCCTCTTAGTAAACCCAGTAGAACACCTGACCCTGATTTAGCTCTCCATTTAGATGTATATGTAGCACGTATTGTCAGCAGTACAGTAGGGGTGAATTCTTGATTAAGGAAAGACTCTCCTTAAATATTAAATTTTTCTATTAATAAACCATGCATTCATTGGTATACTTAGCTGGATAGAGTTATGTTATTCTCTTATTAATCCATGCTACTGAATTACATGTGCTAGCATTTTGATGAAGACTTTTCTGTCATCTTTCCCTTTCGTGTTATACTTGTGAGATTTTTGTTAACAGTCTTCTCTCATATAGTATATTTGAAGTGTGTAGAGGAATTTTCAAAGCTATGGAATTGTATTTTAAAGCAGGCAGATACTCCACAAGTTATATAAAGTACTGACTTATCTGTATTTGGCACCTCCTTTTTTAAAGAAATAGATTTGTGACTTTCATGGCCATAGACTTGTCTAGCTTATGTAAGTCTATTTAATTTTAATAGATGAAGTTGAACGTTGACCTGGGTTCCAACAACTTGGCAGTTCTTCATCTTGGCTTCATATAGTCTCCCTTTCTTCCCTCATTTCTTACCCATTTATCTTATGGTTATTGAGCTGTTCACCATTATTAGTGGCTCCAGTCTTTTGGCATTCATGATAAGGTTGCATATTCCCTTTCTTTTGGTGTTAGATGAGGCCACATTATTTTTTTTCACCAGTAAAATATGAGTGAAATTGATGCATAGAATTCAGGAACTAGTTAAGGAAAGCAAACATATGAGCATGTTTCTAGTACTCTCCTGGATGATATTTTAGATTAACAGAAATGTTTATTTCACTCTGGGTCCTTGCATGATAATGGCATGGAATAGAACCTCCTGCTGATATAAAATGGGTATGTAGTGTGAGTAAGAAATAAATTGTGACTGGTAGATTTTTGTAGCCCTGAGAGGAAGTTAAAAGAGAATTAACACAACAAAAAAAGATGGCTTTCCTTCCAGAATCCAGTCCTTGACTTCCAAAATATCACTGAAAATATAAGTCTGGTTTTTAAATATTCATTTATGTATCTAATCTAAGTCTAGGAAGAAATGGATTAGCAGGAGATAGCACACTTGGCAACCAGTTTTCTAATAGAAATTATGGCAAAATAATATGGAATTACATCAGAGATGTCCATTGTATGCACATTACAATGTTAATATTATCAAAATAACTTCCAAGAGGTATTTGAAGTAAACCTGAACATATCATATGTAATTGGATTTCACAAAAGAGGTAAGAGGGAATTATTCAAAGTGAATTTGTGCTGTAGAACAGTAACAAAAGCCTTTACCATGGGATCCCTGGGTGGCGCAGTGGTTTGGCGCCTGCCTTTGGCCCAGGGCGTGATCCTGGAGACCCGGGATCGAATCCCACGTCGGGCTCCCGGTGCATGGAGCCTGCTTCTCCCTCTGCCTATGTATCTGCCTCTCTCTCTCTCTGTGACTATCATAAATAAATAAAAAAAATATTAAAAAAATATTTAAAAAAACTTCTTATAAAAAACAAAACAAAACAAAACAAAAGCCTTTACCAAAGGAATTGTGATAATTGGTTAACTAGATGGATAGATGGATGGATAGATAGGTCATTGCTATGATTTACAAAAGCTGTAAAAGAACTAGGTATTATAGTTAAATGTTTAAGCATGCAAAAGGTCTTGCTGAGCATAAATGCTAAGAAAAAATATAAATGTAAATTTGAACGATTTATATAGTTATAAGTTAACAGATTCTATAGTCCTCAGAATAGCACAATTAAAAGATAAACAACTAATTTAGAAAGTATATTTATAATATATCTCAGTGGGTTAAAATCTAGTGAATACTTACTATAAGAAGTGTTTTTACAGATTAGTTATAGGATTATTAAAAAGTGGGCAATGGACATGAATAGAAAATCTGCAAACTATACATACAAATATAAAATATATGACACATTGCTTAATTGCTTAACTCTGCTAATAATCAGAGTAATTTGCATAAAAAATTATGTTGTCTATGAATTTGATAGGTAAGTATGTCATTTATGTTGTTGAAGAAATGTGCTAAAATGGACATGCCTACCTTTTGTAGGAGGATATGTATATAATCATTTGGAGAGCAGTGTTGCAATACATAACAAAACTCTTAAACAGATCCATGTTATTTCATTCAATAATTTCACTTCCTGGAATAATTTGAGAGTAATCTCATAAATATCCTTTTTTAATTTTTTATCTTTTATCGTTATTTATGGAAGATATTTGGAAATTGCACATAAAAACAGCAGTATCAAAATAAATTTTGAAATATTCAAATCACAAAATGTTCTATAGAAAAGAAATACCGTACACTCTAATGAATTTCAAAATATGAACAGATTTCCATAATGTAGAGCTTGGTGGATAAAGAAGGAAACAAGAATCTAAGGTATTCATAATGTAGTTTGCTTACATTAAAAAAATCAGGTATAATCTATAGGATATATGCGTAAATAAATGCATACGTATATCTCAATACAGTTTAGAATATTAACCAAGATTCTACTCTATTACTTCTCACACATTTTCTTATCACATTATCACTTTTGCCTATGAAGTCAAAGGCATATGCTGCCTCAGGAGAAGAAATACTCTGAAGTCAGACATCAAAGATATGATTTTTTTGTGTTTTACAAACCAAATGGGTTCTTAAAACTCATGAAAGAGGTGACGATTTTGAGAAATTTCCCCAATTTTTGTGAAGAATTTCATATGTACAGAAACAATCAAATAGTTTACAGTGAACACCTGCATCCGTTCTTCCTAGATTATACTAATATTTTACTATATTTGCTTTATTACGTATTTGGCAATTCATATATAACTCTATTCATCTTGGTTTGGGATGCCTTTCTAGGTAATTTCGCAAACACCAATATATTTTCTTCTAAGTACTTCAGCATGTTATATCATTAAGAAAGAGAATTTTGGAGCACCCGTGTGGCTCGGTCAGTTAAGTATCTACTTTGGTCTCAGGTCATGATCCTGGGGTCCTTGGATCAAGCCTCCCCATCAGGCTCCCTGCTCTGCAGCTTCTCCCTATGCCTATGTCTCTGCCTCTCTCTCTGTGTCTCATGAATAAATAAACTTTTTTTAAAAAAGACCAGATTCTTGGATACATTGTAAAAATGTAGTCCATCAAAGTTTGAAAGAAAGATTAAGCTTGTAAATATACAGTTTTGTTCTTATTGATTCTTTGGGAAAGAACCTTTTGGGCCTCAGCATATAGAAAACTGTTTATATTTGAGTATTTCATTAGGCACAATTAAAGCCGCTGTTGAATGAAGAGTGACTGGGGTGAAAATTCTTTGGTAATAACCATAGCTAGTGGAATGCTTTAAATTGCTTTTTAAAAGTTCCTCTTTTATCCTCCAAGTCATCAAGAACTTTCCCACATGAAATAGTCTTGTCTTATCTGTATAGTAGAGTATTAGGTGATGGGCCTTTATTCATGTTTGCTTATAAAAACTCGAGGGGTGCAGCAGCTACCTGAGTGAACTAGATTAATAATTTAAGGAGGGAAAGGATAGAATGCATGGCAATGACTAATTTGTGGAATATCTAAGCATAAGCATTCCTTGAGTTTTCTCAAGGTTAATGGAATAAAATAATCTTCCATAGTCAGGCAGGGTGGAAGCCTGCATAATACTCATATATCCAAAGGGAAGAAGTGTGATATTATTTTTGGTTTCAAGATAATGCAACCTGTATTCAAAAGATATTCACAATAGCATTCTCAGATAATTTAATAGTGGGGGACACAGGTGATGTTTATTTTCTTAGATTTCTAATGATCTATAGTTAAATTATGTTAATTTTCCATCTTCCAAAATTGATAAAAGAGCACCTTAAATACTCTATGGCAGGTTAATAAGTTTGCATTTTTGCTTATTTTGACCATGAGAGTTCCTAATAAACACTTTTAAGATTAAAAAAAAAATCGTATCACTCAGGATTTGTACTATAATACTACAACAATAACCTCAAACTTTTAGTAGTTTATATCAACAAATGTTTACTTTTTTACTCAAACAATATGTCTATCCATATAAGCTTCATCTTGCTCCGCTGCATCTTTATTTCACTCCTCAGCCTCTGAGTACATTCAGTCATTGTGAGTGAGTGAAAAAAAGACATGGGAAATCATACAATGGCTTTAAAGCTTCTGCCACGAAGTGACATATGGCACTTGGATTAACATTTAATTGTCCAAGACAAGTCAACCCTGAGATCTCCAGGGCAAAGATATATATTTTTGCTTCAGAGAGGAATCGCAGAACAGGAAGAAAACTGAGTATTTAGAAAGCATTAATAAAATCTATTGTAAGCGTCTATTATAACTTAACATCTAATAAATCTATTAACTTCAAGTTTTGGTAATTTTGAATCCTGTTAATATATATGTATCATACATATCCTCTTTTTCTAATTATGTAAATACTTGTGAAATTTGGTTTCTGGTCGATTACCTTGACATCATACTAAGGTTAACATATGCTGATTTTGCTTATCTGATAACCATTCCATTTTCTACTAGTAAGAGTGTTTGAAATGTCTTTTAGGAACTGTATCTTGCCCATTTGGGGTTCATGTATATTATTTACTATCCCTATGACTTCAATTTTGAGACAGGTGACACTGCCTTGGGAGAAGAGCACAAACATTCCACCATGTGACACATCCTTGTCTAAACAATGCAGTTTAATAATTCTGGCCACATTGATTCATATCAGTTGAAACATTACCGTTAAAATGTTTCAATCAGAATGGATCCTGGACAAGTGTAAAAGCCTGTCAGAAGAGAACAAAATAAAACAAAACAAAAATTCTTCCCTCTTCCATTATTTTTGTTATTATTTTGGGGCCTGGGAGTATCTTGCTACCTGCTAGCAGCCATTTTCATCATGTTCATGTAAGTGAATAAAGTCAAAAGATGTAGATGTCAGACCTGATGGTATATGGAATTTTGAAGAAAGGGTTGTATCTGAAAGTGGAAAGAGGAAAAATGGAAAGGAACAGACGCGCAAATGGCAAGGGCCCATTGTGGAATATGTAACCTATAAAATAAATTTGTTTTTCCTTCAGTTTAAGTTAGAAGTTAGTTTTCAAAAAAAAAAAAAAAAAAAAAAAAAAAAGAAGTTAGTTTTCTGGTTACCTGCAAACAAAAGTCCCAACTGATTCATGCACTATTCCAAATAGCAACATGCTTCGTAAGTGAGGCTTTACTGTTTCTACAGCTGCTAATTTGCCATAATTGCCAGGCTCAGGCCTTTTACATCTTGGCAAAGGTACAATAGACCTGGCTTCTGTGAAATGAGACAAAACAATTTATTCATGTTGATTCTGGAGGTAAGACAACATAAATAAGCTTTCAAAGCTTTACAAAGGGCCAATACCAATCTAATAGGATTCTAGAAGTCATGAGTAGAGAGAATTGAAGAGAATAACAACACATGATTTTCCAACTTGGGCTAAAGACATGAATCCTCAGATGTGGGAAACACAGTGGATTCAAGCGAAAATAACTTAAGTTTTCAGTGGAAAACTCTACCAATAGAAGGTATATTAAAAAAATAAGAAAGTATATTTTAATCACCAGGGTATCACTTTTTCTTTCCATAGAATGTGATAATGAAGAATGATGACCTCATGTCTAGACTTAAGCTTTTAACTCTGCTTCTGCTCAAGGGGGTTCTAATGTGTTTCAAAAGCAATCAATCACATGGCAAAAGCTGCCTGGATAATTACCTATGAGATTTTCTGAAAAATTTTAATCTTTTTTGATAAGAATACAATTTCCATAAAATCGTCTCATCCAGGCACACATCAGGTTTTGGGTATCTGCCTTCTGTTCAATAATCCATAAAACCTTGTTGTAAGGGCAGTCTTTTTATTGTGATTTTTCAAAGAGTTTAACAATCAACTATATTTTATCAATCTTAAACTCATGTGTTCTTAAAAATCTGCTAGGGTCATGGTCATGTCCTAATTCTAGGAAAATAAAATGTTAAAACAATTTCACCACCTAAAACACAATCAAAATTTTACTAAAATTTTTAATCTAATGCATTGCCCACAAAGTATATCCTCATAGTTGGTGCATATTTGTTTAAAAAAATGGTTTAAAATAAACCAGAGGATTATATTCTTACATTATCTGTGCACCAGAAAATTCATCAGCGCAGAATAGAATTCATATACAAAGTAAGATCACCTATAATGTAATGCAGTGTTACTCTGTATAACAAAATTAGAAGGAGATCAACTGGGGGTTGAAATAAATACCTACTTCATATGCATTTTGGACTGTTAAATATAACTTGTCATCAAGTGGTACAGTGTATGATTTGCTGTTTTGATAATGTGGAATACAAGAAGAGATAGGAAAAAGAGGGAATGAAAGAAGTGACAGGTCAAGGATTTTTCTCCCAGATTGAGAATTGTTAAATATAACCTTTAGTAAAATATTTAAGGATATTCTAAAATACTGAATTCTAAAATAGGATAGAGTTTTATCTGTGCCATCAAGAGATACTGAGTTATAACTAGTAATTATGTATTTATAGGGCAGGACAGGGTATAGAATTAATCACACTTGTTAATGAATTAAATAAATGATGGAGCTCCAAAGTTTACTGGAAGTACAAATTTATTTATCTCAGTCACTCACAAAGTTGTGATAACAAAATTGGTTCAATGTTATATTGTATCAGAAACCATAGACCAAGAATGGCTTGTGTATGTCAGAATTTTGGCTATGTATTATGCTGTTAAATCACACATTTAAAATTGATATCAGATCTTTGATGATAGAGAAGAAACACCATAGGTTTTTGTACTACCTTATACTTAATTCCCACTTAGCTACAGTTAGTGCTAAGAAAAAAATTGTTCTAAAAAAAAAATTGTTCTAAGTACTGTTAATAGGTATTCTTTAAAAATTGTATTCCTAAACTAGTTCTTATGTTTATTTTTTTAAGATTTTATTTATTCATGAGAGAGACAGAGAGAGAGAGAGAGGCAGAGACACAGGCAAAGGGAGAAACAGGTTCCATGTTTGGAGCCTGATGTGGGACTCGAACCTGGGACTTCAGGGTCACACCCTGGGCCAAAGGCAGGCACTAAACCACTGAGCCACCCAGAGATCCCTCTTATGCTTATTTTTCAAATGATTGCCACTATAATGTAAGCCATACTCTAGGGTATCTCAGATCCTTTTATGACTTACTATTTGTTGTGAATCTGCAAGAATCTGCAAGGAAAACACATATCAGCATACTTTTATTTTGACCCTTAGTTGTCAAAACCTCTAATATTGCTTAAAACTACCATCACCTGATTATGCCTTAGGAACCCTTGTTTATATCAATAATTTCGCTGGAAATCATGTTGTGAATTTTATAGAAACATAGAAGTTTTAGTCACCTATTTATTAATAATTTATCAGTCCAGAATCACATAGCATGATTTCATTGAAAATAAAAATATAATGTGAAAAATATTTTTAAAAAATCATTGTAGTCATCAAAATAAGATGCTTAATGCATAATTTTTCCATTCATCTTTCATAAATTTTTAACTTACGTATCACTGGAATAGAGCATGTCGCACTTGAATTTAAAGAATATGCAGAGCGAAGATATGGTAGCTTTTGTTTTTGAATTCTTAAAACTTGGTGAGCGGAGGGGGGGTGCATGAAACTATATTTGGGCCTTTTTAAAAAGAATTAGTTCATTCCACTTATTAAATATTTCATCTTATTCAAGAAGTCATTTCTATTTCTCCATGGATCCAAGCTTTCTCATTGGTACAATGACAGCTACACTCAAGTATTCAGTTCAGATAATTTGAGGAACAGTCTAGCGCACAGCCAGAAAAATCAAAGGATGTGAAGCAAAACAGGACAGAGGTTCGGAATTTCACAACCCAAGTATTAGGTACCTAATGCCCTATTAGGATCAAAAGAAAAAAATAATTAATTAACCTTTCATGCAATGATGTAAACTCTGATTGAAAACTATCATATTTGCCATTTATCAAAAAATTTAAAGAAAACTTAGGTAACTCATTTTAAGGTAAACTGCAAATACATCTTTGGTATTCTTTGAACATCAACAAAATCAGCCAATGATTACAACTGGCACTTGTAATAAGCACTAGTTATGGTTGATGTATGAGATAATTACAATGCTTTGCTGGAAAATCTAATAAATCCCAGAATTGTTATTTTCTAAAATCTATTTTTATGGAAATTAGAACCTTCAATATTCCATTTATTATAGCAAGGGAACTATACAAGTTCTTCTGACAGACTCAATCAAAAACTGTGTCAACTCATAAAAAGTAATTGTTTCTGAACATTGGGAAAAATACTTCATTTTCTAAAACTGAGTGGTTTAATATTAAAATGTAGTAAACTTTATAATTTTCACCACAAAGTGAATTTAATAAGTTTCAGATACCTGTTTTGACACAGAACTCAGGAAAATAAGTAAATACAACAACATTTAAAATATATTTGACAAATTTTCAGAACATGATTCATTTACAGTATAATTTTTCTGGAAATAAAATATACTCAGGTCAGATGGCTTATTGTTGTTGTTTTTTTTTCTCCACCATATCTAAATGCTTTGTGACTTTTTTCAGTTCCCTTTTACTGTTGTTTACTATGTGAATTATTCAAGGCTATATAAAAGATTATTCATGATAAGGTATTTTAGAAGGCTTGAGTGCCACATAGAGTCAATCATTTGGTCTCAACCAAGTTGACAACCATGTAGCTACTTTATCATTAATTCAATTGATCCATTTTTTTTTTGCTTGAAGTGATAATAATAGCTCAAATGAAGCCAAAACTTCAAGTTTAATCACAAAAAATGCATGCAAATAATGTAGGCACATGAAAATGTATTTATTTATATGACTATCAAGTTTGGACTCCTTAGCTACATTCGATCTTACTTGAAACATTTTTAATATAATTTTTTAAAATTTGTTTAAAGTTAAAGTAATACATGGATAAAAATGAAAAAAAGGAGACGCTTTCATTTCTTGTCTTTTTGTTGTGGCATGATTGACATATAACATTATATTAGCTTCAGTGTACAACCTAATGATTTGATATTTGTATATATTGCAAAATTATTATTCTTGTCTTAAACTCTTTCATCTATACAATGGACTTTATATATACCTAAATACTGGCTTCTTTCACTTTGTAGTGAGTATTTCAGGTAATACAATGTATTTTCATGGTTTGATAGCTCATTTATTTTTATCGGTGAATAGTATTCCATTGTCTGGATGTGTCACGGCTTATTTTTTTAGTTCACTTACTGAGGACATCTTGGTCATTTCCAAATTTTGGCTGTAAACATCCATGTGCCAGTTTTTTTGGTATGGAAATGTGTTCAACTCCTTTGTATAAATACCAACTTGTGCATGTACTTGGTCATATGGCAATAAGTATGTTTAGTTTTGTAAGCTGTTTTCCAAAGTGGCTATATCATTTTGCATTCCTACCAGGAATGAATAAGTTTCTTGCATATCCTTTCCAGCATTTGGTGTAGTGTCAGTGTTCTGGATTTTGGCCATCCTAATAGGTTTTTACTGGTATTTCATTATTGTTTTAATTACCATTTCTTTGTTGACATATAAGGTGGAGCATCTATTCATCTGCTTACTTGCCACCTGTGCATTTTCTTTGATAAGGTATTTCAATGTCTTTGGCCAATTTTTTTAATCAAGTTTTATTATGGAGTTTTAAGAGTTCTTTGTATATTTTAAATAACATTTATCATGTACATTTTAAAAGATATAACTGACACATAGCATTGTGTAGATTTAAGGTGTACAACATGTTTGATACATTTCTGTGTTGCAGTATGGTTCTAGCTGTAGCTTTAGCTAACACACCTGTCACATCACATAACGATCATTTCTTCTTTGTGGTGAAAACAATTAGTATTTAGTCTCTTAGCAACTTTGAAGTTTATAGTATAGTATTGTTGACTGTAGTCACCATGCTGTGTATTACATCTTCAGAGTTTATTCATGCACTAGTCATAAGTATGGATCTTGTAACATTTCCTCAATTTCCTCACTCTGCCAGGCCCGGGTAATCACCATTCTACTATCTGTTAGTTCAGCTTTCTTAGATTCCACATATAAGTGGTATTATACAGCATGTCTTTCTCTGATTACTTTTCTCACTTAGCATAATGCTTTTGAAGTCCATCCATATTGTTGCAAATAGCAAGATTTCCTTTTGTTCTTATGCTGAATAATATTCTTCTGTGTGTGTGCATGTGTACCACATACTCTTTATTCATCCATTGATGGACACTTAATTTGTGTCTGTATCTTAAATATTTTGTATAATACTGCAATATACATAGGGGTGCAGATGCCTTTTTGATAGATTGTTTTAATTTCCTTTGTATATATACCCAAAAGTAAGATTACTGGATCCGATGGTAGTTTTGTTTTTAATTGTTTGAGGAACCTTCATACTGTTTTTTACAGTGGCAGAACCAATTGACATTCTGACTAATAATGCAAAACGTTTCCCTTTTCTCCACATCTTCACCAACACTTATCTCTTGTCATTTTGGTGATAGCCATTCTAATGGGTGTGAATTGATACATCCTTCTGCTTTTGATTTGCATTTTCCTGGTGATTAAAGTGATATTGAGCATCTTTTCATGTACTTGCTGGTCATTTGGATGTCTTCTTTGGAAAAATCTCTATTCAGTTCCTCATCCTGTTTTTTAATTGGATTATTCGTATTTTTTGTCATTGAGTTGTATGAGTCCTTTGTGTGTGTATTTGTGCATGTATATATATCAATTTTTATTTATAAATATTTATATATTATATACTTATGCATATTTTATACAATATATATATTTCTGTTTGTGTGCATATATATAAAATATTTGAAAATATTTTCTTCCATAGTGTACATTGCCTTTTCATTTTGATTGTTTTCTTAGTTGTACAGAAGCTCTTTAATTTGATATAGCTCCATTTGTTGATTTTTCCTTTTGTTGCTTGTGCTTTAGGTGTCATATTCAAAAAACCATTGCCAAAACCACTGTCAAGTACGTCATCTCTATGTTTCTCCTTTAGAAGTTTTATGATATCAGGTCTTATGTTTATTTCTTTAGTCCACTTCAAGTTAATTTTTGTGGGTGGTGTGAGACAAAGTTCCAAATTCAGCTTTCCGAACTTGGTTATCCGGTTTTCCCAACACCATTTGTTGAAGTGACTATCTTTTCCCTATTGAGTGTTCTGACTTCTTTAACAAATATTAGTTGACCATATATGTGAGGATTTATTTCTGGGCTCTCTATTCTTTCCCATTTGTCTATGTGTCTAATTTTATAACATCATCATACTTTTAAAATTAATATTGCCTTGTAGTTGAGTTTGAAATAGGAAGGATAGTGCCCTCAACTTTGTTGTTTCTCAGGATTACTTTGGCCATATGTAGAGTCGTTTGTAGCTCCATACAAATTTTAGGATTTTTCTATTTCTGTAAGAAAGAAACCAAAGATTAATATCCCTGATGAATTATCAATGCAAAAATTTTCAAAAAATAGCAAAATGTATTCAATAATAAATAATGAAATAACACAACATGACCAAGTAGGATTTATCCTTGGGATGCAAGAGTGGTTCAACATATATAAATTAGTAAATGTAATACAATGCATTGATAGAATGAAAGATAGAAGTCATATAATCATCTCAATAGATGTAGAAAATATATTTGAAAAAGATCAACAATTTTTTCTGATAATAATTCTCAACAGCTTCGATATAGAAGTTACATACCTCAACATAATAAAGGCCATATATGACAAACTCACAGCTAATATCGTTCTCAACTGTGAAAGATTGAAAGTTTTTTCTCTAAGATCAGGAACAAGACAAGTTGGGCACTCTCATCACTTTGATGCAACACTGTACTGAAAGTCCTCACTAGAGCAATTAGGCATGACCGAGAAATAAAAATATCCAAATTGGAAAGAAAGAAGTAAAATTGTCATTATTTGCAGATGATATGATCCAATATATAAAAAATCCTGAAAAATCGACCAAAGAATTATTGGAACTAATCAACAAATTCAGTAAAGTTGCATGATATAGAATCAGCATAGAGAAATTAGTTACATCTCTGTACACAAGAAGAAAATATCCAAAAAGAAAATAAAGAAAATTATCCCATTCTCAGTAATATCAAAAATAATAAATTACTTGGTATAAATTTGACCAAGGAACTGAAAGATTTGTACAATGAAAACCGTAAGACTTTATTGAAAGAAATTGAAAAAGACAGAGAAATGGAAAGTTATCCCATGGATATTCATGGATTGGAAAAATGAATATTGTTAAAATGCCCATACTATCCAAAGTTTTCTATAGATTTAATGTAATCTCTATCAAAATTCCAATGGCATTTTTCACAGATGTATCTCCTAAAAATATTTTCTCCTACTCTGTTGCATGTCTTCTAATTCTCTGGACATTGTCACAAAGCAGAAGTTTTTCATTTTAATGAAGTCCTGCTAAGTAATTAATTATTTCTTTCATAGATTGCGTCTTTGGTGTTGTACCAAAAAATGTGCTGCCATATTCAAGATCATCTAGATTTTTTTCTTGTGATATTTTCTATGCTTTTATAATTTGCATTTTACATTTAGGTCTATGACCCACTTTGAGTTCGGTTTTGTGAGGGGTATAAGATCTGGTCCAGATTCATTTTTTACGCATATCCAGTTGTTCCAGTACCATTTGTTGAAATAATGTTTTTTCATTTGCCAAGACATTTTTTTAAGATTTTATTTATTTATTTATTCATGAGAGACATAGGCAGAGGGAGAAGCAGGCTCCCTGCGGGGAGCCTAAAGAGGGGCTCAATCCCAGGACCCCTGAATCACGACCTGAGCTGAAGGCAGACGCTCAACCACTGAGCCACCCAGGTATCCTTCCAAGACATTTTCTCGTACTGAATTTATTTTTCCTAGAAACTTAGGTAATTGATGTAATATCAAAACAAACAAAAAATCTGGAGTGATAACCAGAGATTTTTTCATCAGTTTATTATTTTCCCATGTTTTTTGAATAATTTATATTTCCTAAGGAGTAAATTCTTCTATGTGTTTCTTTTGCTTTTTTCCTCTTTGTGTTGCATGCCTTCCTCAGTTGTCTTGTGATTCTTGGTTTTCTTATTATAATTTCCAATGAAACTAGTACAGTTATTTGTATCTACACATCTGTTTTTTTCAATAAATTGGAAAAGTAATTATCTGGCTTAGTGTCCATAAATAAATAGGTAAATTGGGAGACCTGTGCCCTGGATAACTAATACCTACATTATCTGCGCAATTTTTTTCTCAAAGTTTATTCTACTTCTGTAGAAATGAAGCTCAGTGAATGAGCATTCATCTTGTGATGCTATTATGTGTGTCTATGGTTGTGGAGATCGAGGGGATGCTTCATTTGTAGATCTTTAATTGCCATTTCAGACTCACATTTCACTTCTAGCGTCTTGTTAGCTTTAGAGGTTTTTTTTAATTTATAGGCTTCTGCAGTTTCTACAGGGCAAAGGAGCTGCTTTTCACATAGATTTTTACTTCCTTAGTTTTGTTTCAAAGTTTACTCATCCCGGTCTTTCATGTTAGCCTTTCATCTTACAAAATGCTTTTGAAATATTTCATTCTCTGATGGACTCTTTCAGTTCTTTTCATTGTTGTAACTTTTACCCTTTTATTAAATTGCCATCATTTTAATGTTATATTTAACGTAATGTGGATGAACACATGTCCATCATCCTAAACAAGAAACACCATATAATCTTTATCTTAATTATATTTTAGATACTGCTGTTATATACTTATTTCCTCTGTCTTCGTTTAGTTTATTAGTTGCCTAATTTCATTTCAATCACATTTTAAATTCAGTAAATACCTAGTAGAATTTCTTTCCTCTAAGTAGGCTCTTTGTATTCATTCACAATGTATGTATGTACAGCTACTCAATTTTAATCCTCAGCTTACCTCAATTTCTTTCTCATAAATATTTTTATATCTCTTAATAGTCTCTCTCTCTTTCTAGCTTGAATCTCTAATCTCTCCATTTGAAACATATCTATAAATATACTGAATTGATCAGTGACAGAATTATCCTCTCATACAAAACAAATATAAATGATTATGATGTAAATCGTCAAATTACTGAGCCATCTTCATAAGTACTCATAGATTTGGTGATGATAAAAATTGAATAGTTGTATAATCAGTGGGGGAATATCAGGGGATAATAGAAGTTGTAATAAGTATTCTTCTGGTTTGTTTAGATGTCAGTGTGGAGTGTTTTCACAGTTACTCAATTTCAAGTACCTAATCTCTCATGGTTTAGTTTTTTTGTTTTTTTTTTTAAGATATTTTTTCCCTTGGAATCTTAACTAGTCGTTAACAACTTCAAGTAGCATTCGAAAATCTTTTCTATTGCTTACGACATAAGACAGGAGAGGATCACAATGACAGATGCTTCATATTCCAGTGAGGACCCTGCAAGAGTTGGAGTCTTTTAGTCCCATATCGATTGTTATTTTTCCATTAACACACTACTATAAGGGTGTATTAATGCTTATGGTCACTTTGACTCAAACTTTAGTAATTTGTTTTACTGACTATCTCAACTCAATTCACAAAGTTTAATTCTTCAGCTTCTCATAATGTATTTTCAATATTATTTTTCCTGATGCTGTCCCCCACTTATTCACACAGCTCACTCCTATCTTCATATCTTCACTTGATATCATCTTGGAGATTTCCTTTTTGCATCTATTGAAAATTATTCTCATCCCTCTAAATATACCTTAATTTTTCTCATAGTAATTATTGCTGTGCAATATTATAGTATATATTTTCCCTCCCTCCTTCCTGTTCTCTCTCACTCTCCACTCCTCCCCACTACAATAAGAGCTTTCTATGGGTATAACCTCTGTCCATTTTGTTTATTACCCTAATCACATTCACAAAGTCTCCACATAAGCAGTACTCAACAAATCTTGTTAAATGGATGAGAAAATGAAAAGAAATGCCTTAACTCTGAGTTTAGTTTTATAATAATGTTTAATGTAAAAAATAAATCATATTGCGGGGGATCCCTGGGTGTCTCAGTGGTTAAGCGCCTGCCTTTGGCCCAGGGTGCGATCCTGGAGTCCCGGGATGGAGTCCCATTGGGCTCCCTGCATGGAGCCTGCTTCTTCCTCTTCTTGTGTCTCTGCCTCTCTCTCTCTCTCTCTCATAAATAAATAAATACGTAAATAAATAAATAAATCTTTAAATAAATAAATAAATCATATTGCATGGCACGAGTTTGGGAATATATAATGGTGAAGAATGTGTGGGGAGGTGTGGAATGTAATCGATTGAGTTTGTTTTGACTTTTTGTGTTGTGCAAAAAGTTGACACTATTATAGCCATTTTAAAATGGAGCTTAAGTGACCATTGCTGTGAAACTGTTTTACCTACCTTTGTTTGAACTGGGTCAAAACCTTTGGACTTATAAAAAGATAAATTGTTTTAAGCAAGTACTTGAGAAATTAATGGCAGAACAGACATCCTGATCACAAGACTGATGGTTGTGGACTTTCTGAAGATAAAATCAGGAGTCAATCAATTTATAATTCATTGTAGCCTCACTTGTTAACACTTACAGATTTTTTTTTCCTTCCTTCAACTCATGTAATTGCCCCCTTCCTTTCCCTTATAAAAAACCCCTTGATTTCACCCTATAAGAAGACACTATTTGGGTTTCTGCCTGGATTTGTCCTCCCTGGATTATAATTCTTTGATCCCATATAAGCACTCCATTGTCTCTCATCACAGCTCTTTTTTTTTTTTTTTTTCAGGTTGAATAGAAAGGAATAACAGCACACAGTTGCATCTGCCATATTTAATTTGTTTGGATAATAGTTACAAATAAACAGATACACTAAATACAATTACTTATACTTTTCAAACAGTTCATATTTCAGCATACCAACACTGATGTTGTGTTTTTTAACACTCAATAAACATTAATATCTTTGTAAAGTCAGTGCATTTTCAACAAGATGTAGTTAATAAATGTTCTGCTAATACATGAATGGAAAACATGACTATAACCAATAGAACAAACAAATCAAACATTGATAGATCTTACTACCTTAAACAAATGATCTGTAAGAAAATGTTTAAGGAACTTCCACTTCTTTCATGGAACTTGTCTAGGTGGAAATGGACAGATTATGTATACTAAAAAATCCATCCATTCTATAAATATGTGCCAGGCAATATATTTCATCCCAGTGATGTGTTGTACAGGAAAGGTCATTTCTTTATGTACCTAATAGTTTATCAGAGGAGAAAAGTCCCTATACAAATAATTTCATGATGGCTGATCATTTTGTATGAAAAATACAAGGTAAAATAAAACAAGATCACAATGAATCATTAATCTAAAGCCAAAGAGTACTCAAAAAATGATTAAGAATTAACTAGCAAAAAGCATGTGTAAGTAGCATTATAAGCAGAATGAAAGAGCATACATGTAAAGAAAAAATGGGTAAAGTATATGAAGACTAAAAAGAAGTCCAATATTGATTTGGGAGAGCTTGGTTCTTGTCTCATGGAGTTGAAGAATGAATCTCGTGGACACAGGAGAGTGAGTAAAGGAACAGAAGTTTATTAAGTAAAGTTACAGAGAAAGCTCTCAGAAGTGAAGGGTCCCAACAGAGTTGCCACTGAGGGCTTGTAGGTTGGTCTTTTATTGGAAGCCTAATCAGGGAACCTAAATTCCTTTAACATTATCTATTGACATCACCACTGAGTAAGGACTATTGATAACATTTCTAATGGCTTACTTCTTCTTTGGGGTCTGGTTATTCTTTGTTGGTCACAGATAGCTGTTATAACAAGACACCTTCCTCACCTACACCTTAGGGCAGGGTGGTGTGGCTTATTCTTCTATCCCTGGTTTCCTTACACCTCAGCATTTGGGGTATTTTTGTGAGCCTGCTTCCGTGACCCCCTACCTAGCCTTGCCTAGCCCTGTTTGTCCCTAACTCAATATGCTTAGTGAATGAGACAGAGTCCTCCAAAATGAGCTTACATATAAAAGCCACATCATGAAAGTTTCAGGATATATTAATTCTTTGGGGATTTTTTTTTTAGGGAAAATAAAAGGCATTAAAAGGTTTTGGTCAGGAGAGTGGCACGAAAAGATATACTTCCTTACATTTATGTAAAATTCAGAGAGCATTAATTTATGGACAAGTATGGCAAGTTGAATTTATTAGTCCTAATTCTTCACTCCCCTAAATAAGAGTTACATGTACCCACGCTTGCCAAAATCTCATAGTAGAGTGTATTTATTTACCAGCCTCTTCATATGAGCCTGGGCCATTTATCTTGTTTGGGTCAATGGAATATTAGTGGGCATGATGTTTGCAGAGGTTCACCAAGTGCTTGAATGATTGGCATTGTTCCCTTGAGCTTTTGCCATCTCAATAAGAAGAATGCCACGGCTAGCAGCTGACTGCAATTTGGCCTCAAGAATAAAACGCATGTATCCCAGCACACTAGCAGTTCCAGAGCCTGGGGTAGAGGCACACTAGATGAATTGCAGCTATATTAGCAAGAAATGAGTGCTTATTGTCTTTGTGCCACTGATTTTTCAGGTCTTTGTTTCATAATACTATTGAAAAAGTGATGAAGTGACATAACATGGTGAAAAAATAGTTCTGTCTGGAAGAATTTAGAGATCCCATCCTTCACTCTGCTGTTCCCAGCGAACCTCCTTATATAGCTCGAAATAGTGTGTTTATGAATCTTTTTCCTGATTTTGTTAACCACAGATACTATTATTGATTCAACAATAGGATAGATGCAGGTTTATCTTACATAACTTTTACTCTTTCCATATTTTTGATAGTTACATTGTCCTCTTTTACCTTTTTTGAACACTTTATAATATATGCAATTTCTATATTTTATGAGCTTCAGCACTATCTTTTGACCTGCTTACCCATGATATGTGGCTATTAACATCCTAGATTTCCCTTCCCACTTCTCCTTCACAGTTTTAGTTAACTATATTACTAATTTCACATTGATAATATTAACTATATAGACATTCAGTTCTCAATACTGGTCCTACCATAAATCTAGGGATGTCTGGGAATGAATTTTAAATTCACTTGGTCTCAGTCTAGGCATTCATGAATATGCTGAGTTTGCATTTGTTATTACTTATCTGAGGTTTAGGCAGAAAGGTTGAGAATCCACAGAACAGTCTGGATGGACCAGGGAGATAGGAAATGAAAACCTGAGAATGGCAAAGCAAAGCTTTTCAAAGTACTTGATGGGATCAGATGGTAATATTGTCATTGGTAATAAGCCCTTTTAAGGGCTTCCAAGAGCCATGGAACCTTCCAACTGAGAGTATGCACACTGTCTAGCTTTGTGTAATTGCTTCTGTGCATATAGATCTTCATATCTTTTTGACTTTCATATTTTAATAAAAAGTCTCATAGACATAAATAACTTCGCCTTTTAAGTTTCTATCATTGCTGTTACTGAACACTTGTACAGTAATCATAATTAAATATAGAACATTTTTTCCTGTAGATCACTTATAAAAATTAAAATAATTATACAATTATTACTATGTAATTATTGCACCCAAACCCAAGGCTATTATCCTGATTGAAAGCAAAAGAGAATGTGCAATGTTATATGGATTAGCCTCTTTTATGTTCTGTCAATTGTGCAAAACCATAGTACATTTTTTTCCCATTTTGCCATGATTCTTTTGTATACTTGCTAATCTTGTTTCTCTCTTTTCTTTTTTATAGATTTTATTTATTTATTTAACAGGGAGACAGAGCCAGAGAGCACAAGTGGGAGAACGGCAGAGAGAGAAGGAGAAGCAGGCTCCCCACTGAGCAGGAAGCCTGATGAACTTGTGAGGCTTGATCCAGAACCTCAGGATCACAGCCTGAGCCTAAGGCAGACACTGAACTCACTAAGCCACCCAGGCGCCCTCTAATCTTGTTTGTAAGTCATTTTATTTTTAAATTGTTTTGTTACTTGTTTATGTTGTTCATAGAAGATTGCCTTGGTTATAGCCTCAACTTTATCAACATCATTAATCTTATTCTCTGAATCAAAAGATCTATATTCTTACTGAAATGTTCCTCCTTTTGCTTTCTGCTACAATCTGAATCAGGTGTTAAACGGACTTGCTTCGGGGCGCTATTTAAGCTTGACATGGCTTTTTCATACACGATGATCCTGTATTAGATCTACTGTTTTCTTGATTACATCTTCCATTTGCTCCTTTCTTTTTGAATTTCTAAATATATGTATAGATCATCCTACCCTTGAGACATAATTTATCTTTTAGAATTCTAGACGGAAAATAATTTCTTTCTGAGAAGGCTGATGTCAGTCTAAATTGTATTCTTTTGTGGTAAATCCTCCTTTTTTGTCTTAGTTAACTGTAGGTTTTGATCTTTTAAAAACTTTTAGAATTGTTTTTTAACCTTCAGCTCCTGTAATTCCACAGCAGTTTCATTTTTATTAATTCACTATATTCAATGAATTGTTTCAACTTTAAAATTTGTTTCCTTCCATAGGTCAAAAGAACTTGTTTTTAACTATTTCTGTAATATCTTCTCCCTCTCATGTTAAGTGTTCTGTTTTTCTTTGATGAACTATTAGGAAGTTGTCTCTACAGAACTTATTTTTCTCTTGTGTATCCCATTTCTTTGCCTTTTTGCTATATTCTAAAATCTTGAAGTCAGTCTTCTAACCATTCTAGTCAGTGCTTTATATTAAAAACAAAATTACTAATGTCAGATAGTTCTTATTCTATTCTTATTCTTTCTTCAGAGTATCCATATTTTGTTAATGAATTTCATCTTTTAAAAATTATCTTAGGGCAGCCCTGGGTGGCTCAGTGGTTTAGCACCACCTGCAGCCCAGGGTGTGATCCTAGAGACCAGGGATCAAGTCCCACGTTGGGCTCCCTACATGCAGCCTGCTCTTCCCTCTGCCTGTGTCTCTGCGTCTCTCTCTCTCCATCTCTCTCTCTCTCGTGAATAATAAATAAAATCTTTTAAAAAAATAAAAAAAATAAAAATTATCTTAGGATCCTAATTTCTTTTGTAAAAATTCTCAAATTATTTCCTTGTTCATTTTAGTGTTTCCTTTTTAATGTATATGCCAAATATCTGTTCATGCTTGTTTCAACATTATACTTAAAATGGAAAAAAATTAAGCTTGTTGAAATGGTAGCAGGTGGGAGTTTATTCCTTTTGCTAATGTATTCCCCAATGGTTTTTGCTCTTGACCTTAGCCAAAAGGCTGAGAAGCAATCCCCAATGGTTTTTGAATGGGTAAGTAGCTAGAAGCTTAATACCCATTTGTAGAGTAATTTCCCCAGCAGGTTTTTGCTTATCATCTATGGGGAGGTGGCCAAGGAGCCGACTGTACTTTCTAAAATATAAAAATGAGGAGAGCTTTAACTTTGCAGTGCTCAAGCTAAAGTCTTTGCACCCCTGCAGTGGTTTGTTCAGTTTCCTCAGAGACTTGACTGGAGACCAAAAGGAAGACAGCAGTGCTGGGGGAGGAGTGGAGTAAAGATACAGTTGTTTCTGTTATGGATCTTCAATTAATCACTCAAACTGTGGCCTTGCTTTCAATTTCTCTTAGTATCTCTTGACCCCATGCTTCTCCAGGATTGTGAAAGACTCCCAACTTCACATCAGCCTTTTCTTGCCTGTATTTTAGGAGTTTCTTCTTGTTTTTCAATCATGCATACACTCATATCCACTCTTCATATTTCAAACTTGTTTAAAATGATATTTTAATAACAAAACTATAACATTACTGTTGTAGATTTAATTTTGTGGGTTTTTTTCTAATTATTTATATGGAATTTTAATAGAAACAAGATAAAATTTTATTTGCTTAGTTTGCCATCCTGAATTGGAATCATATATGGATAATAAAACTCTCCTAATAACTCCTCACCCGACCCTCCACATTTCAGGGTCTGAGGCAAGGAGCCATTGGCATATTTGGGGCCAGTTAACAATCACTTTACACTCATTATTCTATAATTCATTTACATTCTTAATCTTTTGCCCTAAAAAGCCTGTCTTCTTTTTAGTTATATGCCTTCAATAAGCCATTGTTCATCATTCTGGCCATTCTCTTCTTGAGTATCATTTGGTTGATTTTTTGTTTTGAACTATTAATAGATCATTTCACTTTAAAATTTCAACACACAGATCCATTTTGCCAGACCCAGTCTATCTAGTAGCAATGGATATAATAGGAAATAGTTATAAGGATGGTATAATGCCCCATTCTAGTTTGAAGTCAGTAGGAGTAGAGAAAAATGAGTAGATTCAAAATGTATTAATGAATAAAGTCAAAAGGAGTCTAGATTGACAAGACACATGATATTTCTAGGTCTTAATTCATGAAATTAAGTGAATGGAACTATCATTTTATAACGTACAGAATGTGATGAGTAGATTTGAGAGAGACATCATAAAATCAGTTTTGACCTTTTGTAGTCTGAATCCCTTGTTAGACATATATGAGGATGCATGTGTAGATAGTGTTAGTGAGAATTTAGTACCTCTGTATAGTGATTACAGTAAAATCAGGAATGTGTCATCTAGGAAGAAAATATAGAAGGAGAAGAAAGATGGATCAAGATAGAGTATTTTTTTAAAAAAAGATTTTATTTATTTACTCATGGGAGACACAGAGAGAGAGAGAGGCAGAGACACAAGCAGAGGGAGAAGCAGGCTCCATGCAGGAGGTCTGACGTGGGACTCGATCCCAGGTCTCCGGGATCACGCCCTGTGCTGAAGGCAGCACTAAACCGCTGAGCCACCTGGGCTGCCCATGATAGGGAGAGTATTGATAAATTCCATCAGTCCATCATGTAATAGTCTGCATAGTACCTGAGAACTCTGGAAAGGAGTTTATTGGAACATCAAGAGAAGAAGAAAAATAAAGTAAGATGTGTTTAGGGAGCTACGTGGAGAGCGAATCCTAAAGGTGTCTGAAGATCCATGTCCTGGTCAACAAAGAAAAACATAGGCAATATACTTAATCAATAGACATTGTCAGCACTTACTATATTCTCAGCTTTGAATTCTAGGCCCTGAGGGTACAGTGGAAAAAAAAATATAGTCCATGGCTCAAAAAATTTAAAATGTGATATAAAAAATGGCCATTGTGCAATTAAATGCAAGTGTGATACTATTGGAGTGTATAAATAAGCATCATTTGGGAGCCATAAATGCCATTTTGGAAAAAGCAATACTTAAGCTATGAGTAAAAGGTGATTAATACATATTAGTCTAAGAAAGTCAGAGTTTATAAAATACCATAGAATAAAGAAGAGGAAAAAAAAAAAAAAGGAGAGTGGATGGGACCTCTCAGAGAAAACCAGTCTAGTTTCTCTGGCTACAGCTGATTAAATAAAGAAATGAAAAATGCAGATTTTGAAATGTCCTGGCCATTTAAATGCATAGCTGAATCTGTTGTAAATGTGCTGAAAAGAAGGCCAGAGGAGGAGAGGTATAGAACCAGTTTCCAGGAAACTGATTGATTTTGGAACATATACATTTATACACTGTATGATGAGAATCAGATGGATCACAGTCTGAAGCATTTTAGTCATGTTTAAAATTATTCATGGATCACAATTTTAAAGATTAGATAATTGGATTTAAATTCTTTTACACTTTGACACAATATATAAATTTAAAATGCTGACAATTCATAAAGAAGTGATTTGGTTTTCAACTTTCCATCCCAATTTTAATGACAATTGTATTATTCTTGCAAAAACACAGCATATTCAAATAACTTTGGAAAAAACTCATGCTCTGTAAATTGAGGAATATGCCTCATCTTAGATAGATCATGTTCTTTATAACAGCTCTTAAAATTAAGTATCTAACCTATACAACTTCTTAAGTGATCTCCATAGTTTTCTTGACCTTTTAGTAGACAAAATTTTGGGGAAAAGATCATCCTGGTAAGTTCTTAAAAGTCAAAAGGGAATCTAAAGGCTATTTTTAAGAATTGGAAAAGGCCAAAACACTTAAAATCTTGCAACATTGTGTTTTTTTTTTTCACACTACAGAAAGTATGTTCAAATGGCAGTTTCAGAATGAAGTCATTTTAAATTTGTCACTATATGGCAAGTTGCTTTCTAAATTTTTTTAAAAAACTGCCTCTACATTAGTATGTTACAGATTTGAGCGAAATAATTTATTGCTGAGTCCCTTGGTATGTAACTGACCACCAAGGGGTTAGGTATTTTATGTATATAAAATGTGCATTGACTTATATAGTATGTAATATATAATCACCTATACAAATATATGTAATATATAACACATATATGTATATGTACACACATGCACATATAGATTATCACAGACACACATTCCAAATACTAGCAAGTATTTTCCAATATTTTTGCTATGACAATTTGGATAACTAATGCAAATTTTTTTTTAAAAAGTTTACAAACTTCAGAGAAAGTTCATATTTTATATTAGAAAAAAAGAACATTAAAAATGAAAAAGAATTTTGAGAAGCCAAAAGACTTTCCTTTGATATTTGTATAAGTCTTTTAAAGTTAAAAAGAAACCCACAGATTAGAACTTCAAGTTATTTTCACCAAAGACTAGGATTTAATGGAGATACCATAGGGACTGCTTTGAAGGAGTGGAGAAAAAAAGAAAGAGAAAGAAAGAAAGTTCAGGAGTTCTGAACATTTGTTTCCACTTTATCCAAAATAAATAGGTTTCTTTTTATTAATATTACATATTGAGGTCCTGAGTTTCTTTTTTATCAAAAAGAAGCAACAGCCAACAAAGTCGGAGGGGGGGGGAGAAAAAATGACATCTATTTCAAATCTAGTCTGATATTATCACCAAATAGAAGCAAAAACAAAAATTCCAAGAGGATGGGACTTGAGCAGTATCTGTAAACAGCCCCAGAATCTCATTGGCTATTTAATCTCTACCCCAATCTCTCTAGGTATTTTGGTTTCCTTTTTAAGGGCAGAAAAGGGGAGTTAGGGGTGGGAGAGGTACATAAATATTTATGAGTACCTACCTCTTATTAATCTTTTTTTTATTGATGTAATAGAATAACCACCTCTTGATAAAATACCTTTGAATTGTTCAAACTGGGTGAGGTAAATGGCCATAGATCTGATGGGAGAACACTAGGTTCGATGAGGGACTCTTGCATCATTTCAACCCATTGGTATCTAAGACCATTTAAAACTCTGAAGTTCTGAAGGACAGATTATCTAGATTTAGGTCGAACTTTTGTTAAGGTCTAAATGTAAAGACTTTAAAATGTGCAAAAGCAACAGTTGTATTTACGACAAGATATAATTCAGGTTAGAATTTGCTTGAGAGAGTTGTAGATTAAATATGACAACATAGGAAAAATTGAGCTCACTTCTCTTTGGGTAAAGGAAGATGAGATATCTTCATGGAGCAATCTTTTATAAAGACCATCTACTCTTTGATTTGGAAGAACATACTATATATTCCAAGGCTGTCTGCTATCCAGCTATCCTTGAAAAGATGGTCTAGAACAAAGTTTGTCAATGTCTCTGCTCTCTCTCTCTCTATATATATATATATACATATATGTATATAATGCAAAATTATATATATGTATATAATGTAAAATTATATATAAAATTAAATTATGTATATTAAGTGTATATAAATATATATTTAAAATATATGTTATATATAATGATGGATATATGATTTATCTTAGCTGCTGCAGTTGACGATTCAGTTATCAACAAAAAAAGAAATCCATTATTTTATATATTAGTAATCTGAACTATAAAAGCATGCAGAACAGAAAGCTTTATTTGTACTCACAGAAAATCCAAATTGTGTATCAAAGAAAAAAAGGTAAATATCAAGAGTAAAAATCTGCGATGTGAATTTGGATTAATAATTTAAATCAGTTTGAAAATATGCAAAAGCAGGGACACCTGGATGGCTCAATCAGTTGAGTAGTGAGCTCTTTATTTCCATTCAGGTCATGATCTTGCAGTAGGGAGAGAGAGCACCTGTGTGGGGTTGCCCATGGGCTGGCTCCCTGTGGGGAGTCTGCTTCCCCTCTACCCACCCTCCCCACACAAATTCTCTCTCTCCAAAATAAATAAATAAATCTTTAAAAAATATGCAAAATCAAATAAAACTTGCATATGCTCTTTTAAGAATATTTATATGGTAAATGCTTTATGGAGTAAGACCTAGAACAAGCAGTGCTACAATAATGTTCATGACTGAGGGCATTGGTAAATGCTTTATGGAATAAGGCCTAGAACAAGTAGTGCTACAATAATGTTCATGATTTGGGGCATGTATATTCATAATCAGACTGCCTGGACTTTAAAAAGATGGTTTTTAAATATTGGGGGGAAACGAGGTCATTGGTAGTTATACTTCTACATTATAACTCAAAATTATTATTATTTTTTTATTTATTTATGATAGTCACAGAGAGAGAGAGAGAGAGAGAGAGGCAGAGACACAGGCAGAGGGAGAAGCGGGCTCCATGCACCGGGAGCCCGATGTGGGATTCGATCCTGGGTCTCCAGGATCGCGCCCTGGGCCAAAGGCAGGCGCCAAACCGCTGCGCCACCCAGGGATCCCTATAACTCAAAATTATTGAAACATTTTACTTTTAAGGCATTGATTGTTCCTAATTTTTTCCTTAATTTTCTGATGTTTTATATCTTATTTTTCCCCAATTCATAATCCATAGTATAATTCCAAAATTCAGGTGAAATAACTGACATGAGTGGAACTTTATCAGATAAAATTTACTGTAGTGGATTAAACAAAATTTGGGGCAGCTCGAGTGTCTCAGCGGTTTAGCTCCACCTTCAGTCCAGGGTGTGATCCTGGAGACCCTGGATTGAGTCCCATGTCAGGCTCCCTGCATGGAGCCTGCTTCTTCCTCTGCCTGTGTCTCTGCCTCTCTCTCTCTCTCTGTGTCTCTCATGAATAAATAAATAAAATCTTAAAAAAAAAATTTCATCGTATTTAAGATGAAAGTAGCTGTCTAGTGGTACAGAAATCTGTGCTCTGAAGGTCGAGATTTCTGACGCCATTTCCAGTTTTATAATTTTTTGGTTTTATAACTTTATCCCTTTTCCTATAGCCCGTTCTAAAATTTTATTTAGAGGCACAGAGATAAAATTAGGGCAAGTTATTAGAAAACACATTTAAGACAAAAAACAAGAATCTGATTGAGTGTGCTGACAGTTTGTGACCTAAAAGGCCTTAAGTCTTTCAAAAAGGAATGAAAAAAAAATACTTTAAGGATAAGGATAATCCTAGTGGGCAATTTACTTAAGTTGAGTTTGCAGAAATACTTTAAGCAAATATTCTGTTTCAGTTTACTGTGTAGACACAGCATCTAACAAAGCTGAGCTTCCTGACTTCTTAACCTACAAGGCTAGACTAGAAGAGAAGAGGCCTTGTTCTTTCACCTCCCTTCTTGCAGATATCTGTGTATCACTTTTATCCTGCAAATTTAAAGGGTTTCTTATAAAGGTGAGCAGTTGCAGGACGCCTGAAACTACCTGTGCACTATACTCCACCACTGCTAAACAAGAAGTACAAAGAAAAAAGTGTCTATTGGGTAATTCATTTTCTTCCTTAGAAGTTAGTGCTACTCTTTTAAGGCAAACTGATTAATATTATTAAGAAATTAATAGCTTTCTTTCCTGCAAGAAATTCCCAAAGCCCTATACTTTATGACAATATACTTAAAACAATTAAAGAGCTGGCAGCTGTTCAAATAAACTTTAAAAACATTTTCCAAAAGAAACGCAATTCTTTTATAGATATTTCTGCTAGTCTTAGACTGAACTTATAATCAGAACTAACACAACTATCAGTAATATATTCATAAAGAATTTTCAGCTGATGAACTGAAAGAAAAAAATGTAACTTTAGCCAATTTTTGTGATACTTCCATGGGGAAACCGTCTTTCATTGGTTAAACAAATGTATAAAACATTAAATGACAGATTTATTGTATTAAAAATAGGGAATATATATATATATACAAATGTTATAGAGGTAATATATTTTTGACATTGGTTTATAAAACATATTTTTGAAGAAATGTTTCTTGAAATTTAATAATAAACATACATTTTTTTTCAAAGCACAGCTTAGTGCTTTTATACTTATCCTGGAAGATAAATATAGCCACTTGAATATTTTTGCTTAAAGGATATTTTTTCCCTTTGTAAGGAGGTGCATCTATCCTTGTCAGTGTAGATATGGATGAAGAAATGGAGCAGCCAACAGTTCAACCGGTTCAGAGTGTTTAATCCACTGATCAAAGAGAATGATACATGTAGGGAAGAGGATCTTCATTTTATAAATACCCTAAATGTAGTTTTTTGAAGATACATAATTTTATATGAAGAATATGTGTATGAAGATACATATTAGCTTATATGACTTGATTTGTGGCATATAAATACATATTGGATACCTGTTCCCTATTATTTTTATATTTTCTTCATCTTAAAATATATTTTCTGATAAAGAATAGAAAAGTAGATTCAAATGAAAAAAATCTACTGAAAAAGGAGATACATAACAAAAATGATTCACATAATTTATTTATTTTTTTATATTTACAAGTTTAGACTGCCTTTTTTCTTCCTTGAGAATGAAGCTACTTAAGACATTCACCTTTAATGCATGATTATTAAGCTAAGTCAACTGATGAATTAATCATTTCTATTATCCATCTGTAATTCTGATTCTCAGCTAATACAGGTGAATAGAAAAAGGTAACTGCCAAATATATAAATTAGAAAATAATCACTGTTTTCAGGACGTTTAAATCAATCAACTATAGGATTAATTGTTCTACTTTTATGCTAGTTTTTGTTTGTTTACTTTGTAATACAGTTTTGGGATATATTAATTATGTCCCTCAGTACCACTAAATTGGCCAAAGATTAGTAACATCAAAATAAATTCGGAAATAAAAAACGTAGCCATTGATAATTTTTATATGATTATTGGCATATGATTCAAAACTATTTATTTCTGAGTTATGGAAAAATATTCTTTATTAGTTTAAGATTAAACCTTACTGATAGTATCAAAAGTAAACTATATCTTACCTGCGATTTGTAATGATGATTTGGAAATTGTCCAAGAACAGGAAGCATAGTAGGAGTGGAAGAGAGCAGGCAATGTCTATGTAATATCCCAGAATATTGGAACATGAAAAAAAAGATGATTGTTTTAGTTCGAGCTGCTGTAACAAAATACCATAGACTGGGTTGGTATAAACAAAACCACATTTATTTCTCACAGTCTTGGAAGCAGGAAAGTCCAGGATTAAGGTCTGACAGATTCAGTTTCTGGCAAGAGCCCTCTTCTTGGTTTACAAATGGCTACATTCTTGCTTTACCCTCTCATGATGCTGGAAAGGGAGGCAAGGAACACAGAAAGACAAAAGGATTACTCTTGCCTCTCTTTTTCTAAGACATTAATCCCATCATGGGATACCACCCTCCTGACCTAATCTAACCCTAATTACCTCTCATAGGTACTTTCCAAATACCATCACATTGAGGTTAGGGCCTAAACATATGAATTTGGGAGGGACACATTCAGTCCATAACAATGACTAATAAATTCCAATTGGTGAAAGCGCAAGGTGACTGAAGAATTTTTACAAGCATCGATGGATAATATTCTATTTGTATTAGTTTCTTTTTCTTCAATATGCATTCCATCTGTTAACACAGTGTTATAGTAAGTCCTGTTCAGTGTAAGTGCCTCATAAGTCCACCACTAACTACCATGATCACCCAATGGTGATCAAAAAAAGAAAACATCTGAGTTGGTGCACAGTATAAGAAAATAGCAAGGTGAGATAAACTCCATGTTATAATAACACTCCTTTGGGGCCATGGATTAAAATCCTGGTTGGTCAAGTAAAAATAATCATGAGTTTTATTTAAAATTCTAGAAATTGTGGAGTGACTTTGAACTTCCTACTGGTCACTGGATAAAAGACTTAAACTAAATTTAGCTAATTTTCAGACTATCAAGCCAATATTTGGCTCACAGAATTTAGTTTATATTGATGTGTCCCCATGGTTGAATTTTATAATATAAACTATTTTACAGTAACTTATAAACTATCTTACGGTAGCCTACCTTTTTCAATCATTATTAATACCTTTAAGATATAAAAAAAATTTATTACTTCTTGTGGACAATAGTTTGCTTTGGGCACTTTTTTTGCTATTTTTTTTAACATTTGATCCAACATCTTAAATGGCTTTTAATCCTTAACATAAATTCTTATTTGCTTAAGTCTATTTAGGAATATTTTATAAGGGAGATTTGAGGCAAGCTATAATGTGGTAGAGATAAGAAATATTTTTGAGAATTTGGGTGCAAAAGACTAATTAAATTTTGCAGGCAGATAGGGAGATGGTACTTGTACAAATCTGGAAAGCTATTCAGATCTATCCTCAAAGAGTCATTTTATCTTCGTGAATTCATTATAGTCTCAATTCTGATCCCAGATTTATAGTTTCATAAATTCTTTCTTATTAGAATCTCTGAGAGTCTTGGAGTAGGTGGATTCATATTTTTTTTTATTTTTATTTTTTTAGTTTTTATTTATTTATGATAGTCACACACAGAGAGAGAGAGGCAGAGACATAGGCAGAGGGAGAAGCAGGCTCCATGCACCGGGAGCCCGACGTGGGACTCGATCCCCGGTCTCCAGGATCGCGCCCTGGGCCAAAGGCAGGCGCTAAACCACTGCGCCACCCAGGGTTCCCTATGTGGATTCATATTAACAAAGCCCACAAGAGACTAACAGTTATAGACCATATAGTATAGTGCATATTTTTAAGCTAAATTATAGCTATCAGATCTAAGAAATTAGTTGTATTACTATTCTTGAGTAGAATGTTTTATAAATAATTACTTTGTGGGAAAGGAAATTATCCAAAAGTTTCTTAATGAGAAAAGACTTAGAATAAAAATATTAATTACCTGAATTAATGTTATGATAGTAGGATATACCCATCTGTAAAAATAGAGGTAAAAGTCATCTTCAAATCTCCCTGATAGATTCTCTATTCCCTAGAAATTATTAGAATATTTTTTTCACTAAGACTCCTTTTGCTGCTTTGTTTCTTGGAGCCAGAATAATCTATTCAAAAATATTGATAGAGAAAGTTTAAAAAAAAAAAAAGCAGAGACAGGGCTTTGTTACTAGCTCTCAGTGTGTGCAGCTGTCTCCTCCCAGGGTTACAGAGTGGACCCATATCCATGTGGCATAGATGAAACAAAGAACTACACTGACAACACGTAGTAGACCAGCAGTGAAAAGGCATGAATTAGACCTCTTAGATCTGTCTTAATTCTCACTGCAGTATGGAAGTAATGCATATGTTTCTCCAGGGTCCACAAAATGAGAGGTAACGGAGCTGCGATCCAGCACCATGCAGGAGTCTCAATGGCAAAAGAAGGGAAGCAGATTGCAGAGGCTTTGTGGGGGCTGAGCTACCCCATAGATAGCATAGAGAATATGGCTGAAAGCGTGTCTCCAGCACTGTAAGGCAAGACCAAAGGAACACACACAGACACATTATGGAAGGACAGACACTGAGCCCTACATAAGCCAAATAACCAAAACATGAATTCAATGCTTGGGATTTCAGTAGCAGATCCCAACAAACTATATAGGAACCTGATAAAAGCACTAATATAGAAGTCAAAGGTCAAAAAATAATGTGATTGACCCTTTGTGTGTGGGTTCCAGGTATCCTCTCTCCTTCTACTGCAATTTCATGCATGTCCTGAGTCAGCCAAATGTCCTTTTAAGGAATGAGAGAATATTCCAGAAGAATGGAATTTCCTCTAAGAGAGTACCTAAAATAGACTAAATTAGAAAAGATTGACACACTATAGTAATTTATCTGTAATAAGAAATCATAATTTGTAAGATGCAATCTGATTTTAGAAATGTTAATTGTAAAAAAAGACTTTAAAATTGAAGAAAAGACTATTCATAAATATACTTAAACTTATCTGTCACCCTCTACCCTATCCTACAGGGTATTATTCTTGGCTCTCTTGCCTGAAATAAATTTAAATGGGACCTCTCAATGCTTAGAATAATGATCCATAAGCATAATTGTCTATTCAACCAGGAACTATTTCAGCAGTCTAAACAATTAACCTGAATTAAGTATTTTCAGTTTTCTTCCTCTTCCATTTTTATTTTCTGAAATGCCCTACTTTCTCTATCTCATATGTATCTGAAGTCATAGACTACAGTGAAATTCTATTATCCAATTTATTCTAACTGCATGGAAAAGTGGCTCTGTCAACACTACTGAGGGTTGGGATATATCCATTAAGTGCACTTTAATTAACACCAGAGCATTTGCTAAGATAGTTATTTGGATTTATGATATAATTTTCAGTATGAATCTAGAATTGAAATGTGTGTCAGGGAACAATTAGTAGCTTCTTTATGAAGCTTCCCCTTTGAGATATGTATTAATGTAAGGAAGGTTTTCCAGGTTTATGTAGTTGGTCTGCTCTCAGATCATTTCCAATTAATTCCTGTTTTCTGTAGCCGTATTTCTGTTATCTGAGTTTTAAATTCATTGATGCATTCTCCTTTTATATTTACAATATCCAGGAGTATACCTGATGCTCAGAGGACATTCTATATTGTTTGCTCATTATGGGGACCTTTTGTACTCTATTTGAAAATATTTTGAAATTTGAGTTCCCCTCTTTTTTGTATTATGGAAATATTCCATTCTATACAGTTATATTTCTTGATACACATATACTCAGATTCACTTCAAGTTACTGAGTTGTTCTTAGATTTACTATACATTTAAATCAGTGATTTTCATGTGTGGTTTATATTGCTCACTAGGAAGACAGTTTAAAAATTTGTAGAAGTGTTTTTGTTTTTCAGAATGGTTGTGAACTCTTCTTATATTCAACAAGTGAGAACAAGGATGCTAAAAATATCTGTGTGTATTAAGACTGCTTACACAGATAAAGCACTATGCACAGGACTTTCAAATGACCTATGAAACACTGTATGGGTGATAAACCTGTTTTACAATTTATTCTAGCATAAGATTTAACTCCATTTCATATATGAATTGAAAACAGTTTTGCATAATCTCAAATATACTTATTAATGAGATTTCCACTTATTCATAGTACTAGTCAGTTATTTGCCCAGTAATACTGTTTTAGAAATCAGCCACAAATTCAGTCACATACAACTATCTACATTAATTTCTTGCTTTTGCATCAATTGATTGGATAGTCAGGGTTTTGATCACTTAGTGTAGACTCTTCTATAATCAGAAGATTGCAGTCAGGTCTACTGGAACAATCTCCCATCTTCTTTGGGCCAGAGGCAATCTAAAACGTTCTTTTTGTTCAAATATAGGAGCATAAAATGTATAGCCCAAATGAATGAGCACAGTTCAAATCTGTTGCTCATATGACATCTATTGACATCAGTTGGCCAAAGCAAGACGTACAGCCAAATCAGAAAATAAAAAATTGGAGAAATATACCCACTAACCATGAGGTCAAAGTAAGACATGTAACTAAGTCCAGTAATAATGAGGTGGGGAAGTACTTATTTCCCATAGAGGCTTGGGCAGGGAGGGGGGGAACAGACTAAAAGTTCTTTGGAAAATAATTTGAAACAATAGACATTATATTAATTTTTGAATTAAAGTATAATATATAATAATATATATAACACTAATATATAATATATAAAATATATAATTCTATATAGAGCATATAAGAACATACAGTGTTATAATAGTTTCAGGTATACAGTATAATGATTCAACAATTCTGTATATTAGTTAGTGCTCATCACAGTAAATGTACCCTTAATTTTCTACACATATTTCATCTATTTATTTTTTTAAATAGGTAATTAGATCATACTATCTGTGACCCTCACTGAAGAAGGTATATTGTTTTAAAAAATAATTCTCATATCAAATACACATACAGTATTCAACGTATGAATATGAATATTTATATTCAGTGTGATCCATATCAGGTCATAAAATAGCCTTAACATTTGAAAGAACTGAAGTCATATAAACTAGATTCTATGACTATGTAGAATGCATAAAAATGGCCCTCTAATATATCCATATCCTCTTCCTCTAAATCTGTTAATATTTTATCTTGCACATAAAAAGAGACTTTGCTGATGTGACTGAGTGGAGGATTTTGAGATGGGACGATTATTTTGGATTACTTGAAGAGTCCCAAGGATCATTATAAGAAAGACAGAAGAGTCAGAGTTAGAGAAGGATGTGTTTACAGGAGTAGATGTCAGGGTGACACCATTACTGCAGGAAGGCCACAAGTTGTGGAATGTGGGCAGCCTCTAGGAGCTCAAAAAAGCAAGGAAACAGAACCCCAAGAGCCTCCAAAAGGCTTGATTTTTAACTCAGTAAAAAATGATTTCAGATTTCTGAGTTTCAGAACTGTAAGCTAATAACTTCATATTATTTTAAGCCACTAAATTTATGGTAATTTATCACAGCAGCCTATAAAACTAATACACACATTACCTGATTTTAAGACTTACTTTAAAACTAGCAAACTAAATGAGTATTTGCAAAGGGAAAGACAAATCAGTGGAACAGAATAGAGAATCCAGAAATAGACCCAGACAAATATGGTCATTAGTTTTTAAAAGAAGTGCAAAATTGGGGCCCCTGAGTAGTTCAGCTGATTAAGTGTCTGACTCCTGGTTTCAGCTCATGTCATGATCTTGGCGGGGTGAAGGGGAGTGGGAGTTATGGAATCTAGACACATGTCAGGCTCCTCACTTAGTGTGGAATCTGATATTCTCTCCCTCTTCTTCTGCCCTTCCCCACCACTCATATGTGCGCGCTTGCTCTCTCTCTCTCTTTCTCAAAATAAATAAATAAACAAGTCTTAAAAAAGAAGTGCAAGTCAATTTGAGAAATTTGAGAAAGAATAATCTTTTAAACAAGTGGTGTAGGAATAATTTTTTATTATCATATACAAAAATTAAAAAAGAAAAAAGAAACTTGAGCTATACTTCATATGTACAAAATTAATTAAATGCATCATAAAATAAAATAAAATGCATTATGATATAATTATAAAAGGAAAAAAAATAAAACTTTTAGGAGACAGTATAAGAGGAAGTCTTTATGACATGGATTAGGAAAAGAGTGTACATGACATCCAAAGCACAATGCATAAAATAAAATTCTATAAATTAAAATTTGTCAAAGTTAAAAATTTTTTCTATATGAAATACAAGGTTAAGAGAACAAAAACAGACTGCAGACTGAGGGAAAATCTATACAAGTTATATCTAAAAAAGGGCATATCAACAATATGTGAAGAACTTCCAAAATTCAGCATTAATAAAAAAGGAAACCTAATTAAAAATGGGCAAAAACTAAAAATACACTTTACCAAAGAAGAATGAAAGATATCAAATAAGTTCACAGAAGTATATTTAGAGTCATTAGCTGTTTGAGAAATGCAAATGAAAGCTATAGTGAAGGACGCCTGAATGGCTTAGCAGTTTAGCGCCTCCCTTTGGCCCAGGTCGGGATCCTGGAGTCTCAGGATCAGTCTCATGTCAGGCTCCCTTCATGGAGCCTGCTTCTCCCTCTGCCTGTGTCTCTGCCTCTCTCTCTCTCTCTCTCTCTCTCTCTCTCTCTCTCTCTTCGTCTCTCTGTCTCTCATGAATAAATAAATAAAATCTTTAAAGTAAAAAGAAAACTATAGTGAGATACCACCACACATATATTAGAATGGCTAAATACAAACAAAACCCAAAGCACAACAATAACAAAATTATAATGCCAAGTGCTGGTGAAGATGTAGAGCAATCAAAACAGCTATACATTGATGGCAAGAATGCAAAAGCGTATAGCCATGCTAGAAAATAATTTGACATGATTTATAAAGTTAAACACACCTACCATTTGATAGTTCTACTCCTGAGTATTTACCCAAGAGATGTGAGAATTTATATTTACATAAAACCTTTATACAAATATTCGTATCTATAGATAATACCAAAAACTTGAAAATATCCAAATGTCTTACAATAGATGAAAGGATAAACAAATGGTGGCATATCCTGCAATAGAATACTACTGAGAAAATAAAAGTAACAAAATATACAACCAATACTTTGGATGAATTTCAAAGGCATTACATGAATGAAAGGATCTGGCCTCAAAACATTGTGAACTATTTGATTCCATACATGTTTTGACATTTTTAAAAGACAAAACTCCAGTGATGGACAACAGATCAGTAGTTACCACAGGCTAAGTATGGTGATGGCTCTGACTGTAAAGGAGAATATGAGGGAATTTGGGTTGGGTTGTGGGTGGGGGGTGATGGATTTCTTCTCTATCATTTCCTGTGGTGGTTACACAAATACGTGTTAAATTTCATAGAACTTGTGGCAAGCCATCTCAAAGATGGCCCTCAGAGATCTCAACTTTGACGTATTCACACCCTGTGTAATCTCCTTTCTCTGAATGGAAACTGGTCCAGCAAGTTGTTTCTAATAGAATATAGCAAACGTGTGGGATGTCACTTGCATGATTAAGTTATATACAATTAAGACTTTGTATGGATATTATGCCCTCTCCGTTTCTGAGTTGAAGCAATTTAACACATTGATGAAGACAGATAATAATAAATGAGGGTAGGGACACCTGGGTGACTCAGTGGGTGACCGTCTGCCTTCAGCCCAGGGTATGATCCCGGGGTCCGGGATTGAGTCCCACATTGGGCTCCTGCATGGACCTGCTTCTCCCTCTATGTCTGTCTCTGCCTCTTTCTCTCTCTGTCTCTCATGAATAAATAAAATCTTTAAAATAATAATAATAATAAATGAAGGTAGTCTCTAGGCAATAGCCAGCTAGGCACTGTGGCCCTCAGTGAAATAGACTAGCAGGGACTGAAATTTTGCCCAACCATGTGAGCTTAAAAGTGGAACCTTTCCATTTTTTTTTTTTTTTAGATTTTATTTATTTATTCATGAGAGACACACAGAGAGAGGCAGAGACACAGGCAGAGGGAGAAGCAGGCTCCATGCAGGGAGCCTGACATGGGACTCAATCCTGGATCTCCAGGATCATGCCCTGGGCTGAAGGCGGCACTAAACTGCTGAGCCACCTGGCTGACCAAAAGTGGAACCTTTCCCAGTGGAGTGTCTCTCTCTCTCTCTCTCTCTCTCTCTCTCTCTCTCTCTCTCTATATATATATATATATATATATATTTGTATTTATATATTTATATTAATATCTATTTATATACATATATATATAGCTATTCTTTCTCTTGTAATAGTTTTTGATTTAGTCTATTTTATCTGTTAGTATAGCCTCATAACTATCTCTTGGTTACTATTTGCATGGAATATCTTGTATTCATTCTTTTACCCTCAATCTATTTGTCTGATCTAAACTGAGTCTTTTGTAGAAAGCCTATAGTTACCTCTTGTTTTTCTAATCCATTTTGCAAATCTTTGCCTTTCTTTTGGAGAATTTAAACCACTTACATTTGAAGTAATTACTGATGAGGAGGAATTAAGTCTGCCATTTTGCTATTTATTTCTATGTGCCTTATACATTTATATCTCTCATTCCCTCCATTACAGTCTTCTGTGATTAGTTGATTTTTATAGTGACTCATTTTGTTTTTTTTTATTTTATTTATTTTTTTAATTAATTTTTATTGGTGTTCAATTTACCAACATACAGAGAAACACCCAGTGCTCATCCCGTCAAGTGTCCGCCTCAGTGCCCATAACCCATTCCCCTCCACCCCCCACCCTCCTCCCCTTCCACCGCCCCTAGTTTGTTTCCCAGAGTTAGGAGTCTTTATGTTCTGTCTCCCTTCCTGATATTTCCCAACATTTCTTTTCCCTTCCTTTATATTCCCATTCACTATTTTTTATATTCCCCAAATGAATGAGAACATACACTGTTTGTCCTTCTCCGATTGACTTATTTCACTCAGCATAATACCCTCCAGTTCCATCCACGTTGAAGCAAATGGTAGGTATTTGTCGTTTCTAATTGCTGAGTAATATTCCATTGTATACATAGACCACATCTTCTTTATCCATTCATCTTTCGATGGACACCGAGGCTCCTTCCACAGTTTGGCTATTGTGGACATTGCTGCTAGAAACATCGGGGTGCAGGTGTCCCGGCGTTTCATTGCATCTGAATCTTTGGGGTAAATCCCCAAAAGTGCAATTGCTGGGTCGTAGGGCAGGTTTATTTTTAACTCTTTGAGGAACCTCCACACAGTTTTCTAGAGTGGCTGCACCAGTTCACATTCCCACCAACAGTGTAAGAGGGTTCCCTTTTCCCCACATCCTCTCCAACATTTGTGGTTTCCTGCCTTGTTAATTTTCCCCATTCTCACTGGTGTGAGGTGGGATCTCATTGTGGTTTTGATTTGTATTTCCCTGATTGCAAGTGATGCGGAGCATTTTCTCATGTGCATGTTGGCCATGTCCATGTCTTCCTCTGTGAGATTTCTCTTCATGTCTTTTGCCCATTTCATGATTGGATTGTTTGTTTCTTCGGTGTTGAGTTTAATAAGTTCTTTATAGATTTTGGAAACTAGCCCTTTATCTGATACGTCATTTGCAAATATCTTCTCCCATTCTGTAGGTTGTCTTTTAGTTTTGTTGACTGTATCTTTTGCTGTGCAAAAGCTTCTTATCTTGATGAAGTCCCAATAGTTCATTTTTGCTTTTGTTTCTTTTGCCTTCGTGGATGTATCTTGCAAGAAGTTACTGTGGTCAAGTTCAAAAAGTGTGTTGCCTGTGTTCTCTTCTATGATTTTGATGGACTCTTGTCTCACATTTAGATCTCTCATCCATTTTGACTTTATCTTTGTGTATGGTGAAAGAGAGTGGTCCAGTTTCATTCTTCTGCATGTGGATGTCCAATTTTCCCGACGGTGTTGGGAACACTGTTTATTGAAGAGACTGTCTTTTTTCCAATGGAGAGTCTTTCCTCCTTTATCGAATATTAGTTGACCATAAAGTTCAGGGTCCACTTCTGGGTTCTCTATTCTGTTCCATTGATCTATGTGTCTGTTTTTGTGCCAGGACCACACTGTCTTGATGACCACAGCTTTGTAGTACAACCTGAAATCTGGCATTGTGATGCCCCAGCTATGGTTTTCTTTTTTAAAATTCCCCTGGCTATTCGGGGTCTTTTCTGATTCCACACAAATCTTAAAATAATTTGTTCCAACCCTCTGAAGAAAGTCCATCGTGGTATTTTGATAGGGATTGCATTAAACGTGTAAATTGCCCTGGGTAACATTGACATTTTCACAATATTAATTCTGCCAATCCATGAGCATGGAATATTTTTCCATCTCTTTGTGTCTTCCTCGATTTCTTTCAGAAGTGTTCTATAGTTTTTAGGGTATAGGTCCTTTACCTCTTTGGTTAGGTTTGTTCCTAGGTATCTTATGCTTTTGGGTGCAATTTTAAAAGTGATTGACTCCTTAATTTCTCTTTCTTCAGTCTCATTGTTAGTGTATAGAAATGCCATTGATTTCTGGGCATTGATTTTGTATCCTGCCATGCTACCAAATTGCTATATGAGTTCTAGCAATCTTGGGGTGGAGGCTTTTGGGTTTTCTATGTAGAGTATCATGTCATTGGCGAAGAGGGAGAGTTTGACTTCTTCTTTGCCAATTTGAATGCCTTTTATGTCTTTTTGTTGTCTGATTGCTGAGGCGAGGACTTCCAGTACTATGTTGAATAGCATTGGTGAGAGTGGACATCCCTGTCTTGTTCCTGATCTTAGGGGAAAGGCTCCCAGTGCTTCCCCATTGAGAATGATATTTGCTGTGGGCTTTTCGTAGATGGCTTTTAAGATGTTGAGGAAAGTTCCCTCTATCCCAACACTCTGAAGGGTTTTGATCAGGAATGGATGCTGTATTTTGTCAAATGCTTTCTCTGCATCTAATGAGAGGATCATATGGTTCTTGGTTTTTCTCTTGCTGATATGATGAATCACATTGATTGTTTTACGAGTGTTGAACCAGCCTTGTGTCCCGGGGATAAATCCTACTTGGTCATGGTGAATAATTTTCTTAATGTACTGTTGGATCCTTTTTGCTAGTATCTTGTTGAGAATGTTTGCATCCATATTCATCAGGGATATTGGTCTGTAATTCTCCTTTTTGGTGGGGTCTGTCTGGTTTCTGAACTAAGGTGATGCTGGCCTCATAGAACGAATTTGGAAGTACTCCATCTCTTTCTATCTTTCCAAACAGCTTTAGTAGAACAGGTATGGTTTCTTCTTTAAACGTTTGATAGAATTCTCCTGGGAAGCCATCTGGCCCTGACTCTTGTGTCTTGGGAGGTTTTTGATGACTGCTTCAATTTCCTCCCTGGTTATTGGCCTGTTCAGGTTTTCTATTTCTTCCTGTTCCAGTTTTGGCAGTTTGTGGCTTTCCAAGAATGCGTCCATTTCTTCTAGATTGCCTAATTTATTGGCGTACAGCTGTTCATAGTATTTTTTTAAAATCGTTTGTATTTCCTTGGTGTTGGTAGTGATCTCTCCTTTCTCATTCATGATTTTTTAAATTTGAGTCTTCTCTCTCTTCTTTTTAATAATGCTGGCTAATGGCTTATCTATCTTATTAATTCTTTCAAAGAACCAACTCCTGGTTCTGTTGATCTGTTCCACAGTTCTTTTGGTCTCGATTTCATTGAGTTCTGCTCGAATTTTAATTAACTCTCTTCTTCTGCTGGGCGTGGGGTCCATTTGCTGTTTTTTCTCTAGCTCCTTTATGTGAAAGGTGAGCTTTTGTATTTGAGTTCTTTCCAGTTTTTGAATGGATGCTTGTATTGCGATGTATTTCCCCCTCAGGACTGCTTTTGCTGCATCCCAAAGATTTTGAACGGTTGTATCTTCATTCTCATTAGTTTCCATGAATCTTTTTAATTCTTCCTTAATTTCCTGGTTGACCCTTTCATCTTTTAGCAGGATGGTCCTTAACCTCCACGTGTTTGAGGTCCTTCCAAACTTCTTGTTGTGATTTAGTTCTAATTTCAAGGCATTATGGTCTGAGAATATACAGGGGACTATCCCGATCTTTTGGTATCAGTTCAGACCCGTCACTGATTCTTTCTTCTCTCTGTTTAAATCTGCTCTTGAACCCATCTACAATTTTTTTCATTTCAATTATTGTACTCTTCACCTCCAGAATTTCTGCTTAATTTCTTTTATAATCTATGCCTTTATTGATATTCTTATTTTTCAGATATTATTTTCCTGATTTATTTTAAGCTTTTTGTCCTGGTTTGTCTTAAACTTTTGAATTTAATTAAGTAGGACAGTTGTTTTCAAGTTGTTGCTGTTTTCTTCCCCCACCCCACCCCCAAGTAGGTTTTATGTATGAACTTCTTCATAGATTATCTCTATCAGTTTATTTTGTTCCTGTAAATGAGTCATACCCTCTGATTCTTTGTATGGCTTGTGATTTTGTTGTTGTTGAAAACTAGGCATTTAAACATAATGTGTTAACACTGGGTATCAAGTTCTCCCTTTCTTATGATTGAGCTTGTTTGGATATTGAAAGACTATGGTGATCCATTTGTTTAGTGATTTTTTTCCAAACTGTTTTTTGTAAAGACAGTATTCTTTGTCATGTGTGGTCAGTGGAGCCTCAGTTTCTTAGTTCACGTTTAGCTAATGCTTTCACAGGTATCTCCTTGATAAGAAAGATCTTAAAAGAAAAAAGAAAAGAAAAAGTTAAAAAAAAGAAAAAAGAAAAAAAGAGAGAGGGAGAAAAAAAATACAATACCAGCAACAAAAATGCAAAAAGTGGAAAAAAAAAAAAACCACCAATAAAGCAACAAAAAACAAACTCACATCTCAATCTCTGCAGATTACCTTTTTTTCTGGGGTATTTCTTCACCACTTAGCCAGGTTTGCACTGAGCCTAAATATGAGCCCAAGGTAAAAAGCTTTTGTCTTTTCAGGTCTTTCTTAAGCCATGAATATTGCCGTGGGCATGAATGTGGCTTTCTAAATTTCCTTATATATCCAGGTGTTTTTGAATGTGCTAATTTCTCCAAGAATCTTTCCTCACTTTTCTTTCCAGGTCTTAGCTGATATAGTGTGTATCTTAATTCTAAACATTTTTAAGGTAGTTTGTAAATTGACCTGCCAGCTTTTTTAAGCAATGCCTTTATTTTTTTAATATGGATTAATTAGAGCTTACTTATCTGTATTCATACTGATGTACAGTAAATGTTCAATTTTTGTGGTATAGCAAACCTGCAATCCCAGATATCTTATAAATTTCTCCTTGCACTTGTTGGGTGTTTTCCTAATGTAAAAACTGACAAGTAGAAATATTAGGTAACTAGAAATATGCATTTTAAAATTAAACTTGACTTGAGATACAAGTTAGGCAAAACAAAGCTGAGCACCTCTCATTAGCCCTCCAGGTAGTTCTCAGACTGGTTAGTACAAACATATACAGTATTTTCTAAATAAAACCTGTTATGTTTCCTCCAATACTAGGAATCAGGGTCGGACACTGGGAACAAAATCTGTAGCTGATTTAAGGCTGCTGGAACACTGGGAGTGGGACGGAACAAGTGTAAATGGAAACACCCACAGCTTTCCTACTGTTTTCAAATTGTCCTTTTCTTGATTCAGTGCTTGATTGGTTGCTGTAAATCTCTGTCTTCCAGAATACTCACAAAGTTGGTTTTGACAGTTTCTGCCTACAAAGAAAATATATTTTTGTGGGAGATGAGAGTTTTGAGCTGCCTATTGTATCATTTTTTCTAATGGCACTGTCCAGCATATTAATCTATTATATTTTTAGGGCAAAATAACAGCCTCAGACACAACAATTCCTTTACTTGGCGATACTATTTTGATAATTTTTTTGACTATACAGTGAGGCTAATAACTTCTGACATTTAATACTGTCTTACTTTTCCTCATGCAAGCATCCCAATTCTTCACACCTCCTGACATGCCACGTAAAATTATGACTTTAAATATATATATAAAGTACTACTTTAAAATTTATAAACATGCTATGAAATCTTAATACATCTGTGTATGGTTGCTATAGGATTTATTATTAGGTTTTATTCAGAAACAACTAACAAATATACTTATGTTTTAATGCTAAGTACCTCTAATGGGTTCTGGTAGTTATAGAAGATGATTTCGAACATGTTATTTAAAACTTTTTGAGAAGACTGAATATGTTAACATCAGTGACATTTTTTTAAAGGAAATATCATTGTTCATAACATAATAATGCATTTTTACTTAATTTGGATATTTTTACACATCCGTCCTACTGAAAATGAGTTTTATTTTTAATCATATTTTTTAACCAAACAGAAAAGAAAGGAAATGTGGTGATTTCTTTGACTGAAAAGCACTCAGTTCTTTACTGCATCAGTCTAAAAGTATCAAAGGGGCAGGTGTCAGAGCATGATTTCAATAGGAAAAATAAAAATAGAGCCTAAGCCTTTGTGGCAGATGTCAAGCATGCTGACAACTGTTAAAAGAAAAATCATTTTCCTGATCCTGTGCAAGGAGACAGCTTGTAAGATTAAAGATGTATCTCTTTATCTATGTGTTTGGCAGATCATTTCCACTGAATAGGACATGAAAGGTTCTTCAGTTGGAGAAAGGGACACCAGGAATTTTTATCATCTCGGCCACACAAGAGTATAATGAAAAGTCAGAAAGTAAAGAAATATAAAAAAATAAGAAAAAAAAAACTAAGCTGAGCAGTATTTTCTGCATCATACTAAGTCCCCAATATTACAATGGTAACTTCTTCCTGGTTTAAAAATTCTTAAAACACTCAAAATAGTAAAGACATGAGTCACCAATAAAGAATAGCATATAATAAATGTTTAATAAATAATTGCTAATGCCTGCTTAAACAGGTGAATTTGACAATTTAACAATATTTTTATTATATTTATTTGTTTGACAGAGAGAGAGAACAAGAAGGGGGAGCAGTAGGTAGAGGGAGAGGAAGAGGGAGAGGCAGGCTCCCTACTGAACAGGGAGCTCAATGTGGGGCTCAATCCCAGGACCCCAGAATCATGACCTGAGATCAAGCTTAAGCTTAACCAACTGAGACACCCAGGTACCCCTTTAACAATATTTGTTTATAGCTCATGGCTCACCTTTGTCTATCTTATCATCCTAAAGATAGTAATTGGTGGGAGTTTTATTAGATTCTATATATATACTTTTAGTTAATTTTAATTATGCAAATATTTCTGTGCCTATTCACCAATAAAAATTTAAAATATTAGAGTAAGATAAAATTAACAATGTCTTCTAGATCTCATTTGACTTCCTCTCCCATCTTTCCACATTTTTCTTTCCATTTATATAACTTCTGTATACAAATATAACATAAATTAATATAATATCAAGTAACTGTTTACTATGACTTAAATTTTAATAATACATTTTAGCAATGTTTTCTTGGTAGTACTCATAAAGCTTCACACGTTTATATAGTATTCCATAATATGGATTAATTAGAGCTTACTTATCTGTATTCATACTGATGTACAGTAAATGTTCAATTTTTGTGGTATAGCAAACCTGCAATCCCAGATATCTTATAAATTTCTCCTTGCACTTGTTGGGTGTTTTCCTAATGTAAAAACTGACAAGTAGAAATATTAGGTAACTAGAAATATGCATTTTAAAATTAAACTTACCTCATTTTGTATACATTTTGTCATGTACTTCATTTTTATTATTGTTCCTATTAACTATTATAACTATTACTAACTATTGTGAACATGTTTCAGCTCTCCAGACATCCTATATCTATTAAAAATCGTCATATCTTCAGATAAGAAGTTAGAGCATCAGTAAACATTATTCATTTCAACTTTTCTTCTCACATTTTCTCTTACATAAAGTCTGGAGGTCAGGAAGAAGTATCTACCAACTATACCTTGAATATCTTTTGTAACTTTTTCTCCTGTGTTAGTGTGTTTTTCTTCTCCTCTATTCCCATGCATCATATACTTTTTAGGATTGTTTTGAGGCTATAACTTATCTGAAGGTGTCTTGGTCCCATAAAAATCATGTGCATAAATCTTGACTTCCTAAGTATCTGGCACAATGCTGTATGTGATCACTATGTTTTTTAAACATTTATTTATTTATTTATTTTGGGGGGGAGGGAGAACACACAGGGAGGAGGGACAAAGAAAGAGGGAGAGAGAGAGAGAGAGAATCTCAACCAGACTGCCTACTAAGTGTGGAGTCCAATGAGGGGCTTGATCTCATGACCCTGAGATTGTGACCTGAGCCAAAATCAGGAGTCGGACACTCAACTGACTGAGCCACCTAGGTGCCCCTATGATCAATTTATTTTGATTAATTATAGTTTAATTAATATGTACTAAGCCAAAGGTAGCTTTAAAACTGAGAGTAATTAGCTAAATTAGTTTTCATTGCTTTTACTGTTAAATGAACGTGGAGGTATTTAAAGATTTGGCATTTTGTTGAACATATAATTGAAAACATTTGAAAATACAGAAATTATTTTTGTAAATAACTTACAAATAATAAGATATTATTTAATTTTGTAATCATAAAGTCAGTAAGTATTTTCAATGTCCGACTTCTCTTTTTGTGACTTAAATCCGCTACTTCCAGTCTTCATGTCAGAGGGGATTTATGAAAGCTACCTATAAGTTCATATGTTCTACATTTGAAAAATGCTAACTATTCCCAGCATTGTGGTTCCCAATCTTTTATTCTTTCAAGGTGGAGTCTATTCCCTGTGCTGATCATAAACCTTTCAGAATCATCCACATGCAATGTAGAACAAACTAAAGATCATAAACTCTTTCAGTGGAAGTTAGCCTTTTGAATTAAACACTGCTATTCTCAAAGTCAACTATCATGTTTGATTTAGATGTAGCTATAGTGACCACTGGTAGGTTTAAACTTAGTGAAATGGAACATCTCGGTACAGTTACTTCCTCAAAGTATCCATTTTTGTTCATATTTTAAGCATAGAATACAATGGCTAGGGACAATCACTGTAAGGAATTATGCTGATACAGGTATATTGGAAAAATTGTATATAAAAGGTCAAATTAATAAAATAGTTCTTTTGTGTTTGTTTAACCATTTATTTTGTGGGCACAGACATGTATTTATTCATTGGCAATAGTAATGTTAATTTGTACCCTCTTACCACACCCAAAGAATGGATTATATATTTATTGAAAAAGAACCATATTATACTTGGATTTTACATTTTCTATTTATCCATCTTTTAGAAAAGAGACTTTGTATTCATGCAACACCCAACAATGTCTTATAATCCTTATAGTCCTTAGGTATGTGCTATAGGCCAAATTGCATCCCCCCAAAATTTGTAATCCAACCTTGACCTCAGGCTTGTAGCCTCCAGAATTGTAAGAAAATAAATTTTGATTAAGTCACCTGTGGTATTTGTCACAGCAGCCCTAACAATAATATAGTGTGCAATTAAAAATTGTAAAATAAAACTTATGGCAGATGGAACAGAATGGTATAGGTATAGAATAATTTCATACTAAATACACTTTAAATATCTTTTTCATATGATACAGGACTTTTTAGTACATATATATATAACTTCTTAGAATATGACACAAATTTACAAGGGAAAATGTAAATATGATAATAAACAATATGCCACTCTACAACTGATTTGCCCATATATAATACCAACTTAGGTATGGGTCATTTATATTATAGTCTATCTATGTTTGATGCTCATACAAAATGAAGAAGATACAAAAACTAGGCAAAACTCTGATGATAACAATCTTATATAGTGACAGAAATTATATGTTGTTTCCTTTCCTTCAGATCCTTTTCTGCCTATTTAATCTCAAATTTTCAATTCTTACATTATTTCCTTATTAGAAATCTCAGTCCCTCTCTTTTCTCTAACAACTGACAGTGGATTTTACTTCACAGATAAAATTGAAGAAATTAAAAGAGAATGTAAACATTTCCCCATCACTACAAATTATTTATATTTGTTTGCACATACTTCTTCTCCACTCCAGTTTCTGTGGATGAAACATGGTTGCTTCTAAGAAAATTTGTCTATTTGTTCCAACCTATGTATTCTTTTTAACAGGACACTGAGATACTTCAGCAAGTTTCTTTTTTTTACTTCTGTAACATCAGTTTTCTTCTGTATTGGATCATTCACATCAGAGTACAAAAATGCTCTAAATTCTCACTTAAAAAAAAAAAAAAGCAAACCCTTCCTTGATCCTAATATTCTTCCGCATGCTGCTCCTAAATATATGCAAAGAGCTTTCCACACATAGACCTTCCACTTATTTAGCTCCTACTATTTCTTGAACTCATTATCATCAGAATTTTATGCCCACTAAAGCAATAGCGCATTTTTGTGTTGAATATCCACATTTATTCCTTAAACAAATACTTATTCAGCATCCATTACTTGCAAGAAAACATTATGGGCAATAAGGGTTCAGCAATAAATTAAATAGATCAAGTCTCTGTCCTCCATGAGATGGAAAGTACTTTTTTACTGTTATGAACAGAAATCAGAAAGCAGAAAAATTAAGAGCTATAGAATGCGCTGCTTCTGGTGTATTGTATGACCCCTAGCATTGGCATTGGTGTCACCTGGAAGCACATGAGAAATGCAGAATATCAGTCCTCATGTCATGCCTACAGAAACACAACTTGTATTTTTTTCAAGATCCCCAGGCAATGGAAATACACATTAATGTTTAAGAAGCACTGGAAAACTAACCCAAGACACCTACTGGAAAAATATATAATAGAGCTCTTTAATAATTTAAAGGTCAGGATTTATCAATTATTTTAATCCATGATTCTTCAATGCTACCTGAGTTTAGTGTTATTTCTGTGGTTTGCATTATAGATTCCTCTGTTAAGATTTCTTTTAGCTGCAAGAAATAGAAAATCCAGTACCACAGATATAAAAGTTATTGCTGCTCTTTTAGGTCCTCAACAGCATCACTGATGTTTCTCTTATTATCTTAAATATTTAGTAATGTGGGATGCCTGGGTGGCTCAGTAGTTGAGTGTCTGCCTTTGGCTCAGGTCGTGATCCCGGGATCCTGGGATCAAGTCTCGCATAGGGATCCTGCTTCTCCCTCTGCCTGTGTCTCTCTCTCTTTCTCTGTGTCTCTCATGAAGAAATAAAATGTTTAAAAAATATTTAGTAATGTTGCAAGATGGTTTTCACCTTTAAATGGGAAAGAGAGAAGGGACAAACCAGGCTTGGTTTTCTTTTAACCAAAAAAGTAGAAGCTTTCCTCAAAGCATCCCTACCCCAACATTTACCTGCTATTTATTGTGTGCTAAAACAGTAATTTGGCCACCACTAGATGCAAAGGCAACCCAGAAAGTGAGTATAAATGGCTCTCTAGGTAATATAGAGGAGAGTGGTAAGAAATATCATTAAAAATGCCTTTAGAGTAGAAAAGCAGCAGTGTCACCACAGTATCATAAATCGATTCAGTGTATTTTTAAACTGTAGATAACAGCAATAACAGTAATTATCCTCTACTACAACTCCTACCAACATGCTTAATATCTCCACATCTTTTTTCAGAATCATCATTGTAGATTCCAAGTAGACAAATTTCAGAAACTACCATCTCCTAATGAATATCTAGTGGTTTAGGTAATTCCTGGAAGTTTAATCACATGCTAGAGACACAGATTGCATGTAAACAATATGTTCATGTTTAAAGTAAAATAAAAAGGAAATAGATTTGTGGTGGACAGTCTCTCCTTTCCTGGTTCTGAAGAAGCTTGCTGACATGTTTTGAGGTGTCCTAGGAAAAGATCCACAGGACAAAAGACTGATAAAAGCCTCCAGCTGATAGCCAGCAAGCAACTGAAGCTCTCAGTCTGCAGGCTGCAAGGCTAACATTTGGCTTATAACCTTACAGAAGACCGAGCCATGAATGCCTGGTTCCTGACCCACAGAAATAGTGAGGTAATACGTGTATATTGTTTTAATCTGTATGTTTGTGCTAATGTTATACACAGCAGTAGATACCTAGTACACATGAACATTTTAATACTATACTTTGATATATTTCATTTTTCTATAAATAATACCTATGAAGTCTTTTTATGAAAATGTGTTTACCTATTTAAAAAATAGAGCACATCAGTACCAAAATATCTCAGAACTCACCATAACTTTTCTGCTATGGATAGAACCTTGTTACTATTAGGCTCTAGAAGTGATTGTCTTACAAAGGGATTCGTAAATTGGAATACTGCATTTGTGTGCTCGTGTGCATGTGGAAGGCTTTTTTCCAATGAGGCTTTCAAACGCATGTCATATGGCTCCTTATCTGGATATGTATCATCTTAGTGATACTCATTTTAATTCAAATCTAAAATTAATATAAATCTGAAAATGTGGAATTAAAAGGATAAGTTTAAAAAATTGTAAATGCCTAGTGTGCCACATGGTTCAGAGCAAGTGAACATTTGGTAGATAGAGGCTTTTTCCCCCAATAGTTGTTTCATTAAATTTGTGTTTATAGCAGATGATTCTGGGTTTTTTAATGTTCTATTATTATTACTTTCAATTAGTAAGCCATTACAGTGAACCTGTCAATTTTTTTGTCCCACATAAAAAAGGCTTCATTCTCCTGTATCAACATTCAAACCATCTAAATTGCAAAGTTTACTCTGATGTTTTCTAAAGTCACCTATTCTGATTAATTAAGCCCTTAACACTAACACTGTTTACATTTATTCAGCAGAAAGTAGAAAGGAAATATTCTCAAAGCAAAGAACTTTTGTGGCCTCAGGGAAGTGTGAACCATAAAGACAATGAGAGTAAAAATAAACAAAATGATGCTCAGATTGTTATAGTGTATCTATTTTAAAAATAACTATTCCCAGAAGGAGAAAGAACTAACATTTTTATATGTGGGATATCATTTAGGAAATTCAACCCTTCTACTAGTTTTCCATGACCTCATTACTTTCTTTAAATTATTTTATGGCAATAATTCACTATGCACACTCATGATAAATATCAATAAAATACATTTTTGAGCAATGGACAAATACAGTTTAGTTTATTAGCCAATAATGTCATGTATTATATCAGGAAGTTAGCTATTCTCACCAAAGCTTAAAATGCAGTCCTTCCTTTGACATAATCTTCTTTTATAATTGTGGCACTAAAATGTCTCATAAATAGTGCTCAAACTGCTTGGAATTTCTCACCTAGCATCTACTTATCTCACTATCAAAGTTTCTTTGAGAGCAGTGGCCATGGCTATCATACTGATACTTTTATATTTCTAAACTAACAAAGTGGATGCTCAATAAATACTTGTTGGATGTAAGAATTCTCTCAGACTAGTAGGATCCTAATGTTAAATGAGTACTTTTGTCGTAAATCTGAATTCATAAATTTTTTTTTGAATTCATAAATTATTAAATTGGTACTTGAGTTCATTATTTCTATAGGTATCTAATTTGGCTTCCCAAGAAAGCTTACAAGCTTATGCATCATTCCACAATTAACCTATAATGTTTTTACTTACGCATTTTGAAAGTCATATACATTTTCAACAAGCAGAGCAACATACTAAGGGAACAAGGTAGAAGAGGTCCAAACTATGAGCAGGAGGGCATTGTCATTAGACCACATAAGTGATAATAAGCCTACTGATTTCAGTCTAGCTTTTTATCATTGTGTTACCAATTGTAAGCACTGTCAGTGATAAAATTTTCTTCTATAGTAGACCACTTCTATAGGCCCTGCCTTGGTATGGTACTGAAGAAGATATAGTTAAGGATAGTTGCATAGTTCATTTATGGAAACTTATCTGCATCACATTCCGAAGGCAAGTGTGAACTTTTCAATAAGGAGCAAATGTGCATCATCTCAAGTCATGACATTTTTAATTAGGAAACTATATCAAGACAAAAAAAATGAGACTAATAGGAGTGAGTAATCAATAAGCAGCAATTTTGGAATGTAGTTATTTTAAATGTAAAGAAAAAAGTACAATTTTATATAACATATGCAATCTAATGGCTTGAGAATATTTTTAGTATATATATATTAAACACAGGGTACTTGTTTGTAGTTTTCTGACTTACTTATTTTTAACTATTATCTAGTAGTTAGTGTATGTTTTTTGTCTTAATTTGAAAAAAATTTTAGTCAAAAAATAATACAAAAGTCAAAGTATAAATATGAAACATTACTAATACTATATTAGCTTTAGCATCTACTGTGTAGCTTTGGGCTAATTTTTTAAGATATCAACTTAATATCTCCCATATTAAGAGATATTGTTTTTATCTTTCATATCTACACCTAGAGCATTAACTCATTCTCATCACCATCATCAAAAGTTCTATTATGTTTTCAAGTGTATATCTGTTTCTTTACTTGGCCATAAACACATTAAAAGTATGTCATATTCCTCTTGAAGACTGACTTAGTGCAGTACATATTGTTGAATAAATACTTACTGAAGGATTGTGAAAAAAAAGTAGCACATGCTCATAGTAAAATAATAGAAGTAGAAGGTAAAGATAATAAAAATGAAGAAAATGAAGATCACAAACCTCTCACCAAACAGAAATACCCTTTTTTATGTATGCCAGTACATATCATTCAGACTTGATATATTTATAAATAAGTTATAAAAGGATTCAGGATATGGGTACTATTTTATAAACTGTTCTTAAAATGTAACGTATTGGGATGCCTGGATGGCTCTGCAGTGAACATTTGCCTTTGGCCCAGGGCGTGATCCTGGGGTCCCAGGAGTGAGTCCCATATCGGGCTCCCTGATGGAGCCTCCTTCTCCCTCTGCCTGTATCTCTGCCTCTCTCTCTCTCTCTCTCTCTCTGTGTGTGTGTGTGTGTGTGTGTGTGTCTCTCATGAATAAATACATAAATAATCTTTAAAAAATAAATATAACATATTATTACATAGGGAATAAAATTCTACAACAATCCCATTCAATGACCACATGTTACTCCATTATAAATATGAACTTTACACATTAAACTCATGTCAGGAAAAATTATCTTTGCTTCTATAAACAACATATTCTATAATAAGTATACTTATAGGCAAATTATTATATTCACTGTAATTGAATTTTTAGTGTAAATTTCTATAGGTGGGCTTTTCATAGCAACGGGTATGTATAGGGCCATTTTATATATGAAACTTTATGGTCACCTCACACATATAGGCAGCTAGTACTCATGAGAATTTCAAGGGACTGGAAAGATACTTAAGTCAGGAGGGGAGTAAGGAGTTAGTTAAAAAATGTTTACACATGGCAACAAATATTGTTAAAATATCACCTTAAAGACACACTTTGCTGCTTGAATTTTCTTACTCTAAAAGAAATTCTAAGGCATTATTGTCATAAGAAAATCAAAAATAAGCATATAATTGCACTCCATACAGGCAAGCCATTTTATAAGCAACATTTTTAAATTATTCAAATATTTATAGCAAAAATATAATTAAACATGGATATATTTTAATTTTTTTGACATACTATTGAATATATTTGATGTAAATTGGGCTCTTGAAAAGTGAGGAAGATTAAGGTCTACAAAGTCTTTATTTGTGACCCAGTTCAGGGTGTGTGATATATATTATTATCAGAAAGTTGTATCAGTTTGCAAATAATTCTTAAAAATTGTTGACACACACAAATCAATGGGATGAATTTCAAGGCTGTACTTTATCCGGAATTCTCTCTACTTTCCTGATGGAAATTCTGAAGTTCACCTACATGCCAAGGAGCAATATCTTTTTTAAAAATAATATACTGTTGATAATGAAACAACTCATTCTCTTTCAGATGATGATGATAGCTATCTAATAAAATATTAACACTTCATTTCCCTGATTCATTTAAATGGGATTTAAAAATACCATGTGCAATTTCAAACAGCAAAGGGAATAAAGATGTAAGAGGATGGGGAGGGAAGCTTAAACTTGGTAAGTCTGAGTCCTCACTCCAATTTTTATTTATTTATTTATTTATTTATTTATTTATTTATTTATTTTTAAAGATTTTATTTATTTATTCACGAGACACCAGAGAGAGAGAGAGAGAGAGACAGAGAGACAGAGAGAGAGAGAGGCAGAGGGAAAAGCAGGTTCCATGCAGGGAGCTGGATGTGGGACTCGATTCTGGGTCCCCAGGATCACACCTTGGGCTGAAGGCCATGCTAAACCGCTGAGCCACCTGGGCTGCCCAGCCCACTCCAATTTTTAAAGAGAGTATAATATATTTGATTCCATGAAGTATAATAGTGATTAGCCTAAGATAATTATAATGGCAACCCACAATTAGCTGGTTAATTTTCTGGCATATCAATTATTTTCTTTCCTCTCCTATCAATGGTAGATCCAAGGTGATCTAAAAGAGAGATTGTGCTGGCACCCTAATTCAGGAGTGAAATGTCAAATGCTTATCCAGGAACAAGGTAAAGGCGTGAATGAGACAAGAGAACCTACCAGAAGTGGAAACCAATGCACCTACTGCATGAGTGGCGAGGATTCGGTTAAAAGAGCACTGGGTGTTTTTCTGTATGTTGGTAAATTGAACACCAATAAAAATTAATTAAAAAAAAAAAAGAATACATGCCAATTTCCTTTAAACCAACCAATGACTTTATTTAATACTTCAAATGAGATTTAAACACTTTATCTGGCGCTGGCTATATCTTCAATGTCGACTGGAACTAATCTGCTCATAACATTCCAGCTACATTGTATGTTTCATGCATCTTTGTCTTTATTACTATACCTAGAATTCTATCCCTTACCTTTCCTATGTAATGGACACTTTCCTATTATCTATTGCATGGAATACTTCCTAATAAAACTCTTAACATTTCTATATTAATAACTTTATCCCACTGCATTCAATACAAATTTCAGCCAAAGCATCTAAGTCAGGGTTTCTCACCCTTAGAACTACTAACAATTTGGATGAGATAAATCTTGTTTTGGAGGATTGTCCTTTGCATTGTAGTATTTAACAGCATCTTAGGCTTCCACTAACTAGCATGCTTGTAGCATTACACCGAGTTCTGGCAATCAAAGGTATCTCTGGACATTGTTAAAAATTCCCAAGAGACAAAGTAACCTCAGATTTAAATAACTAATCCAGGCTTTTTTTTTTTTTTAATTGCACTTACTTGCTTAGAGGCATATCATCCCCTTTTATAGTACTGTCTCATTAAGAGTAAACATTACCGTGTCTGACTCATCTCTGTATCATCTGTGCCTAAACCAGGACCAAACTCCTAGAAAACACTTGAGAGAAGCATATCTAACATAAAATGAATTTATCCTTAAATTGTCTTGGCTATTGAAGGTGCCTAGTTAAATTCTTTCCCAGGAATTGCCCTGACTGAAGTTCACCTAAGATTTTGTACTTTCCCTGGGAGCAGCCACCTCCTGTCACAGGTTGATGTCAATGTCTAAAAGGCCTAGCCACTGGGACTCATTTCAGGTCATGTCTCAGAGGTTCTCAGCTTCTGAGCTCTTCATGGGATTGGCCGGCACCTCTGTTATCACAGTTCATTCTCTCTCTCTGCACAACCCAGCATTCCTACACCCTTACAGATGTTATTCTCAAGTGCACTCACTAATAAGCCTCCTGCACACATCTGTAGGGAGTGAGGTCTTTTCGTTGAAAGCTTACAGGATCAGACACCATTTGTCCTCCTGAATTATGAAGGTGATTATTGAAAGGAAACATTTGGAAATAAGCCATCAGTTGTCATATTAATAGAGATAAAATACTCTTCATAGACAAAAATACATTTATCAAACATTTATCAAATGTATCAAATACATTTATCAAATCAAGGTATTAGAATTTTCAATGTAAGGGAGAAATTATTAACAATTAGAAGGAAACGCAAATTTCCCCTATTCACAGTTAAGTCAAGTAGTTTCTTAACTGCCGTAGAGTACAATGTTTACTATATTACAAGTTGCTTTTTTTCCAGTTGAAAAATAATAAGTACATTTTAGTCTAAGATGATGATGAAGAAGAAAGAAAGAAAGAAAAAAAAAAGAGAAGAAAAGTAAAGAGGAGAAAGGAAAAGGGAAAAAAAGTGCACGAGCCAAAATTCCTGAGTTTGGCCAAAATCCAGCACAGTAAGATATTTAAAGAAAAAAACTAAGTCACAAATATTAACATCCATACTACACACTATGCGTATATCTTAATCATCATCACAAGTTGGTTTCAATGCTGCTTCTAACATAAAATCTAATTTCTGTGCTGCTTTCATTTCTTTTCCTAATTTTAGAGTCATTTTTTGGCAGTTTTGACACATATTTTTACAATGCTTATTTTTAATTTTTAAAATAAATCTTCTGCAGTGAAAAAATTTAATATCCCATCAATGTTAAGCAGTAAAATTAACATTAAAAATGTCACTGTAATTGCAAGCCTGAAAAAGAATAAAGACTTGGGAATGATCAAATGCAGTGGAACTTTATTGTTGAATATTTCAGGTATAAACTATTGCATGAATTAATATTTACTATTCAGAGTACTCACACTCACAAAACTAAATACAACAAAAGGTGGGTGAGGGATAACCAGCATAAGAAAATTATTCATATTTGTCAATGCCACCATTATATAAGGGATTTTATTACCATTAATCTTACAATTTGATCTTCAACTATTTGATTTTGTTCCTAATACCACTTCTACACTGTACTGCAGCAAGAATCTGGCTCATTTTCAGACATAATGAGTTTTACTTATCCTAATTATTATCACCTGCTCTCAAGATAGAACAGAGGAAAGTTTCATCCAAATTTTCATGTCAGTATCCATGTGTAGCGTCTACATTGTACTTATATAGACAAGTTTATTTCTCTTTAAATTTTGTTTTTTTTTTAATAAGAAAATAAATTTTGGTTTTAATGAGTCTCTCTGCCATGGGGAGAATGACAAAATTAAATATATTTAGGCTTCTTGGAGAGACATGAGCCTGTGGTCTTTCTCCCAACTCCAGACAATAATTGTAGTCACCTGGGATTTGATTCTCTAGTCCTTCCCCATACACATCCACACCCACCCTCTCTCTCTCTTTCTCTCTCACTCTCTCTCCCTCTTTCTCTCTCTCTCTCACACACACACACTGACAGGACTATATTTACTGCTGGGCATGGTCCTAGATCGTTATGTTTTCATCAAAGTAAAAAAAGTCCAGATGGACTCAAATTCTTTGTTCTCCATGAGACCATAGATTTCACTTGCCACTCTCCCCCTGACACTTTCTCTCACTGCTTGTCTCAAACACACCTCCTGAGATCTTTTTTTCCTCACTTGCTCCCCTGGGCCCTTCTCAGTGTCTTTCTCCATTGCACTGCCTCCTTCTGGTGCTCTTGCTCCACAGCCTTGGTGTTTCTGGGCCCCTGCCCCCCAACATTTGATTTAAGGCCCCTTCTCATGGGTCCTCTTACACGTCCTCTCCTACTCTCAGTCTGGCACCGTGGTAATAATCCCCTTTGTCTGGGATTCGCTCTCATACCATACTGCCTGCTGCTCTTCAGTCCTCTCCTGAGTTCTTACCTTTACTCCCACCCCTTCTCCTATTTTCTCCATCTTTCCCCTTCCTCCCCCTTCCTCACATCTCCACCTTTCTTAGGCAAAGAAGAGCAGATGAGGACTTCCTTCTGTGAAAACCCAGTCAGCTTTTTGGTTTTTGCTTTTTTCTTGAGAGCACAGGACGTTTTGTCTCTGCCAGCAAGCTGCTGACAATACAATCTGGAGGAAGAAAGGTCTTTCTTTAGGGTTTGAACACTCAGTTTAATAGAATTTGCCTTGGAACAGAAGACACAATCATACTAATAATGTAGTAGTAGTTGTATATACAATTTGTCTTGTTTTATTTGCTTTGAGTGTATATATAGCTTCTGTAACCGACATGAATAAAAATATAAATAAAAATGTAAATATAAATATATATGTATATATGCATATATGTGTATTTATATATATAAATTCTGGAAAAAATAAATAACAAAAACATTTGAATCTCCATCATTTTATTGCCATGATTATATACATTTAACAAAAGCAGATCATCCTCAGTGTCACGGGATTAAGGTTTATAGAAAGGAAAAGAATACCTAATTATTGTTCTATCAAATGGCAGTAAAAAAAAACACAAAACATCATTTCCATTAAAAAAAAGAAGTAATTTTTTCAACTAATATTTTAACTTGTTTAAATTCAATTAGTTAACATACAGTATATCATTAATTTCAGACGTAGAGTTCAGTTATTCATCCATTGTATGTAATACCCAGTGCTCACTACATCACGTGCCCTCTGTAATGCCCATCATCCAATTACTATATGCCCCTACCCACCTAGAGGAAAGTAATTTAATTTTAATATTTAATGCATTTTACTTGCTTTTGCTTGTTAGCTGACATTGGCATAGTGGCTTACGGTAGAGTTTCATCTATACTAAATCCATCAGCTATTCTGATAGAATTAGGCAATCACTTCCCAAGATGTGGAATTTTACTAATCTTGGCATTCTACACATTATTTTAGATACATTTTTCTTCAGTAAATTTATTTTTTGCTTGCTCTCCTACTGTAATGACAAATCAGTGTTTTATTTAAGATTGTCTATATCTAGATCAAAAGTATTTTATGAGAATGTTTGTTTATAATACGTCATACCTAAAACCAAAAATATGAGTCTTTATAGGTGATTATCCAGGAGGAGAAAAGCCCAATAACTTTTGCAAGAGGTCAGTCGTAATAGTACAAATGTTAAGTACAGTCAACAGGGAGTATTTATCTATGATAATTTTCATTTTATATCTATTATGCATATGGACAGCAAAATTCCATTTCCCTTATTCTACCTGATTTAGAAATAATCCTATAAGGCCTATCTATTATAAAGTAGTTTTTTTTTTAAAATAAAACAAATGAATAAACAAACTGGAAGCTAAATCAGATCTATAAATAGAACTGATGTTTGCCAGAGGGAAAGGGTGTTAGGGGATGGACAAAATGGGGAGGGGAGTAGGGGATACAGGCTTCCAGTTATGGAATGAATAAGTCAGGGTAATAAATGGCACAGGAGAGAGAATATAGTCAATGATATTGCAAAAGCATTGCATGGTGACAGATGGTAGCTACACTTGTGGTGAGCATGGCATAATATGTAGCGTTTTTGAATTACTATTTTGTATACCTGAAACTAATGAAACATTGTCAACTATACTAAAAAGATTTAAGTCTTTTTAAGTTTTTTGATAGTAATTTTAAGTAATTTCAGACATTTAAAAATATACCTCAGAAAGATACAGTTAAATGAATACATTTTAATGAAGAATTAATACTAGAACAATTGATTGACTTATTCAGTGGCTTACTTCTGTATTCAGTTGCATTTATGTGTTTCCTTCCTGTGTGTAGAGGTGGGAGGCCGAGAAGATGAGGTTGAATGAAGCAGCATGTATATTTTAAAGATTTGCCAATCTCCACAATTAGGTGGGTGCTATTATGTTTCAAGAATAGGCAATAAATTTAAAGATACCCAGTGAAATCTCCCCTGTGCTGAATTATTTCCAAATGACTTTCTGAATCCAAAATTGATTGGCGTGATAACTTTTTATTCCAAAATTTATCAGCGTGATAATAAAACACCCAAAATATATTTCTTATTTGTGTCTATTATGTTGAATAAAGAAACATGAGAGATATTTCAAAATTGAAGGACTTGCTTTGCTAAGACTTATAACCTATGTTGGATATAAAATGAAGATGCTGTACTTTATTGGAAAAACATTTTATGATAGCAATTCTAGATTTTTTTAAATACATCAAAAATAGTCGCAAATTCAACTATCATCTTTTTATACTGCTTTGGTTGCTGTTCTGAGGTATATCATAGTTATTACATTATTACAGCAAGGGTATGGTTTAAATTACAGAGCCATATCTGAATGAATTCCTCAACAGTTAATGTCTAAAAAGCAGCCATATTTGCACATACTGGGCTCTTTCTAAACCTGTGCATCACAACATGTAAAAATTTCTCTCTTTCTGTCTCTCACTCCCTACAAGATAAAGGAATTCCGGTGAGAGAAATGGTGTAGCTCCGGATTAATATGGAAATTTTAGCAAGGTAGCCAGTGTATTCTCCCAGAAACATCAATGTTATATGCAGAGTTTGTAAACAACTGTTTTTTTTTTCTTTTTTATGCTCTTGGTCAGCCCAATCAAGGATAGAATGCTCAGACCAACGTCTAGCTGACTGCTTATTATTTACCACTCTCGTAACTGTTCAAAATTCACTCTTTCCAAACCACTTATAATTTTTTTAAGATTTTTTGTTTATTTATTCACGAGAGACACACACAGAGAGAAAGGCAGAGACACAGGCAGAGGGAGAAGCAGGCCCAACGCAGGGAGCCCGACGTGGGACTCGATCTCAGGTCTCCAGGATCACACCCTGGGCTGAAGGCAGGCACTAAACCACTGAGTCAACCGGGCTGCCCAAAAACACTTATAATTTTATATTTTAAATCTTCTATGCCTTTTATAAATCATATTTTGTCTTTGTTTTTATGATAATGGTTTTTATGATATATTAGTTTCCCTTTTATAATCCCTGGTTATAGGATTAACATCAGTTTATCGCTGGTGATGCCTGAAGCCATGGTACTCATCTTATGCAAACTTGATTAAAATGAACTAACCAACAGTTAATACAATCTTGTACTTACTAAGGTCTGAGATGGGTCATAGAGCAGACTGAACCAGCTTGTCAACAGTTTATAGAAAAGGTAGAGGTTCACATGGGTTTTACATGGTTTTCATTATGGTCTCTTGGTTTCCTTTATTGAGTATCATCATGCAGCCTGAAATTGGGGGTGTTACCATAGGAGTCTAAAAGGTATTGGACATGTTTCTTGGTGGCTGGAGGACAGAACATATTCTGTGTAATTGAGAACAGGTCTTGGTAACCCAGCAGGAAGTCTTAGATTTCTCAGATATTTCTCTTGCTGTATCACATTCTTCTTCTCTTTTTTTAATTTTTAGTGTGATTGATATACAATGTTTTTGTTAGTTTCAGGTGTACAACATAGTAATTTAATATTTGTATATGTTATGCTATGCTTGCCACAAGTGTAGCCACCATCTGTCATCTATACAATGTTGTTAAAATATCTACTGTATTCCCTGTGTTGGACCCTTTATTCTCTTGACTTATTCACTCCATAACTGAAAACTATCTCCCACCCTCTTCACCTATTTTGCCCATCCCTCCAACTCCCTTCCCTCTGGCAACCATCAATTTTTTTCCTTTGTAATTATAGGTCTTTTTCTTTATTAAAGCCTTACATGAATATACTCTGTGGAGTCTCATGAGTCTTTCAATGTTATATGTGTAGTCATTGTCCCTTGTATATAAGTAAAATTTGCAGGATAATTACCTATATGTCTTTGAGTTATTCTTTGACTTAACAAATAACTCTATTTTTCTGAACTGTGCTGATTACAAATCTAATTGTTTGTGTGTGTGTGTGTGTGTGTGTGTGTGTGTGTGATATAAATCCCTCAGAAATACCTGAGGACAAAACCTATTAAAGAAGATTTTCTATTCTGCAGAAGATGTTAACATCTATTGTAGTTGTCACCTTTGTATCAAGAGGTTTTAAGAAAGGATTGGAAGATTTGTAAGGATCATATTATAAAATAGCTGAAAGATGAGGCCGGTGTCTTTGTTATAGAACCTCTAAATCCTCATCACAAGTATTTTATATTGCCAGTTATGGTAAAGATTTTCATGGTATCAATACATTTCTGTTCTTCGTGTCTTGTGAGATTGTGAAAGAACATGATAACTATATATCACATGGTTTGCTACAACCCAGATCAACAATGACATAGTCACAGTGTACTCCCAATTATGTGTTACCTTGGTTCAGATAACATGTTGATTATCTAAAGCAACAACTAAAGCAACTGTTGTTGCCTTTCAGAGACATGAATGAGTCTGTGCTTATTTACAATAGCCCTCTATAGATACAAGAACACATGCCTGTTTTACATGTCACAAGCCTATGGCATAACAAAATGGTATTTGAAGAATACTATGGGCTTAAGAAATGCTGGTATATTGAGCTGCTGGTGGTAGAAAGTACATCTTTATCCATTCATATGCCAATAGACATCTGGGCTCTTTTCATATTTTGGCTATTGCTGCTATTGTGGATACTGCTGCTGTACACATTGGGGTGCATATTCTCCTTCGAATTACTGTGTTTATATCCTTTGGATAAATACCTAGTAGTGCACTTGCTGGGCCATAGGGTAGCTCTATTTTTAACTTTTTGAGGAATTCCATAGTGTTTTCTAGAGTGGCTGCACCAGTTTGCAGTCCCACCAGTAGTGTAAGAGGGCTCCCCTTTCTCTGCATCCTCGTCAACACCTGTTGTTTCCTGAGTTGTTCATTTTAGGCCTTCTGACTGGTGTGAGGTGGTATCTCATTGAGGTTTTGATTTGTATTTCCCTGATGCTGAGTGATGTTGAGCAGTTTTTCATGTGTCTGTTGGCCATTTGTATGTCTTTGGAAAAATGACTTTTTTCCATTGGGTATTCTTTCCTTTGTCAAAGATGAGTTGACCACAGAGTTAAGGGGCCATTTCTGGGATCTCTATTCTAATAACTTTTCTGCACTCCCATTGCACATTATTCATGATTCTGGATAATTATAATTGATAACATTTGTTGGATATTTACTAAGCACAAAAGTATTATCTTTAAAATTTAAATATATTATTGAATACATAAATTTATTATATATTAAGTGGTAGTGCTACCACTTTAATCAAGTTTTATCTGATTTTTAAGAACCTGATACTCCATCCCTAAGTAACAATTCTTATTAAGAATTGTTTTGAAAATTGAATGTCTTGATTCTCTCAGTAGACTGAAATAAACTAAAATGCTAGAGCAGAAGCCTATCTATTACGGTTGACGACTAGTTGCTAAGCTATTGCCTGGCAGTTAGCTTATGCTTGATAATTAAAAAATGAGCGAAAGAATGATATAATTGATTTCAGCACTTCCAGAAAATTGAGTATTTAATTTGTAAGAGTTCATTTCAAAAAGGGGTTACTCATGGAAGCTTTAATTCTAACACTGAGTATACACATTATCTTCATGTTTTTTCCAAGATATAAAATTCCAGTAATATAAAAAGTGAAAGGCATTATCTTAGGTAATAAATTTCTGACCACAAAGGATTTTTTAAATTGCTATTGAAATTATTAATTATTTCAGCCACTAAACTGGAAGATTAGACAGGCAAGGAGGCAGAGAAGATGGACAGTATATGTTTTGCAATATAAAATTGAGGTCTTAACCATTTATGGTATTGACACTTTTCAAAGGAAAAAAACAAAAACAGTTTCAAAAGCCTGTGTATATTCCAATTTGTGAAATTCCCTTCTACTCAACTAAATTTATCCTGAACTTTCAAATCTTCAAATGGAATTTCTTCCTGTGCTCAGCTGTCGAGAAATTTGCAGTATGGCATTATACAGCTGTCAAATTCCACCCACGGGACCTGATTTGGCAGTTTACACAAGCAAAACTTCTACTGACACTAGGGACAGTTACCATTTTTAGAATTTGTTGGGAATGAAGAAAAAGAATTGCTTCATTTGGAAGAAGCTTCTTAGAAATTATTTTATACATAAAAAGAGAAAATATAAAAAGAACCAAGCTTTTCAAAATATATTTTAAAAAATAAAAACTAAGCACATATTTTAATAGCAAAAATTCATGAACATATTAAATATGTTTTCATATTATGTCTTATTGCCCAGGCAAAAATCAATACTAAGTTTCTCATTATATGCCTTAATATCTACGATATAGAGAGGGAATTGGCAAAATTAAGAATCAAATACGACAAAAGTGAGTGAACGAACTCAATGAATTAAAAGTGTCATGATACAAAACATGAATCAAAGTAATCACTTTTTAAAATACATTCAGGAGGAAGAGTTAAAGAAATGGAAGGCTAGAAAGCTATTGCAAGATTTTGAAAGGGAAATGGTCAATCTGCAAGCTTATATGTAAGTCTCTACCCAAAAGTATAACCAATATCTTTACATTTGAAATAACATAAAGCAAGATTAAGAGGCTAAATGTTGAAAATTGGGAAGAGAAGTGTTTAAGACGAAGTCTTACCAGATAAAGTCTCAATTATCAAAGCAAAGTGGAGTGATTTTATCACACCTCATTAAGGTTACAACGTTGGGCTGCTTGGAATTAGTTGTAGGAAAGTCAGGAGTGTTATGATTCTTCTACCAATTCCTCTGTCTTGGGAAAGTAGTAGATTTGGCCCAAAACTGAAACTGAGCATATCATATCTAAAGGTACTAAGCAATATATTGTGCAGGCTGCCCAGAATGAAGACAGACTGGCTGACATGGCACACTTCCTTTCATACCATAAAGGAATGGTAGAGAGGGGCAGAAGCCCTTCTTGCTCTTTGCCAGCACCCCATTCATGGAGCGCTCCAGTGTAGACATTCCATCTACATCCCTAGAGCCAATGGGTTATTTTTCTCCCAATGAAATATACTTAAATTATCTATAGCAATTAATAGTCATGTCCTTAGAAATGAAACATAAATCCAAGAACTGTCAGACATTTAAGGGCAATCAGCAGCAAAAAGCAAAGGCTTAAGAGTAAACACATGAAACTGTATTGGAACCCATAGTCCCTGCTTTGCCAATTTCCTTTGCGATGTATACACTGGACTTGTGCATTTCCAGGTTGCAACGCCTCCAGCCCTGAGCTGGATCCCAACTCTTGGATGAACTCAGAGATTTTGCTCTTGAAAGTATCTCCTCTCCCTAATGAATCATTATTTTTCCCCCTCAGTTACATTAATACCTTATACAAATATGCTATGCTTTATTGTAAAACAAAACAGAGACTTCTCTGGATTTTTTTTATCCTGCATCTTGTGGGCAAGCACTAAGTTCCAATGTAAAATCAAATGTCACAAAAGGTTTCCTATTTTCTGGACCTCCAGCCCAATCAGACTTTCAGTTGTCCAGGGTCACCAGTTAGGATATGCATTACCAGACCCTAAAGCCAATTAGGATTTGGAAACTGGGAACCATCTAACCAAGCAGCGGACACCAAGCATATGCCCGAAGAGAGTAGAGGCAAGTGGTTGAGTAAATCATGCCCTGTTCAATCTGGCATTGTCTACACAGCTTTCTGGTGGTTGCAGGGGCAGCTGCAGCCCTTACTTCCTCCAAGAGAACTAATTCCTCAGTCAATCACTATAGCTAGATCACAAAAGGAGAGCTGTCACTTCTGGGAGGAAGAAACTTATTTGACACCCACACTGTAGTGTGTTTACTATTTAACAAGCAGAAATATATCTATTTGAGTAGATCATATATGACAACAAGGATGTCATCGACAAAGATGTGATCACCAAAATGCAGCAGATGGCTTTTCTGAAAATGTCTGAGACTGAGACTCTGAAAAAGGATATGATTATTTTGTAGAAGAGTAAGTTTTCAGCTCACAAAGCAGAAAATGAGAAAAAAAAAACTTGAATGATATCAGTTAAAACAGCAAGTAATGGATGAAGTGATCAAAGTCCAAATAGATGAAAAATTAAACTTCAGTCTATGGAAGAGCAGCATTAAAAAAATATTGTATCCACTGAATAAAAGTAATGTGAAATGAGGACAAAAAAGTGGTAGTAGCATTGCATACCCAGCAAGATGGGCCTCTCACCCAGATGCACGGGGCGGGGGGGGGGGGGGATGCACTGAGGGTGCTGGCTTTCAGGCCTCATAAGAACCATGCAAACTTTATAATATTAAATATTTATCGGCATCTGTATTTATATACAGACGCTGACAGCTCTAGATGGAAGTAAATGAAGATTTGTCTTGAAATCTCACAGCTCTAGAAGTAGCATCAGAGTATGTGAAGAACAGCTGGGGAAAAATGCAGTCAGATGGATTGAGCAAGAACAGTGCAGGGATAGCAAGAAGTAATCTCATATATACTTACCTGCCAACTGATGAGGGCAAAATCGCATGGCCTTCTTTTCCTAGGTTAAAGTGCAAAGAAATTGAGCCACCAGTTAGGTGGCAGGCCACCCCCACAGGCTAAAGCTGACAAGTACAATGTTACTTGCAATGCAAAATTAAAAAGTCGATCTATATGAAACAATCCATTAATTAACCAGTTTTTGAGTAAACATTTGAAAAAGGAGTATAAGGATAGTGCTTACAACAACCAATGATTTTGAACACTCCCTCTTATTTCAGTAAAAATGTGGTCTAATCTTAACATAAAAATAACATGCAAAGAGAAGTCAATGTGAAGAATAACTCAACAAAATAAGTATTAACTACATCATAAGTAAGCTGCTGATAATGATAAAAACAAAAACAATGGCAGAATAGAGCAGAAAACAATGACTTATCACGTTCCACTTCCTGCTTCTGTGATGAAATGAAATATATTCCTGTGAAAAATTGATCATTCCTATACAAAGAAGATATAATTAGTTGTACCCTGCCTTTTTTGTAAATGTCATCGGTGTAAAGAGGCTATTTTTCCTCTGGTTCACAAAACAGAAGATCCAAAGCAACCCTGTAAAACAGAAAGTAGGGAAACATGGAGGCAACAAAGAATTTTGGCAAGAAAGGAAAACTGGAAGGTAAAGCTGAGACAGACAGTCATAATCCCAGGCTATTAGAGCTGGAATGGCCCTTAGAGATAGAGATAATCTTGTCCAAAGCACTCAATGTTTTTGTTATATCTAAAGAGCTGAAGTGATTTTCAAGGTTGCACAATTCCTAAGTGAAAGAAAGAGAACCAGAATCCTTATCTCTTGATTCCCAACCCTGTGCCCTGGTCTCAGATGACTGAAGATCCAAATTGCTCCACTTTTTCTGGGAAGTTTATAGAAAATTGGAACACATATCTAACTCACATCCAAAGTACATGATCCAGTGAGTTCCTGCAGATTAGGTACATTATCTATTTCAATCTGATATTCTCTGTGTTTGTAATAGAGTTGCAGAAAGCAGGCCAGACTCACATTCTAAGGGCCAGCCTTCAGAGTTTTTACATGTAAGGGTATGGATATGTTTATTTTTAAATAGAATTTAAAGATTAACAGTGATCTACTGTCAGCATATGCACAATGTATAAGAGATTTTCTTAGACTTCCCAAATATCCATTCTCTCTTCCTACCTTTCCTTCACTTCAATTTTTACCAGGGCACATTGCCTTTGAGCTGATGATGCACCTTCTAGCCTCCCTTGCAGTTGCATGTAACAATATGATTAAATTCAATCCAATCAAACTGAGCAAGAGTACGGAGTACAAGTTCTACATAACATCCTTAAAAATACAGTTAATTGCCTCACTTCCTCCTTCTCCTTCTTGTTCTCTGAAAAAAATGGACACGACTGAAACATCCCCTTTGATTGAAGAGAGGACAAGACATATATTAAGAATGGCAGATAGGGGTGCCTGGATGGCTCAGTAGGTTAAGTGTTGGACTCTGAGTTTTGGCTCAGGTCATGATCTCCAGGTCATGAGATTGAGCCCCACGTTGGGCTCTGTGTTCAGTGGGGAGTCTTCTTGAGATTCTTTTTCCCTCTCCCTTTCTTCCCCTTCCCTTGTTCACACTTGCTCTTTCTCAAATAAGTAAGTAAAATCTTTTTCAAAAATAAAGGCAGATATTCTTTTTTTCAAGATTTATTTGAGAGAGGAAGAAAGAAAGAAAGAAAGAAGAAAGAAAAGAAAGAAAGAAAGAAAGAAAGAAAGAAAGAAAGAAAGAAAGAGAAAGAAAGAAAGAATGAAAGAGCCTATGGGGGTTGTGGGAGAGGAGCAGAGGGAGAGAGAGAATTTCAAGCAGACTCCCCACTGAGCACAGAGCCCCACATGGGGCTCAATCTCACCACCCTAAGGTCATGACCTGAGCCACAATCAATAGTATGAGGCCCAACAGACTGAGCCACCCAGGCACCCCAAGAATGGGAGATACTCTTTTAAGCTTAGGCCAATATGAATAACAGGGAATTATGAGTATTTTTAAGTTCCCTTGTCAACCAAGAAGGTGTATAGATTCAACATTTAATTTTAAACATGGATAGACATACTTTTAGATAAACATCATAAATCCATATATATAATCTAAGTGTGATAAAGAATATTTTTAAAAGGATCTAAGCCACAGATTTGTATAAAAAGGTAATTCCATGAATCTGTGAGGAGTTCTAATAGAAAAGTCAGGGCCACTTCACTGACAAGAACAAATCTAAATGCTTTGAGGAGTGACCTCAATACTGAAATTAGAAGCACTCAAGAAATGTCGATTAAGGGATACCTTAGTTCAGGAACTCAGCGAATGTCCTCACTGGGATCCATTTTTTTAGTCCATGGAACTCAGAAAAGATGTTGCTGCTTCAAAAGACTCTAAGGATCCAATAAATTCATTCTTTTGGGATCGTTCAACCGAACACAGTCAAAGGTATTTTGCAGTTTTTCCTTGTTTCACCTGTGGGAATATTGCTTCTAAGTTTAGATAATGATGTTGTCACATGGAGAACTTAGAATGGCATCAATAAAAATCTGCTAACGCTTATTTTTAGAAGGAAAGGGAATGATTTATAAGTTTCTTCCTACTTTTGAGTCATGTCATGAATCACTGTGTATGCCAGATCTGTTCTGTTTCACTTCATGCCTCTTTCTTCCATAATCACGCCCACAGACAGCAGCTGAGTAGAAGATGTGAATCCATATCTCTATATTAAATTATAGTCAAACATTTAAAAAAATTTTGCATGCCAGATTATCTAGATGAGATCAGTGACTTTTCATGTTATAAATTATGAGGAATTATTAATATCTGCAACAGTAGCTTAGATTGATTTTAAAATGTGCTGTTGAATGTTTGTTAAAATATATGGAAGAGAAAGCATAACTGAGATATACTGTAAAAGAGAGAGAGAGAAAGGGTCTCTGTGTTAGGACAGTTAGATCGATTCTGATAGAGTCTTTGAACCACTAGGTTCTTTTTAAAATGTAAAGGATAACAGTGCTTGTATTTTTTTCTCTTTTCTTTTTTTTCTTTTCTTTCTTTTCCCTTTTTTTACTGCAATGGTACTGAGAATGTGTGTTTACTAAAAATTATGCAAATTCTGTGCAGAAAAATATAAAATTTATACATGAAATCTTGTAATTTTTTAGAATTCTTGTAGAATTAAAAGTAGCAATCTTCCAGAATTTTTGTTATAATTAAATGGATTAAGTTATGTCCAGATTTTACCTGTGCATGGACCACTGTACATTTTATTCTCAATTGTATGTGATATCATTACTCTTACTAACAGAATTATTACATGATATTATTCAATTTGATCAGTTCTAAAGAAAAAAATGCACATGTTCCTCCATGTCTGTAAAATGTCTCATTGATTTGACTAAATCATTTTCCCACTTGTTTAAGGCTTATGTTTGAGGTTCTGTGAAGTACAAAGGCCTGCCTAAGGCATTTCTTCAACTGCAGTGGACTCCCCATCTCACATTTAAGAGGAGAGTTGGTTACATATACTGACTCTTCTCCTGTTTATTCTCTTTACTCCTTCAGAACCATTGTCTATCTAGTCTCTGCCTTTCTCTGCTTTCGTTATTTTCTAGGAGGCCAATCTCTGAGGACTGTATCAGCAATGTTCCCTTCCCTTCCCATTTACCTTTTGGCTGAAGTTAATCAAAGGGAATTACCATCAAGAGAGTGGATAAAGGGAGAAGAGAGAAGTCATGCTATTTATTCCTCAACTCTGCCCATTCCAGAATACCTTATTTTTGGAATGTTTGGATTATCTCATAGTTGGTCATACATTCTGTGGCAGCCAACCAGTTCAGAGACAGAGATACCCTTGAGGGGCAGGCCACATCACCTTGAGAATGCAGTCCGTAATGCAAATACTAAATGTACATTCTATTTCTTCCTTTTAGTTTAAGCTCACCCCCTAAATGGAGTGTTGGCCATGTATTGAGGTGACTCTTTACTCTGGAAAGGGAAATACTCAGACCTTCTGCCTCTGAACTGACTTTCCTGTTTCCTAGGGAACCAAAAGGCTACTATGGTCTTCTAGTTAAGAGTGGTTAGATGAAAGATGTCTCAGTATGTCTCACAAATAGTTTTGTGGGACTGGAGAAGTCAGCTATAGTTATTTTCTCATTCCAAAATGTATAATAATGATATATACTTATCAACTGAGTGAAATCTCACAAGAATAGTCAAGGCTAATTAGGTAGGCAGGGCCAGGTAAAACTGCCTCTCATCTCTCACCAAAATAATAACCAAACACATCACTATATATTTGAGAAGATTATAGATGTTAGTGCTATTACTAAAAATCTAAATGATGCTAGGGAAATAATTCCCATCATATCCTTATTTAATTTGCTTGTTTGATCATTCGAAAATCAGTTGGGTCTTGGATAATAACTGTGGGTTATCATAAGCTTATTCAGGTAGTGACACTAAACACAGCTGTGATTCCAGATGTAGCATATAACTATGGCAAAGCAACACATCCGCTGTTTTGTAGCCATCGAACCAGCAAAAGCTTTCAATTCAAGAACTGAGGGGACAAATCTTCCAACTGTTAAACTATTAGAATCTTGATTACAAGGAGACAAATGGAAGTGAGTAGGACTATACTCAGGCCTTCAGGCATTCTCTGGCTGCCTCTTGTTATTCTTGTCCCAATAAAGCACACTGAGTAAAAATTCCCAATACATCAAAGGGCTGGATGAGGTTAGAGGACATGGAATGCTGGTATCAGGTCTGTGTAGTATCATCTTACACTTTAAAACAAAGTACAGAAGTGAAGGCTGTAACAATAATTATTTAATTATTTAATATCTACTGCTCTTTCCTGCTATCTTATATGAAATTTCCTGGTGATAATTGAATTAAAATCCCCCTATAAAGAGAGGCTGATGAGATTTTTGTATTTTCTCTGGTTTTGTTGACTTGATTCTTTTCTATCTTATATAAACGATAAGCACTGATTTTTTTTTTCTTCCAATTCATATTCCTCTACCTTCTTACCTGTTCTGTACCCTGGGAAGTTCTCTATAACTTTATCATTCAGACTCCTTTTTCCTTCTGATATATGGTTGACTTTGACCAATGGGAGGCACAAGAATGAGAGATGGAGGTAGCAATATCTTCCCACATGCATCCTTCTACCAATGTCCATGCCTACCATTGAGTAGCTCCTCTCTCTTATTCTGGATATTGTTACCATCCAAGTTGAAGTATCAGGAGAAGGACTACTGTTAACAGTATTTGGATATTTCTGATCCTAGATGCCTCAGTATTACTGTTGGTTCTCTTATCCTTGTACAACAGATCAACCTTGACTGTCAGGTCAACCTTGACTGACTGTATACAGGTACATTGCTTGGGTAGTAGAAAACAGCATTTCATTTAGAGGCTATAGATTGTAATGAATTCTAAGAAGTGTCAGATAAAACAGTGTATCAAACATGGAAATGGTATTTTGGAGAGGTATTAAAAAACTTATGAAATGGTTGTCATTCTCAAATCTAAGAAAACATGAGAAATGAATATAAAACTAATCTAAAGTTTGCCAATATCATTGCCGGTGTAATTCTAATTACTTGAAAAAAAACCTCAAAAGGAAAATTTTAGGATACAGTTTGTGAAATAAATTATTAAATAGAAAAAATTAGTAACTAAAAATAAGAGGAAAGCCTAATTTCTAATAGGTTATAAAGGCTTTATATGAATTTTTAATAAATTTAGGTGATGCACTATTAATCCAGTATCTTTAAAAACAATGGAGGTGCCTGGGTGGCTCAGACAGTTAACCATCTGCCTTTGACTCAGGTCATGATCCTAGGCCCCCCGGGGCCTGGAGTCCTGGGATCAAGCTCTGCATCAGGCTCCCTACTCAGCGGGGAGTTACTTCTCCCTCACCTTCTCCCCTTCCCTCTGTTCATGTCTTCTCTGTCTCTCTTTTTGCTCTCTCTCTCTCTCTTTCTCATTCTTGCTCTCTCTCTTGAATAAATAAATAAAACATTAAAAAACTCTAATTCTCCCTCATAAATATATCATAAAACTGATACTACTATTCATATCTATATGACAACTTCATGACTTGGAAAATAAAGCAGACACTTGATTTTCTTCTTTACCCTCAACAAAGATATTACTTCTGTCATTTTATTTTTATTTTTCTGATACCTAAGTGTAGCTAAACTAATATGACAATGTCCCCTTTCTACAAGAGTCTATAGAACAATTGTGCTGAAACTTTCATGTGAATGTAGTCACTTGAGGGAGCTAGTTAGTCCTAGATGCTACTCCTGGGCTGCACCCAGGAGAGTCTAATATAATGGATCCTAATAGGCCAAAAAAAATTTGCCTTATAAAAATTATGTGATTTCAGACCACAGAAGTCCTATACAGGTAAGTACAAAAGTCCTATCCCATTCAACAGTAACATTTACTTGGCTTATCAATCACCTGCATATAGTAAAATGGTTATTATAAATAAGTAATTGTTGTGTCAACAATTAAGCAACAATAGAAATTAAGAAGGCAAACTAACAAAAAAATCTAGGGGAGACAACAATAGGTCAACATTTAGTTATTTGTCTTTTCTTTCTAATTTTTTTCTTTCTAATTTTGTGAAAAGGATACATACTATGTGTATATACAAATATATCTATATAATTGAATTTTCACAATGGGATTGAAAGAAGAAAGTTTCCACCTACAGAATACTGGTAACAAAATGACTAATGAAATTATTCTGAAAAATGCTGTATATTTCTACAGAGTTGTTTCTTTCCAATATTGTCAGAAACCCTACAGTTTGTAGTTTGATTTTGTATCTTTTGTGCACTCATAGGCTATCAGGAACAGGGAGAAAGCAATCTTCTCAAAAGGTTTTATCACATATCACTTGATTCCTGCCATAGAATATGGAAGAGCCAGGCCTAATTGCTTAGCCTGGGCAACAGCTGGCAAAGATGTAAAGCAAAACACAGAAGTTTGAAAATTACCATCTTTGAACATACAGGATAGGGGAAAGAGGGAATGATTCACTGAGATAAATTTAGAAAATAATTGTTGAGAGATAGACTCTGTTAATCTGTAAGAATGCATAGAAATTAAAAATGAACATGAAGGATATACCTTCCAGGGGGAAGCAAATTGTACAAACAACACAAAGCCAGGTAGAAATAAAAAAGATATAGGAAACACTTCTAAAGAATATACATTAGATTACTTTTCATTCTCTTTCCAATTATCTCAATTAAAGAGAAAATAAAGAACATAATCAGCCTATGAATTACAGAGACAATATAGCTTCATTATGCATTTTATTATGTATTTATATTTCTATGACATAATATATGTCATAGAATTATGCATTTATATTTCTATGACAAACTTCCCTCAAACTCAGAGTCTTCAAACTATGAGATATATTTCTCATTATTCTGTGGGTCAAGAATTCATGCAGGATTCGGCACTACATGACTTGTCTTGCCCGTGCATGAGGCTCAATTCAACTTGGAACTTGCCTGGAACATGGTATCCAGGAAGGACTCATGCATTTGACCAGCAGTTGAAGCTGACTATGAGCCTTGATTCTCTGGTCTCTCTTCTCTAGCAGTATAGATGGTCATCAAGTAGAAGCAACCAGACCTCATACCACCTAGTCAAAGAATAGAAACAGTGTCACTCCAAGTTCAATCCAGATAAAAGAAAATAAGAAACTAAATCCTTTTCTTGTTGGGATGCAGAACATGTAAACACAAGGAAGTGAAGAATTTTTAGCAGCTAACTTTGGAGAATATCCATCACAGTACATTTGAAATTCTGTGCCATATATCAACTATATGTTTTTTTTCCACAAGGTTTGAAATAATGTATATCTAAATTTCATTAGAAAATGTATCTGTAATTGCATAAACAAAAAATTGACAACCAAATAATTGGAAGGTGCATATATACATTACTGCCATATGAAGAATCAGCTTCAGCTAGAAAACATAACATAGTAACCAAATTATGTAAATTTCATTTGAAAAAGATTGTTGTTTATATGAATGAGAATTTTTGCCATAATTTTAGTGAATACTTTTATTTTAATATTACTCCTTTGTAATTTAGATGTGATAATACACTATAAAAAATAAAATGACCACCATTATATGAGAAAATCTATGACAAAATAGATAATTTTAGTAAAATAAGTTAAAATGTTAATAAATTAACAAAAATAATCTGCAAAGGATTGAGATTTTAGGAGTTCTAGAGATCCATTTCCCACCTCCCTACACATATTTTTGTTATTCCTGTAGGAAAACTTGAGTTGAATTAGAAACTAACCCATGTTCCTATGATACAAGTGAGGTATAACAGTAAGAAAAATTTAGATTCTCAATCTGGTCAGCTAATATCAACTAGAAGAATATTCCATTTCCAAAATTTCATAAGATAATTTCATTATGCAAGTAAAGTTGAGTGTATAAGAAGTAAGTCCCACACTAAGAATATAGCCTTCTGGGATAAATAAGAAAATTAACCAACAATGAATAAATTCCACTTCTTAGGTCGATGCACTGAGGAAGAATGAGTTACTAATTCAGAAACAGGCACACAATAGAAGGTTGGATCCAGTAGCCAGCTAAACCTTGTGTGCTCGGGTGATGAACTGAGACCTGAGCAGAAATAACTATCCACTTTTGATTTTTTTTTAATTCTAAAAATAAGAACCTGTACCAGTCAGGGCACAATTTAAGACAATTCCCTAGTGTTATATCTATTACCATATCTATTGTGAAGCAGAATGGATCCTCTAAAGCAGACTGTAAAAATCACCCTACCATGAAACCAAAGGTAAGAGATATGTTAGAGAATGTAAGGAGAAGGTAACATGCCTCTTTTGGTCCATTATACAGAGGTAAATCATCCTTTTTTCTTTATTAAAACATTTTTTATTAGTAAGCAGTTTATACAAATAGTCAAATATCTATTCAAGTTATGCTAAGGAAATTAGATTTTATCTTGATAGTGGTAGGGAGTCGTTGAAAATTATAAGAGGAAAAGTGACAAGATTTAGAGGCTTACTCTAGTAGCAATGTGAAAAAATAATAAAATATTTTGGTAAAAATCTATTGGCAGAAGTTAAGGAGAAACTAGAGAACAAGAAAGAAATTAGAAAGAAACTAGAAAGTTAAGAAAATCCTAGAAAGGATTGGATGAATGTGGAGAGGAGATAAAGAAGTAATGAAACCAATCATGATTATTAATATGATACTGTAGAAAGGATCCAATAATTTATTGAATTAGAAAAGAGAGAAGAGAAGTTGAGTTTGTTAGATGTGGGTGAAAATAGCATTAATCAAGATTCATAATAGAGGAGGAACACTAGTTTTGGGGAAAATGAACTCACCTTTGGGTGTAATGAATATGCTGAAAGGAAAATAAGATGTTTTGTTAATATCCTTAGCAACAACAACAAATATTACTGTTTTATTTTAAATAAAGTAATGTTGAAATACAAGATTATAATCTTGCAGTTTCTTTAATGTCTGTTGTGGCAAACAAATTTATTCACATCAACACCTACTGATTACACACCATGTATTTTCATTGATTTATTTATCCATCATTATAAGATTGGCATGATTTCACCTGATTATAGGAAATTACTGAGATTCTCTACCTTATTTGTTTCTACAAATGTGGAAAAATAAGTGGGTAATTTTAAGAGATGTTTCTCTGAATATAACTATGAATCTTATTTCTTCCACAAAGTAAAAACTTCTATTGAAAAAATAAATTTACCCACAAATTTGTTCTGAAAGTATTCCACTGAACATGACCTCATTGATTTTGTTTTAAATAACCTCACCAGTATATAAAATGCATAATTATCCTGGCTAGTCAAGAAGAATCTCACAGACTGCCATAAAAAAGAAGTGATAAAAAATAGGGAAGTCAATAAAATTGCCTGACATAGAAATGAAGAGGAAAAATAAGAGGTTTCTGATAAATAGCCAAAACAGTCATGTATATTTTGCCACCTATCTTTTAGTAATTCTTCAATCAAAGACATTCAAAATGTTACTTGATTTTCAAGATAAAAACTTAATTATAGTAATATTCTTATAATTAAAGGACAATGCAAATGTACTATATTCCTCATATATATTTTATACTTTCTACATGAGAATGTAACTTAATTGAATTACAAGTAATTTGGAATTGTGAGTCATCATTTTGTATGAATCACACTTTGGTAAATTCTACTATATTTAAATAATACATATATATGTATAGCGTCTGTTCTCAGGTGTGCATTTTTTCAATATATTTTATGTACAATTATTTTTCAAAGATTTAACACAGCAATATATTTGGAGATATTATTTAATAAATGGTTTAATATTGTTTTACACACTGTGGGTAGCTGCTGTAAACAGCAGTGTACAAGGTCCAAGGGTTTTCTCCACAGATGAATGCTTTAACAAGAAAATGATGCTTTATGTGAGCTCCTAGGATGGGAATAATATACAAAAAACTACTCAGAAAGAGTGACGAAGCTGGCACAGGACAGGTGTTCTGAGACATTAGAAAAAGGAGAGTTGAGGTTTATTTCCATGTAGAAGAAAGGGATACAAAAGCTCAGAGGTGAATAGAAATATGATGTGTTCAAGAAATGAATACAACTTAGCTAGGGCTTAGAGTGTGAAGAAGAGAGTCAAAATATGAAAGAAAAGAAATGAGAAAGAATCAGATGTTGGAAAACCTTGTAAAACAGTAAATTGGTTTGATTTTTGTCAAAAGGGCAATAGAAGTTCCTCCAAAATTTTTAAGTAGGGGTAAATATTTTCAAATCTTTATAACAGAAAGGTAATTCTGACTGAAGTGTAGAAGACACCTGGAGACAAATAAAAAGTTGGAGCTAGAAAAAAAGATTTGGAGCTAGAAAGTATTCTTCATAGACCTTTAGTGGACAGAAAACATAAGTTAGTGGTAGAAGTGGTATAGAGAAAAGTAAATTAATTAAATCAAAAGAAATCAAAATAAAAAATTAAGCAGGATCAATAAATAGTTGTGAGTTTTAAAACTGGGAGTTTTTATTCTGTGTTTCTGCCTGTCACAATACAATAAGACCATTTCTTTCATACAGTAGAGTTTCCCATAAGTTAAAAATTACAACAAAATTGGCCTTGAGCCCTATCCTCATCTGAGAAGGAGAGAAACAACTCTCAAGAAAGTCAAGCTATCCATAGTTTTCTCTAATGTTGGAACAGATCAATACTTCAATGAAAAAAAATGTACTCTAATCACCAGTTATTACAAGGGAAATCCAAGAAAAAATAATGCAGGCTGAAAAGAGTGGGATAATATATTTAAAATGCTCAAAGAAAAAAAGCTGTCAATCAACTATCCTAAATCTAGAAAATAACCTAAATCTAGAAAATAAAAACTTTCCTAGATAAATAAAAATTGAGAGAATTTGTTGGTGGCAAAATTGTCTTATATGAAAACCTAAAGGAAGTTCTATAGGCAGAAAGCAAGTGATCACACTATTGTACATATTCTGAGAGGATTATTGACTTTTGAGGATTATTGATTACATTTGTCTAAATTCATTAAATTTTACACTTAACATTTATGCTTTTCAGCATATGCAGATTTACTGCAAAAACTATATATTAAACAACCAAAGAATATGATAGCTATTTTATGGTTGCTATGAAAATTAAATAATTAACTATATATAAAACATTTGGTAGGGGATCCCTGGGTGGCACAGTGGTTTGGCGCCTGCCTTTGGCCCAGGGCGCGATCCTGGAGACCCGGGATCGAGTCCCACATCAGGCTCCCGGTGCATGGAGCCTGCTTCTCCCTCTGTCTCTCTCTCTCTCTCTCTCTCTCTCTCTCTCTCTGACTATCATAAATAAATAAAAATTTAAAAAAATTTAAAAAAAAAACATTTGGTAGACTAATGAAAACATAGTAACGAGGACATATTTTAAATGAAAAAGTAAATAGTTTTATTTACATTTTCAAATGTAGGACTTGAACCTAGAATTAGATGAAAAAGAATTATTTTCAAATAAAATCACAAATGGGAGAGGAAAATTAGCAACCAACACCATAGAAATACAAACAATTATAAGAGAATATTAAGAAAAACTAAATGCCAATAAATTGGACAACCTGGAAGAAATGGGTAAATGCCTGGAAAAATATACATTACCAAAACTGAAATAGGAAGAAATATAAAACTTGAGCAGACTGATAAGCAGCAAAGAAAGTTAATCACCAATTAAAAAAAAATCCCCCAGAAAACAGAAGTCTAGGGCCAGATAAATTCTACCAAACATTTAGAGTTGATACCTGTTCTCATACTATTCCAAAAAATAGAAGAAGAAAAATTTCCAAATCTTTCTATTAGACCAGCATCACCATGATACTGAAAGCAGAAAAATATTCCACAAAAACAAAACAAAATAAAACAAAACAAACAAAAAAACTACAGGTCACCTTCCCTAATGAACATGGATGCAGAAATTCTTATAAAATACTAGTAAATTAAATCCAAGATTACACTAAAAGAATCATTCACCCTGATCAAGTGGAATTTATCCCTAAGAGGCAAAGGGTGGCTCAATATTGACAAATCAATCAACATATATACTACATTAATAAAAGAAAGGATAAGGATCATATGATCATTTCAATAGGTGAAAAAGTATTTGACAAAGCACAATATCCATCCATGACAAAAACCTTCAATGAAGTAGGTTTAAAGGGAACATTCATCAACATCATAAAAACCATATTTGAAAAACCCACAACTAACATCATATTCAGTGGGGAAAAACTGAGAGTTTTTCCTCTATGTTCAGAAAAAAGACAGGGATGTCCCCTTTTACCACTGCTATTTGACATAGCACTGGAAGTCCTAGCCATAACAATAAGACAACAAAAATAAATAAAAGGCATCCAAATCAGCAAAGAAGTCACCCTTTCACTATTTGCAGAGATGATACTTTATGTAGAAAACTCAAAGAGCCACCAAAAAATTCCGAGAATGGATACATAAATACAGTAAAGCCACAGGACACAAAATCTACATACAGAAATCTGTGGCATTTCTATGCCTCAATAATGAAGCAGCAGAAATGGAAATAAAGGAATCAGTCTCATTTACAATGGCACCAAAAACCATAAGATACCTAGGAATAAACCTAATCCTGGAGGTGAGAGACCTATACTCTGAAAACTATAAAATGCTGATGAAATAAATCAAAGAGGACACAAAGAAATGGAAAGACATTCCATGCTCATGGATCAGAAAAAAACATGTATTGCTAAAATGTCTATAATGCCTAAGGCAATGTACACATTTAATACAATTCCCTTTTTTTTGAGTTTATTTTTTCATTTATTTTTTATTTATGATAGTCACAGAGAGAGAGAGAGAGAGAGAGAGAGAGGCAGAGACATAGGCAGAGGGAGAAGCAGGCTCCATGCACCGGGAGCCCGATGTGGGATTTGATCCCGGGTCTCCAGGATCGCACCCTGGGCGAAAGGCAGGCGCCAAACCGCTGCGCCACCCAGGGATCCCCTTAATACAATTTCTATCAAAATACCACCAGCATTTTTCACAGAGCTAGAACAAACAATGCTAAAATTTGTAGGGAACCACAAAAGACTCCAAATAGCCAAAGCAACCTTGAAAAAGAAAAGCAAAGCTGGAGACATCACAATTCCAGACTTCAAGCTCTATTACAAAGTTGTAGTCATCAAGACAGTATGGTACTGGCACAAAAATAGACAGATCAATTGAACAGGAAAGAAAATCCAGAAATGAACCCAAAACTACAGGTTCCATTAATCTTAGACAAGGCATGAAAGAATATCAATGGGAAAAAAGACAGTCTCTTGAACAAATGGTGTTGGGAAAACTGGACAGCAGCATGCAAAAAATGAAACTGGACCACTTTCTTACACCATACAGAAAAATAAATTAAAAATAGATTAAAGACCTAAATGTGAGACATGAAACCATCAAAATCCTAAAAGAAAACACAGGCAATAACCTCTTTGACCTCAGCTATAGCAATTTCATACTAGATATGGTCTCGTGAGGCAAGGGAAACACGAGCAAAAGTAAACTATTAGGACTACATCAGATAAAAAGCATCTGCACAGAGTGAAGAAAACAACAAAACTAATAGGCAACCTGTAGAATGAGGGAAGATATTTGTAAATGACATATCTAATAAAGGGTTAGTATCCAAGATCTATAAAAGACTTCTAGAACTCAACACCAAAAAACAACTAATATACAGTTTTAAAAAAATGGGCAGCATATATGAATGGACATTTTTCCAAAAAAGATATACAGATGTCCCTCAGACACACAAAAAATGGACAACGTCACTCATCATAGGGGAAATACAAATCTAAACTACAATGAGATATCATCTTACACCTGTCAGAATGGCTAAAATCAAGAAAGAACACAGGAAATGGCAGGTGATGGTGATGATGTGGAGAAAGGGGAACTCTCTTCTGCTGGTGGGAATGCAAACTGGTGCGACCACTCTAGAAAACAGTATGGAGGTTCCTCAAAAGGTTAAAAATAGAAATACCTTATGGTCCAGCAATTATACAGGAATACAAAAATGCTAATGCAAAGGTATACATGCAACCCAGAGTTTATAACAGTATTATCAACAATAGTCAAATTAACGAAATATCCAAATGTCTCTTTACTGATGAATGTGTAAAGAAAAAGTAGTATATATAAAATGGACTATTACTCAGCCACAAACAAATACTAGCCATTTGCAACAACAGGGATTGAGCTAGAGAGTACTATGATAAGCGAAATAAATCAGTCAGAGAAAGGCAAATATCCTCTGGTTTCACTCATGTGTGGAATTTAAGGAACAAAACAAAATGAGCAGAGGGGAAAATATTTAAAAAGAGAAAGAGAGAGGCAAACCAAGAAACAGACTCTTAACTACAGTGAACAAACTGATTCCAGAGGGGAGGTGGGTAGGGTGATGGGTGAAAGAGGTGATGGGGATTAAGGAGAACACTTGTTGTGATGAGCACTGGGAGTTGTGTGGAAGTGATGAATCACTAAATTTTATACTTAAAATTAATATTATGCTGTATGTTAACTAACCAGAATTTAATAAAAAGTCTTAAAAAAGAATTATTTTTCCTGAAGGACAAATGAGTCAGCAAAACCTGTAAAAAAGTAAGAATATCTAGAAATTCAAGTCAAATATATAGACAGCATAATTTTCTTAGGCTGTCTCTATTCTCTATCCCTCTTTGTATTCCATTTCCTAGTCAAGACTAGCCATTGTAGAAGTGTTAAATGCAGTATTAATGCTTCATTATCCCTAAACAATCTATTTTACAATAAAGTAATGGTATGAATCCCATTTTAAGCCTTCTTAGCAAATCCACTCTGCAAAACTGTTTAACCACCTTTAAAAGTGTTTTTTTTTGTAGAATTAATGTCATCGACACTGTTTCTAAAAATAAAATAAATTTTCATATCTACATTTCAGAATGTCTCTGTTGAAAGCAATTACATGTCTACATTTTACAAGAAATACTATATATAGATGTACTCATGCCTTATAACAAGATCATCTATTAAAGGGATTATAGTATGTCACTATTACTGGATATTTACTTTAAATGTTATAGACTGCACTATGAAGAAAATGATTGGCTACAAATTACAAATATGGAACAAATATATTAGATATTTCATGGCAAAAATGTGATCATAGTAACAAAATTTTTGTGAGAAAATAAGAAATACATTTAATCTTACACTGTCTTCATAAAAAGCCAACTCAGTCCCTTAAAAGCCAGCTTTATTTTAAATTTTTCCAACTGCCATCTTTTCAGATTATAGTGACAAATACCTCTTCATTGTTTGGCCATTTCATCCTTTATGGACAAGATTGAAAAGGCTACAGCAAGTGAATATGCCTGTGGAAAAGCCTTCAGAAAATACTCTTACACACTTACCTTATTAAAGAGATCGGAGTAATGCTCTTGCATGAACTGATATTTTGTTGCTACTTCTAGTAAAAATAATAAAATAGAAGGAAAAGGCTTTAAAAAAGATCTAATTCACATAAAATGATAGGGCACAGGGAACAACACAATTCTCTGGATCTGATACAGTGTTTTGAACGTCATTAGTACCATTCAAGCAAACTCAATGTCTACAGATTCTAAATAAGAAAACGAAATACTGTTGTCAGTAACAATTAGCCATTTACAGTCTCTTCAAAACAGAGTTCCATGACAGGTGGATAATTACCAATGAATTTTCAGCAGATCATGAACATCTGTTCAATGCTAAAGGTTTAAAAATTAACTGAAGCGAGGAAAAAATATTTCTAAAGTCTCAGATAAAAATAATTTTGCAGAGATTATTTTATTTCTTTCACAAAACCTAAAAAAAAAAAAAAAGAAGAAATCAGTGTTCAGTGTAAAAGTTATCAGGGCAATAGCAAGTAATTAAGACAACTTATCTGCATAAGATGCCAAATCATAATTAATTATAAATTTGCCAAAGTCATTCTTCCTGTAAATGAAGTAAAAAATTGATTAGAGAAATCACTTAAGTAGCTTGAGGGACAAGTTTGAGAAATCGAACATTAATCCGCATGAATTACCAATGTTTCTTCAATTGACACCTCAGACCTAACGTCGTTTCTGCTTTTGTGGCTGCATTACTCGTCCACGGCATCTCACTCTTTAAGGAGGTTATTGGATGGTCTACAGGAGACTAATCTCTTCAAATATTCTTTTGCAGGTAACAGCTGCTCTGGCAATCCAAACAGCTGTGTAAAGCATGAACAATTGTCATCACTCTGGGGTAATGAGAGTCTATAGCGGTGTTCTAGAGAGTTACCAGCTGCGTCTTTGGGTGTCATAAGCTTCTCAAGTCTTCTGATATCTCTTCATCACCAACCATTTTCTTATCATTTGATCTCATTTATAATATGCTCTTTACTATGAATCCCTCCGAATTACAAGAGTTTTTTTTTAAATTGTGTTACATCAAATTGCAAAGAGGAAGAACATGCTATGTTTTTCTAGTGTTCCTCCCTTCTCAAGATCTCTAAATATGACAATCAACAAGACATTTTCAAGTGCAAAATGCTGAACAGGAGTTTGGCTTATGACATAAACACGTACACACAAGAACTTATTGTTTGGTATACGTTTCCCATGCTTTCTCGTGTATTCAAAGGCAATATTAGACAGAGGTAGCTCCTTACACAACTTTCCACCCCATATTTTTTGCTTAATTTAGATATTGGAAAGTTTATCATCTCTCATGTACAAATTTACATCTTTGGGTAATGTAGAAATCTACCATGCCCACTTATGTTGCACTTAACAATAATTCGAATTAAATTGTATCTATGGTTCCTTAGTGCTTCTATCCTTTCATTTTTATTCAAAGCCAATTGAAAGATATGATCATATTGCTTTCATTTCATGTTGACTGAGTCACAGTACTAGGTCCTGTATGAGGCATTTAGATTGTGTATGCCTTGCTTTGCATTAGTAATCAACATAAATAACTATCACATAGCATGACTTCCCAAGGTGACAGGAGTAAGTAGAGAGTCACATTGTGGTTCAATTACAGTCTCCTTTGGGGTCCTTTGCAGTTGTCACAGGTAAAGTACCTTATAGTAATAAAACTTAATGACATAAGGAACAGATAATTTTTCAATGGAAAAGGACACTCTGTTCTTTGCGGCAAAAGATCTAAAGCACTATTTTGGGTACCCAAAGATATATGGAAATCCAGTAGCCATTTGGATATCTCACTTTGATATTCCAGGAAAAATCTCATTCAGTTCCTGATATTGAGCATCATTTTCAGTCAAATTCTAGAGTAGCAGTGCAGGTAAAAGATTGAAAATCCATCGGCAATGAAAGGAGGAAGGTGAAAGCATGAGAGAGGAATTGATGAGCAGCACAGCAAGAGAATTACAGTAAAATAAAACAGAGTGAGAGGAATACAGTTTGTAAAGGTGAAGGGAGAAAAAGAAAGTTGCATCTTCAGGCATAGAATCATTTTTAACATTTTATCCCCACTGGCCTGCAAAAGTATGTATTTTGTGACATATTAGTCAACATTGATTTTTTTTCTGCTGTAATGAGAAAACATTCCAACTTAATGATTTTGCAGTCTGTTTTTCAGTAACTAAATGTCTGTGTACACCAGGAACTCAGAACATGTTAGGTGAGAAATGTTGAGAAGTGCAGCAGTTTGATATCACAGAACAAACTTATTAAATGGATACATGGGTTCAATAAAAATATCAATTGTCAGCATTTGCGCACTGTTAGAATCCTCTCTGTACACACACACACACACACACACACACACTCACTCACACCTGATATAGATACATCACACATACACTTGATTTATCAAATTAAAAGGATTTAAATGAATTTGGGGTATGTTCTAGTTAGTCAAGGTATAATTCACTTGTGTTTCTTGTTGAAGCTTCATTTTTAGATGCATTAATATAATTGCAATATCAGTTTAGCTTTAGTACAAATATAGTGAAAATAAGGAGTTATTTGCCTTATTGAACACTTACCAAATAAAGTATTTTTAACTTTAACACCCATTAAAACAAAGCATCAGCATTCCCAGTTTACAGATGAGGCTACTCTTATTAGCTAGTTATCACGGAACAATATCCAGAAGCCTCTGTTTATAATACTCTTTACATTTTAAAAAGAAAAAAAAATCATTCAGAGAAGGATAGCTTCTATCCCTGGCATTTGTCATTACATTCTTCCAGTTATTATATCATTAGCCTGCATCATTCACCAAAGAACATTATTCTACATGTTAAATTGACTGATACACTGAAATGACAAAGTTTTAATCTTCACTAAAATTTTAAAAGACATACAGCTATATTTGGCTGGGGAAGCTGCCACTGATTCATTTATAGATTTTTTTTCTCTAACTGCAGTAAAGTTGCAGCCTTTCTTCCAAGCCTATCATACATTATAAAAGAACAGTGCTTCAATTAATTCAATTTCCAGTAGAAGGATCTGGAAATAAAATTACTTGAACAGGATGTGGTTTAGTTGGTTAAGGGAAAAATGGCCTTTTAAAATTCAAAAATAAAATATTCTTTCCATTTAAGATAAAAGCAATCTAATGATGGCGTGTATAGTGAAATGTTACATCCATTTAGAAGCAACATATTAAGTATCATAAGCATGGAAATTAGAATGCACTAGTCCCAGTGGCAATGGTGCATTCAGAAGTAGACAAAACCTAAGCTATCTCTATATTCATAATCGACAAAGAAAAAAGAATCCGTTTCTCTGTTTCTCTAATTTGAATGCCATGTACCTTCACTCCATAGGTACTTATTGATCCCATTCGTGTGTGTAGTCTATTGTTTTTAAGCACTGAAGAATTTTCATTTTCTAAATTGGATGTAGGGCTTGCTTTCTGTATATTTAAAACCAATTCAGAGAAACAGGTTTTTATGTGCGTTTGTTGTAACACAAAGGAGTATCACAGAGCTCAGGGAATGAGACGTTAATGTTAGCCAGAGGAGGCTGGAAAAAATAAATCAGGACAGAAACCTTTTATTGGCAGCTGATGGCTAAGTATGAACATTAATATAAAGATTAAAAGAATAAAGCATTTGGGGGTAGGCAATGAGAGAAATAATCATTTTGAGTTAGGAATGAGCAGGAGATATTAAAAGTAAATAGGCTGTTGTCTTTCCAAGGTGAAGAACACGGGCTAGAGAACAGTGGAAAGTAGTACGGAAGAATCACAACTTTGGAAGTAACAGATACATCCATGATTTCCTTTGTGATGATTTAATATATTATAAAAAATCATGCACGTCTCATTGGTTAAAACATTATAAGAAGTTTTCCATGTCTAATTCCATTGCATACTAAATAGTAAAGTGATATGCCAAGAAAGCATTTATTTAGTTGAAAAAGCTCTACACTATCTCCTAGAATCTTTAGTATAGTGAGTTTCTCCATTGCCAACTCTAAGGAGCAGTTGGCACACTTGTAACTGAGTTGCTTTATAAGAGGGAGTAAAGGACTTTTTGTTTTTATTTTGTTTCCTTATCCAGCACTTGAAGCATGATGATCAATTCCAACAGAAGACAAAAGAATGTGCTATGGAAAGGTGAGCAACATTATAATGCTTAGACAAATGCACCTTAACAGTAGAGGTCTGAGCAGGAGTAAAAGAATCTCATGGTGAAAAGATCTTCATTATTTTTCCTTCTCTCTTGTTTTCTAAGTACTTCTAGTGTATTATAATTATAAATATATTTTTACATATAGTTATAAATATAATTATAAATATCAACCATACCTACATATAATGGATTTAAGAATGATGAATATGCATGATATAATATATATTTAATTAACAAAATTATGAGGAGAAGTCTGGAAGATTAAAACCTCCATTTTAAAGGCAAAACTAAGGCCAACCATAGGGATATATGATATATAATGTATAATATATAAATAATATATAAGTATATAATATATAATCACATAACAGAATGTTCTATATGTGACTAGCCTATATAATTGAAGTTATTTTATGCCATATATAAAATAAATTTATTACATAATTATTAGTATGTTTCAAATTAAAAGCCAAAATAATTTCCAGGAAAAAATTATCATAATTAAATTTGAAGGAACTCATTTTTTAGTATAACAAATGAACATTAATCTCTTTAAGAACAATGAATTCTGGACATCATTAAACCCGACTCTAAGCCATTCTCCTCATTATAAGAAACTTTACGACCTGAAAAACTGCAAAAAGTTTATTTCATGTGAAATATGGTTTGTGTGTGTCAACTGTTAATCAAAAATAATCATCATCAGGAATTTTTATTTTAAATTTAAAATAATCCAAATTCTGAAAATAAGTGTATATTGAAGCCACAGACAGAAATATGTTGCCAAATCTATTCTTTAATAAGTTATGCTTTATTGGCCTGCACTCATCTTCTCTCTTTATAATTAATCTACTGCAACAGTGAGAAAGTTATTTTTAATGTTCTCTGAAGTTATTTACTGTATAAAATTACGCAGGACTCCTTGCACAACGCTAAGGAACAACCTTCTCTTGGAGGAAAAGTTACCAAAACAATTTTATTTTTGTTAGGATGTTGGAAGTCTTTACTTTGTTTTCTTTTTTTTCCTCCTTCAGAAGATTGCAAAAGTACTAGAATTAGAAAAATTATCTGAGGATGGCATGAAAATTCTGATGTTTTAAAGACTTGAAAAGCTGTAAGATTACCATCCAAATAAAAAGACAAATGTTTCACTAATGTCTCACTAGACATCATTTTTTAGTAAACAAAATGTAAATGTTGCAGAAAATAAGAAACAAGAGCAATTTTTTACAAATAGTAGAAAATGGCTTCAAAGACTCAGAAATGAATAATCACACTTAAAAGAAATTAGATTTATTCAGTAAAAATAAAATGCATAGGTCAAGGGATAAATAAGGAAAGAATTGTATTTAAAGATACATGGGAAATGTAATATTGTCTGTGCGATAGTTTTACAGAATTCTATTTTGCTAAAAGCAGAATAATACTCAGTAATCAAATATGCTCTATTTTAGTTATAATGACCTTTTCTCTGCAATGAAATCACAGAAATTTGGAATTCTTACTCATAATAATGATATACTTATTGGTTTAGTGTTTTTTAAATGAAATTAGTTCCCAACATTTCTCTGCAATTATAAAGAAGCAATTAAATTTGAGTGGAATTATTTTTATGTGTACTTTGAAATTGAAAATATATCTAGGTAATATATTTAGAATAAGCTTTATTGCACACATTCATTTTCCTATTTATTTTTAAGGAAGCTCAGCTTTTTTTTTCTTACAATGTATTACAAATGTCTTCTTTTCATTTTTTTATTTTTTTAAAATGTTTTATTTATTTATTCATGAGAGACACAGAGAGAGAGGCAGAGACATAGGCAGAGGGAGAAGCAGGCTCCTCAAGGGGAGCCTCATGAGGGACTCAGTCCTGGGACCCTGGGACCACAACCTGAGCCAAAGGCAGACTCTCAACCACTGAGCCACTCAGGTGTCCCTCCCTGTCTTTTCTTTTAAATTCTACTTAAGCTACTCAAATTTACTGAATACCCATAAATAAAGTCTATGGTAATACAGACTGTATTTTGGACAAATAATACTGTATTGTAATCATTATAATTTTATGTATAAAAAGTATTAATTAGTTAAGCATAAACTTTAAAAAAAACTATGTTTTACTTTGTTCTCATTTTCCACTTTTTAAAACTGGCATGAATATCTAAAGGTGAGTCATTCAACAGGATAGCCCTCAGCTACGTGTGGCTATTTAAATTTAAGTTAGAATTGAATAAAATATGATAAAATACAAAATTTGGTTCCTCAGTCACACTCACTTCATTTTTATTTCAGTAAATTTTAAAACACAGATCTTTGCCTCTTCTCATGTAGTTTATTTCTCTTGTTATAATACCCATATGACCCCCATTCTCTTATTTGAATATTACCATCACCTCAGGATACTTGTTCAAACTTATCCATGCTTTATCAACTCCAACCAGATCTTACCGAGACTTTTGCTTGCTATAAATTCAAGGCCTACACTGTAGCATGTTTACTCCGTAATTAACCATTAATTCTTCTGCGAATAGGCATTGGCCCTGGAGACTAACAGACCTGGGTTCAATGCCTGGCTCAGCTACTCATAAACCTGATGATCTCGGCAAATGATGTAGTCCGTCTATGCTTCATCCATGGAATTAGGACAATGATGGCATCTAATTTAGAATAATTTTATATGGCTTAAATGAGGTATTGAAAAAGTACTAAACCTTTGCTTCTGGTCTGTGAACTTCAAAAGAGCCTTAGCTTCCCCCACCCTCCCACCCCCTTGGGTGGGAGAGGATGGCTGGAGGGGGCTGGAGTTGGGTATTTCCTATGTGGCAGGTGGCAGGCTAGAGCCAGGTGGACTAGTATATTTCCACTTCTCCAGTTCAATTAGGTTTTTATATTTCCCCAGAAAATTAGTCTCTGATTAACTAGTTTCTCCTGAGAGCAGGCCATGTTAGGAACACAGTGCTCTGGCATATTTCAAAATGGTTCCTTTTCCTCTACTTTCAGAAAGTATGGAAGAATTTTTCTCTGATATTTACTATGGGAATCTGGTAAAACTTCTGAAGGCAAATCTCATAAGATTGTGAGACCTCCCTCCCCACCATGACTGAATTCCCCAGGAGTTTTTAACTCTCTTGAGTTGTCTGTACTGAACCTCCAGAAGTTCGCCCTGTACAGTTTGGATTTCCCTCCTAGGGCACTGGTTCCTCTGGTGGTTTCACCTTGTGAGACCCTGCTCCAGGAAGTAGCCCATCTATGTCTTGAATCTTGGGGGCAGCAATTTGCCCTGTGTCCTCCCATCTCCTGTGAATTCAAGAAGAGTTGCTGATTCTTCAGCTCTTGTTAGGATGGAATGACCACCTCCAAGCTTTTTACATACAGAATTGGTAACATATATATAAAATATATATATATTTTTAAATTTTGTCTTATATATGATCATCTTTCTGACCTCTCCAACTTTAATTTTGACCTAGATTCTCGAGAATAGTTAAGGCTGATCATGGGCCCATTCACTGACAATCATTTTTTTTCAACTGTGACTCTTCTCATTGGTCTTAGTGATTTACCTAAGACATGTGCTGTCTTAAATAGAAGCAGGGATAGCTGAAAGCTTATCCTATGCCAGTTTTTAATAGGAAAACTTTAAAAATGATTCTTAATATTAGCAAATATCAGATTAGTCTCTATGATTATCTTTTTTTTTCTTAGATGGTTTGTGTGAGTTGGAATAAAAGAAGTTCCATATGATGAATTTGGTCAGTATTTAAATTCCTACTACCCTCTCCACATCTATCTTTTTTGCCATGTATTAGTAGAACTTCCTGCATTCTGGATTTGTCTGATTACAAGGTCATGGCATTAGTTCATATATGCCTCTATCTTCTGTATTGCTGGTCAATAGATGTTTAGATTGGAAAAGTATCATATTCAAATTCGGTTTTTGGAAAGAATAACTTATAGGTAGCCTAGAGTATTATCTACTGCAATATATAAGAAAGTATGTATGATATCTGGTTGCCTTTCTTTTTGTGATGTAGAAATTGATCAGTGAATTCACATGTTGTTTGCTTGATCCCTCCATTCTAAAATTTTCCATAAACCTTCTCTAAAATGGTTTTTGCAGCCAATGATAATTACTATCTAAATCCATTATTTCCAAAGGTCTGCAAAATGACAATGCTCTGGATTTATCACTTATTTCTTTCTAGTAGCTGGATTTCTTTATATATAGAAATGCTTCCCCGCATCAACTGTTTGGTAACTCTGAAATATAGTTCATACAAAAAAGATAATAAATGTTTAGTTTCCCCCTCTTTTCCTCCCTAGGAAAGAAGCCCTAGCCATGCTTAATAGTGACCAGGGGGATTATTTTTTTAGTATCATTTTTGCACACAGGGATTTTTGCACAGTGTTGTATTTCTATTCACTGCAGTACTACTAAGGATTATAAAACATGTTATAAAGCCTATGTGAATTGTTCTGTCTGTTGAAAACTCAAATTGATTTAGTATTGTTAGACTTTTTTCTATAAATTTTTACTTATTTGTTACCATTTTTGGTGCTTTTTGTTTCTTTTTGTTGTCTGATTTCTGTGGCTATGATTTTCCATAGTATGTTGAATAAAAGTGGTGAGAACAAACCTCATTGTCTTATGCCTGACCTTAGGGGAAAAGCTTTCAGTTTTTCACCATTAAGTATATTAGCTGTGGGTTTTTCATTAGGGGCCTTTATTATATTGAAGTATGTTAGTTCTAAACCTACTTTGTTGAGGATTTTTATGATGAATGGTTGTTGTATTTTGTCATAGACTTTTTCTGCATCTATTGAAATGATCATGTGGTGTTTATTCTTTCTCTTATTGAAGTTGTATATCACAATGATTAATTTGCAAATATTGAATCACTCTTGCATCCCAGGAATAAATTCCATTTGATTGTGGTGAATGATTATTTTTAACGTATTGTTGGATTTGGTGTGCTACTATTTTGTTGAGGTTGTGGCTTTAACATTCTTGCTTTATATTTAGAGACGTGGTGTTCTACTTTATGGAATTTGAATTTTTTGATTGATTTAATGTGAAATTTCATGAGTTTGAAAAAGTGTACCGTGTGAGTTTAAATTGTCTATGTATGGTTATTACATAATGCTTGATTATTTTACATCATATATAAATTTTATATAATTTCTATGGTATAAATATATCATTTATATTTTATATCACTTATTATTACCTTTTTGTTTAATTTCATTGCATATTACTACACTACTTTTTTGGTTAATATTTTTTTTAAAAAGATTTATTTGTTTATGAAAGAGAGAGTGGGGGAAGGGATAGAAGAAGAGAGAAAGACAGTCTCAAGGAAACTCCTTGCTAAGTGCAGAGCCCCACATGGGGCTTCATTTCATAACCTTGAGATCATGACCTGAGCCAAAATCAAGAGTCAGCTGCTCAACTGACTGAGCCACTCAGGTGCCCCCTTGGTTAGCACTTTTATCCATCCCTTCATTTTTTATTTCCATTTATGATTTTTTTAGATGTAAGCCTTGAAAACATCATATACCTAGAATTTGTTTTCTTACCTTAACCTAGTGTGTCTTTGTGTTAATAAGGAGGGCACAAGATGAGATGAGCATGAGCACAGGGTGTTATACTATATGCTGGCAAATTGAATTTAAATAAAACGTATTTTTAAAAAGTTATTTTAACTTATTGTGACTGATGGATATGCTTGAAATTATTCTTATATTCTTATTTTTCCATTTACATGATAATTTTTGTTTAGACACACACACTGCTCGTTCGGGGAAATCTGTTCAGTTCATGGGTTTTTTTTTTTTTTGTCCGTTTTATTTTATTTTATTTTTTGAATAAAGCCAACCTAAGAGACGTATAGAACATTTTCATGTCTTATAGATAATCTTAGGAAAGAAAGAAGTTCGTAGCAAAAGACCATATTTGTATACTTGGAAAGTACAGCATTGCTTAGTAAATTTATTTAAAAGAAATTTCCTTAAACATTTTTACAGTCTTACCAAAAAGAATCTAGTATCTTCCTACAGAAATTGTTAATTGGGTAACTTGATTAGTAAATTGGTTAGAAATAAATATCCTATTATACATTTGTGGCATAACGATTGACTAATGGTCTTCAGTAACTATTATTTATTTCTTGCCTCATTGCATACCAATGATGTCTTTTTTTTTAGAGGCCTAGAGAATTTCTAGTTTTATCCTTTTTTCACAAGGAGAGTCTAAGATAAATTAATTTAATAAATTTTGATTCCAGAATGAAACACTTTTTATTCACAAATTATGGAACTGGTAAAACACCCTATTTGGGGACACACCAAGAAAACAGTAAGATTGCTAGACAACACTTAGAATTACTATAGTTGATGTCTACAATCCATCCAAGCCTTGGAAATCCATTCATTCTGCATGGAGAATTAAAATAAAGAACCATTTTGGCCAAGTGGAAGAGAAGGTATACAATTCCTTTTAATGCCCTTGTGTCTTCTACTTCTCCACTAGCAATCTCACCTTTCTTTTTATTCTTCAAGGCCTGTATTGCTCACAGTCCAATTAGCATTTGCACACTAAAGCTAGAAAAGGCTACTTCCACAAAAAACTAGACTCAGATTTCCACTCCAGGCTTCTATAGAACATTAAGCTACCTAAATTTGTCAGGTGGAAAGATAAAATTATTATCAAATGAAGACATTGGCTTGGATTAGAACTGATTAAAACATATACAGAAATGCCACACACACACACACACACACACACACACACACACACACACGAAAAGCTTGGAGATTTGAAGGAGAGAAATGAACAGAAAATAACATGTTCTGGGAATTACAAGATTTGAATTCTGGTCCTTACTCAGCATTTATTAGCCATGTGGCCTTGCAAAAGTAAATTAAACTCATCTATGAATAGAAAGATGAAAATTAGATGAACTTTAAGGTCTTTTCTAGTTCTGCTACTGAAGACAATTTAATTTTTGAAGGAAAATATTGTTAAGCCTGAAATTTAAAAAGGTCAATTAACCAAAGTTCTCCAGGGAAATATGCCACTGACACAAAGATTTTTGTGGTAGTAAAGAATGGAAGTCTGCTTTCAGAACATTATAAGCAATGCTGAGCTTTAAGACATGGTTTGTTAATTTATAGGTATAGTAAAGTGATTTGAAAGCACAAAAGTTTATACACATATAAAACTATACACTTAGAATTGCTATAAAAGCTCTCCTAAGCAAATTTTGAATTTAAAAGAATAAAACACTTTTAGACTCAGAGGGGAAGATAAGATAAAAAATATGAGAGGCAAAAATAGGAACCATGGTACTCTCCAGACACATTAATTTAACTAGAAAAAAAAATGAATATATATATAGACGGGATGAGTAACCTGTGGAACATTTTGAAACTTACCACTGATGTGACATCTATCTTTTAACCTATTTGCCTTCAAAAGCTCAAATTAAAGGAATCGCCTTCATCTGAAGTGTTATAAATAAGGCGTCATTCTATTTGTTTTTAGGATTCTATACCTTTCCACAAGCTGTCAAGAGACTATTCCAACCCCATTGCAATTTAGTACAGCATTGACAACCTCCTTTTGCAATTTCATGTAGAAAATAATTATTTGGTGCAGCTGACACAATTTTTATGAAGGTGGCTAAGTGAAAATTAAAATTTTAAATTTCAATATGGAGAAAGAAAAAAAACATCTTCTGACATTCAGAAGCTAGCCTAGTAATCACAGATAATGCTTGTGGTCTCTGTTGAACACAAGAAATTCACAGAACTCTAGAATACTAATATCAGAGAAGCAGCTGTGATCACAATAAAGCAAAGTTATAGCCATACCACCCAGAGAGGGACCTTCTGTATTCCCAGTGAGGAGAACACAGAACATTGTCCAAACCACAAAAAAAAAAAAAAAAAAAAACACACACACACACTAAAATGGCTGACTGAATGGCTCCTGATTCTTTATAATGACAACTTTTTTCTTTTTGATGAAAATTTGGAATTATATCCAATTCCTGACAACATTCAATATGTAGCAAACCCCATTTCTTGAAAAGCTCACAAAAATTACTGAAACACAAACACAAATCCCATAGGTCCTCTTGCCGAGATACCTACAGTTCTTCAGGATATACAACCTCTACCTTTGCAATGATGTAATAATCCCAATTTTATCTTACTGCAGTGAAGTCCCTTGAGGTTTTTGACAGAAGTTGAGGATCCACCAAGATTCAGCTAAAGCCCTCACTGCCAAAGATAAAGACTAATGATACTGTGCACATTGGCAATCCCCGTGGATAGACCCAGATGAAACTAAGCCTGTAGTTGGATGGTAAACTCAGGCTAAATTGAGCACCATTATTTTGCTGAAGCTCTTCATTGTTGAATTCATTTTGTTTTGTTTTTTGCCAAGAAAAAAAGTTATCTGGGAATTTTGGTTATCTGATTAGGTTTCTATAGTTTATAAATGATTTTTTTCTAGACTTCTAACTTCTATTACTATGTTTTTTAACTTGCCTTCTGTCTTGCGTGTTTTCTTGTTTTGTTTTCTTTTGTTTGAAATTTATAAAGAAAATAAAAATGGGAGAGTAGGGGTGGTTTGATTAACTTCCTTGAACCAGCTCTGGGATTGGAAAGTTCTTAAATTCTCCTCAGACTGGAGTCTGGAGAAATTTGTCCTTTGCTCACCATTTGACACCTTACAAAGAACTTGGTTCTCAGTTGTGTCTTTATGTTTCTGAGAATTTGTTTAGTTATCAGCTCAAATCAGAAGGCTTGCCAATTCTTTTTTGGTCAAGTTCCAGAGAACACAAGTTTGCAGAAGCATCATCCTTACAGATCATTGCAGATCTTATGTTGTCTTCTTAATATAAAATGTAACTGTTCTAAGCCAAATATCCTCTTTATTCATATTTCTTTATTATAATGTTAAATTATATGTTTATTTCTCAAATTGGCACAATTTCCCCAGGACAATTTGAAATAGTAGGGACTACATTTTGAAATTTTGTGCTGAAAAGAATTAATCTACTAAGAGGAGCCTAGAACAAACAAACAACAGATGAACAGCTTTGAAGGAGGATAAAACATTTTGCTTATCAGATGAAATGTTCCACTCATGTTTCTACTTTGGAGATTAATAAGTATTTTAAAAAATTACACAGCTTGTTAAATTTTTCAAGGGCCCAAGTTACTATTTCAACCACACTTTTTATCTTTTTGATGTATATATGTCAAATGCCTTTCACTGCATCTAAACTTTCTGCCTTCTCCTGGCAGAGAAAAGAACATTAGCTTTTTTTAAGTGATAATTTCATATATGTCTGAATTGTCTCCACCTCACGTCATTTCTTTGTTTAATTTCCTCTTGCCTTATTTTTCCTCACTTTTGAAATTTTGAAGATTGATGAGGGAAAAATAATTGTATTGTTATGTGCATACTCTTAGGAATGTCTGATCTGGAAAGGCAGTCAAAAATGTCTAAAAGATACAAAGAGTAGTAATTAAACTCTTTTTTATGTCTTTTTATGACCTTACAAAGTGTATTTGCATAATAGCCTTCATTCATATAGTTACTAGTTACAAAGAAAAAGTTCCAAGACAGAAGAAGAGCTTTTGGAATGATTTTTCAGTCTTTAAAATTTAGCTTACCATTTAAAAATGTCAGCACAATATTTTGCCTGTACAAGATCAGTATTAACTATCTCATGATTTGAGTTTAAACTTCTTGAATTTCCTGAATTGAATTTATGAGTTAAGTAGATTATCATATTTCTATAACTTGCTCAAAATAATATATGTATTAAAATATATAAAATATATAATAAAACATTAGAACATGTAACATGTAAAATATGTATATAGCTAAATGGAATGCTAATGACTAACACCTTTGTAAAGAGTTTATCTCATACTATCCTTTTTTTAAAGATTTTAATTTATGCATGAGAGACACAGAGAGAGAGAGGCAGAGACATAGGCAGAGGGAGAAGCAGGCTCCCCACAGGAAGCCTGATAGGGGACTCCATCCGAGGACCCCGGGATCATGACCTGAGCTGAAGGTAGACACTCAACCACTGAGCCATCCATGTGCCCCTAATTCATACTATCCTTAGCCAAAAATGATTATGTTTATTAATAGCTAAAGATTATGCAGTAGGAAAATTTCTTAATAGAAGCGTATACTGTAAACACCGATCACCAATATAATTGTAACTTACTTTATTTATTTAAATGGCTAAAATTGAGAAAACATGCAAAGGCCTTTCCTGATATTGTGTGTGTGTGTGTGTGTATTATATATATATATAAATATATATATATATTTATATATATACATTTTTTGTCACCTCAAATTTTGTTAAAGTAATACGAAATGAGTTCTCATGGAGAAAAATAATAGCTAAACAATTTTTTTGCGTATCATTTTAATTTATTTTTTGTGTGCTTTTTTTCCTTGTGTCAGAAAAAAAGGAAAGTCATTAAATTTGATTGATTACTATTTGGTTTGAATCATTATATATAAAGTTGATATATAAATGAATGAAATCAACTAGGTAAAATAATTACAGAAAAGTATGAATATGTATAAAACATAACATATGATTTTTCTCTTATTAAGAAAGTTTTCACAGTTTATCAAGGGAACAAATTTAATGGTATATATTGTTTTAGTTAATATATATTAAAGATATATATATTTTGTTTCGTTTTGTTTTGTTTTGTTTTTGTTTTTTGAGAGAGAGAGAGAGAGAGAGCAGAGAAGGGCAAAGGGAGAAGGAGGGAGAGAATCCCAAACAGGCTCCATACTCAGGGTGGAACCCAAGCAGAGCTCAATCTCATGACCCTGAAATCATGGCCTAAGCTAAAATCAAGAGTCAGACACTTAACCAACTGAGCCACCCAAGAAATCCAATTAATTATATTTTAAAGCTTTAGCTAAAAGTTTTCAATGTATTGCCGATTTGTATGTTTACATATCTCTGTATGTCTCCATACAGATCTATAAACATGTTAATAATTAGCTTAATAAAAAATATTTCATAAGTAACACATAAAATAAGGTAGAATCATGTCTTTCATTTCCTGTAAATTGCTATTTTCTGCCCATATGTAGAGAGCTTCATTTTTTCACCAAAATGTTCTGTTAAATCTTCCTTTTAACACATTGTTAAACAGAATTGTGAAACATTTCTTACTTTTTAAAAATGTTAAAGTCCTAACCATCATTGTTGTTTATTACTTTATATTGTTAAAATTGTGTCTATAAATGCTTTTTCCTTTAAATATGTTGCTAATCTTGTCTTGTTTAAAACCTATGATTAACTTTGCCTTTCTCGTATTCAGACCCCAAATTCTTAATAATACATATCATATATGCATAACACAATTATGATTTTCCTAAACTGGTCACTAGGAAACACAAAGATTTCCACATTTTTTCCAGATTTTGGCTATTCTAATAGAAATATAGCAGTATGTCATTATTGTTTTAGTTCGCATTTTCCTGATGGCATATGATGTGCCTATTTTTTCATATGCTTTTCTTCCTCCTATATCTTCTTTTGTGAAGTTTCTGTTCAGATCTTAGGCTCAAGTTTTAATTGGGCTGCTTGTTTTCCTATTGTTGATTTTTAAGAATTCCTTATATATTTTGGATAACAATCTTTTATCTAACATGTCCTTTGCAAATATTTTCTTTTAGTCTCCAGCCTTTCCTCTTATTCTCTTGACATTATCTTTCACAAAACAGAAGTGACCAGGTACATTTCAATTTTAAAAAGGTACACTTATGATTAAATTCAAAGATTGGTAAATAAAGACTACAAATGGACTTGTTTCCAAGATTCTGAGTTCACAAAGTCTTTTTACATTTTTGTCCACAAAATGTTTGGACAGGCACTGCTAAGGACACTGAAAATTATATGGAAATCATTAAAGAGCTATTGTTTGTTTTAATCTTCCTTTAAGTCCAAGAGCCAAAGCATATCTACCTTGTATCAAAGCAGTAGCAACAAAACTGATAAAAGTTTCAGTGGTTTTCTTTTCTTGAACTTACTAAACTTAATGATACTCTATGTTTTATAAACTCTTCTATTGACAGGACATATCACTTCTTCATTAATTGCCTTTCCTCCTATAACATAGTGTATCCCCTTCATATGCAACTATCCATTGGCGCAGAATTCTAAATAGACACGTTTTGCCCCTAATAATGAAGAAAACTAAGTCAATAATTGCTTAACTATGTTTGAATACTTATCCATATCATGTACAAATTCTCTAAAATATCCTATGGATAAACATGTATTAAAAATTTAAACTTAAAAAAAAAACCTGAAAATGTCCAAGCGCTGCATTGTCACTGACATCAATTTACTATTAAAATATACAATTATTCTAGGAATTAAATAATTTAGTCAATTGGATCCATTGCCCTCACCAATAACTTCCAGCTAGCAAATCATAGGAGAGAATGTATTTGTCCTAATACTAGATATGATTATGGGTTATATGATAATATTAAAATACTTTGGAGGCAGATATTTCATATTTCTTGCATTCTATAGAAACCACCCATAGGAACGCCTGGGTGGCTCAGTTGGTTGTGTCTGCCTTCAGCTCGGGTCATGATCCCAGGGTCCTGGGACTGAGCCTGGAGTCAGTCTTAGGAGGAGCCTGTTTCTCCCTCTGCCCCTCCCCAAGCTCATTCTCTTGCTTGTCTCTATCATAAATAAATAAAATCTTAAAAAAAAAGAAACCTTAAATATAAGATTGTTAGAAATTCACCAGAAACTAACCATAGAACTGGGCTGCTTTTACCCATGACAACAGAATAGGTTAATGACCACAAAAGTGAACAACTTCTGAACAAGATGAGAGAACAAGATGATTTTTCTAATTCTGCAGTAGGCTCTTTCTTCTTTTTCTTGTATCATTAATCCTCCATACTATTACACTTTGACATGCTCTTTTAATTAACAAAAAGTTTCTCAATGTGCTCATTTTTACCTTCATCTTATTACTTTTAAACACTGTGATCTGTGATTGCTCTGAATTTGACCAATTGATGTACAAGTAATTTCCTATGAAACCCTGCTGACAAAAAAAAAAAAAAATTAAGAGCTGTCTTTTTAAACATTTCAGGGGATAAACATCTTTTAAAATTTTCTTCTGATACTTAAGTTTTCCTCATATAATTAATTCCAACCTCAATCTTGTTAATTTTGAACTTTGAGCTCAGATCAACAGATATTTGTGCTGAAGAATTACAGCAAAACCTAGCCCATAACCAGGAATGGAAAATAATACTGGGTTCATCCTTACTACAATAGTCAGATTGTTCTCATTAGACATATTCCAACTTGCTTTGCAGGAACTGTTTAATCCTTTCAAAGAATCTTCTGACCTTAAGGAAACAATAATTATCTCCTGATCAGGTAAATAATATTATATTTCCAAAATTGTTTGCCCTTCTCATGAGAGCATAACTTGTACTCTGGGAGCTCAACGGAGCTGTTTAAACTCGGATTTATTAGCCAAAGTGTAATGGACAAATGTATAACCCTTGATTTCTGTTTATCTAGCCAAGAAGGAAGTTACATCATAGCAAACACTTCTTGCTGCTCATATGTAAATACTGCGGGTTGCATAGAATAGCCTGTGACTAGGCTGAAAGAAAAGCTTACTGGATTTTTAGAAATGACACAGCTGGATTTAGGATAGGTTTTACTGTCTGGGTTTGGTAATTCAGGCTTCTATCTTCAAAATCTATTACAAAGGCTGATAACCATTTTTGTTGAAGTATCCTGCTCAGTATCTTAAATGCTCCTGTCATTTCAAATGCACCAAAATGAATGGGAAAGGCTAATTCTATTCAAAGTACAGACAAAATTCTGCAAGAAACTTCCCGATGAACAAAATCTTGGCAATAGTGAAGATGCGGATCAAAGATTAATACCCTAAGTCCTCAGTTCATCTACCCATGGATGAAAGCAGGGACTAAGAGAAAAGTGAGCACTGACAGTTGGTGGCCCTGTGAATTAAGACTTAGTGTTGCTAGGGTTGTTTTGATACTCCCAACTAAGCTCTGATGATCTCCCATTGAATATAAAAATTGTGCAAGCACAAACATCAAGCAAGGCCTCTTGTGATCATGATATAAAAAGAACAAAAATGTGACAACTTAATAACCATGTCTAAGCACAGAAAAAACAACATTGTATAAACAAAAATAATAGTTAAACACCCATTTTCTGACTAAAATATGTGACTACTGCAACTTTATTAATTATAGCTTTAACCCACTTTGTTATTCACATCTCCTAAATAAAAATTAAGATATTCAAACATAAAATCATCCCCACTTTCTGAGAGCATCCAATCCAGAGCAAAATCCTGCTTCATTTAATCTTCCTTCAAATTACTTCACAGAAGCACAAACCCAATAACATACTTTCTTGTTGAGAAATCACACAGTTAACCATTAAAAGAGCCAACAAATCCAACTTTGCTCAACCATGGGTTTTAGTCAACTACTTACTTGTCTTTGGCTGGAGGACATCAACAAATATATACAAGGAAAGGCAATATGCTTTCTCTTTATCGTATGACTAAAATACTTAGTTTTAAAAATAAACTTGTTTCTATTTTAGTTTGTAAAAGCATAACTTGTCCATTTTGTTAAACTCAAAAAAAAAGAAAAAATAACAGTCCATTATCTTACTACAGTGAAAAAAAATCATGCAACATGCCAGGTACATCTGTCTAGGACTTGCCATCATCTCTCAATACCATTGAATAGCTTATCTCTCAATACCATCTCACCTATCACTATAAACACAAAGTTTGAAAAGTTGCATAAATAAAGGGAATTCTTACACTACACTAAGATAAGGTCTCAAGAATTTCTAGTTTTTGTACATTATATTAATATAGTAGCAATGTTAAAACTAAAGAGATGTCATATGTAACTAATGATCCTCTCTATTTAGAATCCAATACAATTTTGAAGTGAATATCTATGTGTTAGATTAGACTAAATCTATTCTATCAAATAGACCATAATGGTTCAAACTCAATAAAAGTTTAATTTTCTCTGATGTGACACCCTAGATGGGTTTTCCAACAAGGTAGACTGAGAAAAGAGTGATATGTTTCACACAGAGATTGGAAGATCTGGAGAGAGTATAGCCCTGCCATCTCCAATGCGTCTCCAGTAAGGCTCTGAGTTATCATCATTCCACACCCAGGGAAGAAAAAAGAATGGAGAAGAGCAGAAGCAAGAAGCAAGGTGTTTTGATCAGACCTGAAATTGGCCCATGTCACTTTCACTCACATTACATGTTGAGGACTTAGTCAAATAACTACACTCAGCTACAAAAGAGACTGGCACCTTAAAATTCTATATCTGTAGGAGAAGAGGTACCTGAATTTCAAAAATAGCTGTTGTTCTTTTCCCAACTGTGTAAGAAAAGTAATTAAATGGTTTGTGCCATCACATTGTCCCTACCTATTTTACTAAGCATTTAACTACATAAAACTTGTATATATGAGTTGTATCTATATTTTGATCTTTTATAAAATAACTACAGCATTTGAAGAAACTGTTCATCCAAATGGGTTTTGGGGGATCCCTGGTTTTAGCGCCTGGCATGGAGCCTGCTTCTCCCTCCTCCTTTGTCTCTGCCTCTCTCTCTCTATATCTATCATAAATAAATAAATAAATAGATAAATAAATAAATAGATAAATAAATAAATAATGAATCTTTACAAGTGGGTTTCTGTCTCATATAAAAATACTTATACACCAGTCATTTGCTGAAGGCTCACATATGGAATTGTCACATAGTTTATGTTTAAAATACTTTAAAGGATCTGTTTTTTAAAATAAAATAGATTAAAATAAAATATTACTGAAGATGCATACAATCTAACAGCAAAACAAAGGTATATTAATAAAACATGATTGAAATCTTTATAGAAATAAAAATCAACAAATCTTTAAGCATCAACTATATACAAGATACTTCTAAGCAAAATCTGGCACAATATAAAGGAGATGGCAATATTCATTGTTAGTAGATCAAAAGCTGATTCAATTTTATCTTCTTTATTTATAGATTTCAAATTGCGAAAACATAACGTTTTTGTCAATAGCGTCTTAAATTGTGAGACTGAGAATACATCTAATTTGAAAATGTAAACAGTAAACCTAAAATATATTATTAAATGAGATAGTTAATTGTACCGTATAAAACTAGGGAAATGTTTACCTTTGTAGAAAAGTAAGATCAAATTAATAAATATATGAAATCTTCACAAGCGAATATTTTTGGTGGGTGCTTTAGAGTAGACAATATTAATAAAAGCTCCCCTGGCATCCCAGCAGAGTGAAGGCTGTGGGAATTCCTTCTTTGGATTTGTTAAGCTGCTACAGATGGATAAATAACAGCATATATTTGCTGAAATGATTCTTCAAAGCTTGTAGTCTCCAGGGTGAAAATGTGATATAAAGTGGTTGAATTTTCTTGAAAAAAGCAGGTCAGTCATTCTCATTCTTTTAAAAAACAGATTTTTTAAAAAATAAAATAAAGTGGATACAGGAAATAGCAATAATAAATTCTAAAAATTGCTAATTTAAAAGTAGATAAACACATTGTAGTTTCCCTTCTGGGTAATGGAATAGATGTACTTTTCTGTATTCTTTCCAGTTAGTACAACTAGCAAACATGTACATTATAAAAACAAACATAAGAAATCTCTGAAAGGTGATGATTAGAAGGCATATTGTCTAGGGAACTTAGGAGCAAGAACAACATGGTTATGTGTCCCATGAGTTTTCTTTTTGCCTCCTGCGTCCCCAAAATGACAATAGGCAGAGACATATTCAGACACAACAAAAGTTGAGTCTCTCTAGCAAAAGTGCCAGGAAAAAGAAATCCTAGCAAGTCAGAACCTTTTAGGCAATACAGCCAAACAACACTCCCATATACACCCATACACACACACACACACACACACACACACACACACACACACACACATTTCTACTGTGACCCTACCTCTGTCCATGCCAGTAAAGGTAGATGGAGTCTTCCAGACTTTTGCCCTTTCCACATTGCAACCAGGCATCACAACAGTGATCCCAATTGGGTCAAATAGGAAGTCAGGACTTTCATCCCTACCAGGTGGTGAAAAGGTCTGCCCTCAGTATTGGCATTAGTGGAAACCACTAAGAAGCCTGGATTTACCCCAATACCCAGCAGTAAGGAGATGCTGCTCCCTGTCCTCACTGGGGTGGTGTCAGAAGAGGCACAGTGAAGTGGGAGGATTTTCACCACCTTTGTAGCAATGAGACCACTGTCACTGCCCTTCAGTGATGCCTAAGAAACATAGTCAACAGCAAGAGGAGCCTAAGGAGATACAACTACTAAATGTAACATGTATGCTGCATAGGATATTGGATCAGAAATAGGACACTAGGTTAAACCAACTGGGATCTGAATAAATTACGGGCTTTGATTAATAATAATGTATCAATATTGGCTCATTATTTATAAATGTGTACATATCAACAAAAGATATTAATAAAAGAGAATCCAGGTATAGAATATATGGGAACTCTCTGTAATATCCTTTCAATTTTTCTATAAACCTAACATTGTTCTAAAAAATTGTCTATAGGGATCCCTGGGTGGCGCAGCGGTTTGGCGCCCGCCTTTGGCCCAGGGCGCGATCTGGGAGACCCTGGATCGAATCCCACATCAGGCTCCCGGTGCATGGAGCCTGCTTCTCCCTCTGCCTGTGTCTCTGCCTCTCTCTCTCTCTCTCTGTAACTATCATAAAATAAATAAATAAATAAAATAAATAAATAAATAATAAAAAATTGTCTATAAAACACACAAACGTGCACATACCTACACCCACACACCTTAAAAGTGAAAAGGCAAGATATGGAGTGGAAGAAATTATCTGTAATGCATATATCCAACAGAGGTCCCATGTACAAGATACATAAAGATAGATACACATCAATAAGAAAAGGACAAATGACTTAATTTTTTTAGAAATGTCAAGAGATATGTTCAAATTCATAACACAAAGAGAATAACCGAATGGCAATGGACATAGAAATAGTGTTCCATCTTATTAGCCAACAGGTAAATTCAAAATAAATCCACAATGTAATACTATCACAATCCCACAGAAATATATCAAAGAGACCAAAGAAATGAAGTCTAAAAAAAAAAAAAAAAAAGGAAAGAAATGAAGTGTTTGATAGGAGTTAAAACAACCAGTGCTTTCATATAATGCCAGTGGGGTGATTCATTTGCATAAACACTTTGGAAAATAATGTGGCATTATCTGCTAAAGCTGAGCAAATATCCCAAAACCCAGTAATTCTACTCCAACAAAAATATAAATGTGTGTATACATGTGCATATCTGCGTGTGTTTATGTCTCAGACATGAACAAATGTATATAATGTATAGATAATAAACATATAATATAATATATTACTATGATTTCCAAACTGGAACCTACTCAAATTGCTATTAACAGTAGATTGCATAAATAAATTATGGTACAATCACATGAAGGAATACTAAAATAGTAATGAGAATGTTCTACAGTGATTCATAATACTACAAATTAATTTCACAAATGTGAAATTGAGCAAAAGAAGCCTGACACAAAAGACTTTACATTTCAAAGGCAGGGACTTAGACTACAAAGAAGCATAGGAAGGTGGGGCTTCCGGAGTGCTATTTATTTCCCTGTTTCTTGGTTAGGGATCTGCTTACATGGAGAGGTTTGCTTTGTGAACATTCATCCAGCAGTGCATTTATTTTTATGTGCACTTTTCTGTATGCAACTTTTTAGAAAATGAAAAAAATGAATCACTTCTGTATATATTGATACAGAAGCATTCCATAATTTATTGCGGAGGAAAAAAAGAAGTTGTACTATACAATAAACCTATATGTTTAATTTTTGAAAGCATAATGACAAATGAGTTTTAAATATGCAAATAACAAACATCTGGAAGTGGCAGAAAAAGCACTTTGCTATTTTATTTGCATTTTTGCAATGAACTTAAATATTTTGTATTAAAATACTTCTTATTTAATGAAATTATTACTTATTTGTTGTATACATAATTTCAACTTTCTTCTTGCTATTTTATATATCTCTATAAACTTCATTTCCCCCCTTGGGACAAGAAGGATTAACAAAATAATACACCCTGTATTAGGCAAGGTCCTGCAGAGAAGAACTAAGAAGATATAGGGACATATAGAAGAGGAGATTTGTTATAGGAATTGGCTCATTTGGTTATGGAGGCTGAGAAGTCCCACAACCTGCCATCTGCATGCTGGAGAACCAGAGAGTCAGAAACAGAAAGCTACGGATCCCTCCAAGTCTGGAGGCCTGAGAACTGGGAGCTCTGAAGCACAAGAGAAAATAGATGTCCCAGTTCAAGAAAAGAGAGAGTCACCCTTCCTTAACCCTTTTGTTGTATTTGGGCCCTTAATCAATGGATGATGCCCACCCACATTGGTAAGGGCAATCTCTTTCCTCAGTCTACTGAATCAAATGCTAATCTCTTCCAGAAACATCCTCACAGACACACCCAGAAATAATGTTTCACCTGCTGTCTGGACATATTTAGTCCAGTCAGGTAGACATATAAAATTAACCACAGCACACATTAGAAAAAAAAACAAACAAACCACCCCACACAAATCCTAAAGGATCCTCACTTTCTATTCAATAAATGAAAGATTCTTATCCTGGTATTATTAGACTAATGTCTAAAATCCACTTTTCGAACTGTAACTCCCACTACTTTCTTCTAGGATTCTCCTGGTCACGTTAAACCCACTGACTCACTCCTTCCCAGTGATATCCTACTTGCCTGTCTCATAATTTTGCTTGCTCTAATTGTTTAGAAAGAAAACTTTCCTTTATCGCTTTCCAGCTCAATTGACTTACATTCCTTCATGGCCATTCCCAGTGCAACAGTAATTCCGGGTCTTCTTGATGGAATAGAGTATTTAGTAACTGTTACCACACTTTAATTCAGATATTGGTGTTATTTTATTCTTTATGGGAATTTTCTTTTTCACTTAAATATATCATTTTATGTACTTTTATGCTCTTCACTGAGAAATGATTGACATGCAAATGCTACATATCTTTAATGTATACAACTTGATGAGTTTGGGGACAACTGTATACCCATAAAACCATCACACCAACAATGTCATCAACACATCCATCACCTCCTAAAGAGTTATCCTATTCCCATTATTATTACTATTATTAGTGAATATGTTAAGAACAATTAACATAGGATCTACCCCTTAGCAAATTTTCAGTATACAATACAGCACTGCATGCTATAGTCACTACGCTGTATAATAGGTCTCAGAGCTAATTTATCTTGCATAACTAAAGATTTGTCTTCTTTGGACATCACCTTCCCATGTTTCCCTTCCCCTTCTTCTGGCAAACTCCATTCTAATATCTGCTTTTATGAATTTGACTCATCATATGTCTCATATAAGTGAAATTATACGGTATTTATCTTTCTAAGTCTGGCTTATTTCACTTTTTTATATCTTTTAAGATTTTATCTTATTTTGGTAGGTCTATATTATTTATTTTTTCCCCTTTTGTATTTTGACTTATCCCTTGAATCGTAAACAACAAATGAATGCTTTTGAAACAGAGCATTCAGCGAGGGACAAAAATGCTTCTATAACCACTATGAATTCATCATGATTTCCTGTTTTAGTTAAAACTCACAGAGTCCCAAATACACCTTGAATTTTCCCACTGTTTCCTAAGCCTACAATATTCTTCCTACATATTCTTTTCTGTCTACAAAAATTCTATAAAACCCAGTTCCAACCGGCTTTTCTCCTTTAAATTTATTTTAACATTTTAAGTCTTATAACTTAAATCACATATCCATTGTGTTTTTTAGATTGGATTTCATTTGTTCAGAACTTCCATGCACTAGGAAACAAGTAGATGGGGAAAAATGCCCAGTAAGACAATCCTTGTTATATTTTAATGAGTGAGATGAAATACTTTGTTTCCATGATATTTCTCAGAACAGATTTGAATAAATAATGAATAAGTACTTAAATTTATTTCCATTTATTTAAATACTTCCTTAAAAATCAGTTTGTCCAAGAATGGTAAATAAATAAATATCTATTTTTTAGTTGACTATTTTTTTCAGTTTTATTGAGCCATATTTGGCACACACTACCGTGTAAGTATACAGTAAATGACTTGATTTATGTATATGGAGAAATGATTACCATGATGAGTTTAGTTAATATCCGTTACCTCATACAGCTACATAAAAAAAGAGGAAACACTGGTTTTATTCTTCTGATGAGAACACTAAGGATCTACTAGTTTAACAACTTTCAAGTATGCCATACAGCAGTGCTAACTATAATCATCACGTCTTACCTTACATCCTCAATACTTATTTAACTTATATTTAGAAGTTTGTACCTTTTGATCACCTTCATCCATTTCTTCTCCCCTCTCCACCATAGCCACAAATCTGATATCCTTTTTTCTCAATGAATTTTTGTTATTGTTATGGTTTTGGTTTCCACATGTAAATGAGATATAATACACTATTTATCTTTTTCTGTCTGACTTATTTCACTTAGCAAAATGCCCTCAAGTCCCACCCATATTGCAAGTGGCAGGATTTTCTTACTTTTTTGTGGCTGAACAGTGTTCCATTGGTTGTGTGGAATACACTTCTTTATCAATTCATCCATTGATAGACACTAAGGTTGTTTCCATGCTTTGGCTACTGTAAAGAAGCTGCAGTTAGCATGGGAGTCAGTTATCTCTTTGACATAGTAATTTCTTCTCCTTCAGATATATACCCAGAAGTGAAAATGCTAGATCATATGCTAGTTCTATTTTTTATTTTTTGAGAAACAGCCATACTGTTTTGCATAGTGGCTGTGCCATTTTTTAAATTTAAATTCAATTAATTAACATATAGTGTATTATTAGTTTCAGAGGTAGAAGTCAGTGATTCATCAGTCTTATATAACACCCAGTGCCCATTACATCACATGCCCTCCTTAATGTCCACCATCCAGGTCTCCCATCCCCTCAGAGCCCTCCCCTCCAGCAAACCTCAATTTGTTTCTTCCTATGATTATGCCATTTTACATTCCCTCCAATGGGGCATAAGGATTTCTCCACATCCTCACCAGAATTTTTTTTCTCTTATCATTTTCTTGATAGCCATTCTAAAAGGTTTGGGGTGATACCTCATTGTAGTCTTGATTCACATTTCCCTAATGCTTAGATGTTGAGCACCTTTTCATCCACCTTCCTGTTGGCCATTTGAATAGCTACTTTAGAGAAATGTTTATTCATTTTCTTTTCTAGTTTTTAATTGGATTTTTTTTACTATTGAGTTATATGTTATTTATGTTTTACATTTTAATCCTTTATCAGATATATGGTTTATAAACATTCGTTCCCACTCTATAGATTTTAATTTCATTGATCATTACTTTTGTTGTGCAGAAGCTTTTAAATTTGATGTAATCCCACTGGTTGAATTTTAATTTTGTCCCTTGTGCATTAAGTGTCATATCCAAAAATCTCTTGCCAAAACTAATGTTCAGAAACGTTTTTCCCTTTGTTTTAAGAGCATTGTGATTCCAGGTCTCACATTTAAGTCTTTATTCCATTTTTAGTTAATTTTTGTGAGTGATATAATAAGGTGTCTAGTTTCATTCTTTTACATGTGAATATCTAATTTATTTAGTACCATTTATTGAAGAGACTGTCTTTTCCCCACTGAGAATTCTTGGCTTGTCAATTATTACTTGGTCATGAATATTTATTGAGTTAAGGTACATGTCCATCTATACCATAAAATACTACAGGACAATTATTTTGCTATGAAGATGATAGAAAAAACAGTAAAGCATATCTTACATAATGATTTAGAGAAAATACAATAATATGTACAGTGTCATTGTAAGAATGTGAAGTTTGTACCAGTGTTAGTAAATTAGAGAGAACATTATCTTTGATCATATTTGTGAGTATATGTGTGTTAGAAATATATTCTAGAAAAAAAGGCAAGTTTACTGATATTCATTGAAGAAAACTCCAAAACAAAAACAGCTTATTACACTCACTGAATTTAAGAACTCTGACCTGAAGAAGGCACTTTTTTAAGCCATCAGAAGCTGGTTATATAATATGACAAAGATACATTTGCATTATTCCTTAAGAAACTACAAGAGGTAGATCACATCATCTTAAAAATAACTGTATTATAGTTAACGGAGCTTCATGTCATAACATTTTCAGCAAATAAATTTCTCCATCAGGCTCACCTCATGTCTGTTTCTTATTCCCTGTTGGACAGTCACCTAATTAACAGAACTTTATTCTGTCTTAGATCATCTGGTGCTTTCAAAGGTCAATATTTTAAAAAAGTAACAGGATATTACTACATGTGGTCTCTTAGAAACACAGAATGAACTAGAAAAGAATAACAATTTTAAATTTATGGTATTTAAATACAATTTAAATTATTCATGTTATAAGGCCAACTAGTAGCATATGAGCATTTTATATTCTTATGCCAACCCTCGCTCAGGTTTCTAAACTTTACAAAAAGGAGAGGCAGGTTCTGTTCTTGCAGTGTTCTACACTTCTCTCTCACTTCATTTATTTTCCCTCCTCCCAAAATGACAGCGATCAGTGTCTCAGTAACTCTAAAATCAGGGATGCTATCAGAAAAAAATGGAGGAGTGGCTTATTCAATCTGAACTTTAATTCATTCAGAGTGATAGGATTTTGACTTTTGTGAGTCTTGGCATCTTAGAACCTGTAGTTTTAGCCATGGTCACTGGAACCTTTTCAATCAGATGCCAAAGTGTTTCCAGAGGGGCCTGGGCTTTACTTACTTTTGACAACAAAGATATATTTTTGTATTTTTCTTCATATCTACCATCTGTTCACTAGATTCAATGAATAAAATGTTCCTTAACTATTAGATATTAATTGGATGACAGAACCAAGTAAAACTCTTTTTTTTTAAGAGTGCAAATAAACCATCCTATTAAATATGTAGCATAATGGAAAGGTAAAGAATGTTAGATGCTGGAGGAGCCCCCGTGTGGCTCAGTTGGCTAAGCATCTGACTCTTGATTTCGGCTCAGGTCATGATCTCAGGGGCGCGAAATCAAGTCCTGGGTGGGGCTCCACACTGGGCTGGGCATGGAGTCTGCTTAAGAATCTCTTTCTCCCTCGCCCTTTGCCTCTCCCTGAGGTCTCTCTCCCTCTCTCTCTCTCTCTCTCTCTCTCTCTCAGAAAAGGATGTTAGATGCTGGAAAACAAACATGTATTAAAATGAATTTGACTTTCATTTTGATTATAATTGATCCCAAATAAAAGTTGATATAGAATAGTTTTCTCAATTATAATTGAAAACAGTTTATCAACACAGGGTCACATCATCCCCTCATCCATTTTAATTTTCCTCTGCTTTTCCCTCACACATACTAATTCCTATTTCCTCCATCATAATATAACATTTAATACCATCTTATATCTTATTGTATACTATGAAGACTTACTGTGGTATCCTTGTCCTCCAGGAAGGGTATCCACGTCCTACTCCCTGAAACATGGGAAAATGTACTGTTACATGGCAACAGAGAGCTAAACTTGTTGTTGTCATTTTCCATTTGAATAAAAGATTTAATTTCTTCTCAGGAAAAATAGGAAGTTAGGAAAACAGTGCATTTTACAGCCAACAATTGTAGTTAGCCCTAATCCTTCCTGGCACAGCTGTCATTAGCATTAGCTTTTTCACCAGAACCAAAATAGGCACCCCTGATGGAACCAGCATGGAAGACCTTGGAAGGTTGCATGTTCTTGGCGTGAGAAACATAAGACAGGCGGAAGTTACTGAGAGTGCCATCTTTTGAAGCAGCCCCTCCCTTTCCATTTTAGAGAATTTGCCTAAATTGTGGAACTAGTCAGCACTTAGAGCAGGTGCCTCCACTTCTTATAAAATGGGCCACCCTTTTCCAAATAACTTGGGCTTCCTACACCCTCATATTCCCTAATCCAAAGGATGCTAATCAATTGACTGTGAAACAAATGATTATCCTGGATTATGTGGGGGGCTAAATGTTATCACAAGGGTCCTTTAGGAAAAGGAACAGGGAGGCAAATGAGGAGGTTTTAGTCACTTCAAAGGGAATGCAGCTCTGCCAACTTGATTTTAGCCCAATGAGACCAATTTGAGACTTGTGGTCTTTACCACTGTAAAGTAATAAATTATTGTGTTGTTTTAAGACACTAAGATTTTGGCAGTTTTTACATCACTAGCAGAAAATTATACACTAATTTAGCTCCACTTCTATTTCTATGGACTGGATTAAGTCGCCAGTAATTTTGCTGTTCTAAATGTTGCCTTTTTGCCACACTTTGCTCTAAATGAATATAACTGTGTCCAAATCTGGAGATACTTATTATTCAGCTAGTACTTTATCAATCATCTGCAAATACATATCTACATTTCGTTTTACCTAGCTCTTTTATAGCTTACTTAAATGTTTACTATCATCATGGAAATTATTACAAAAAAACTTGCAGCTATTGTTATGTTTTTATCACACTTCAGTTCATATACAAAAAATAGCAGTAAATAAAGCTGTTAAATGATCTCAGTATAAATCTAAGACTAGTTTATATTTATCTCCCACTATAGTGCTAATGATAGTGCTAGAAGGATAGGTCTATTTTCTCAACTCATCTGGCCATCTTTAAACTTTTATAAGTAACTTTATTTACAAATTGGTTTCATGGTAACTTACAGCTGTCACAAATTAAAGGAAACGTTTTTTAATGTCTAATAATACCAAGTTTTCTGTGCGCTATAGCCAATGTCAAATGCACCCTAGATAAAATTAAATTAAATTAAATAATAAAATATTTATTAAATGGAAATTAAAATTTATTAACTGAAAAACTCAATAAACTGCTAATGACTTGGTCTTATTATTTTGTGCTTAAGTATAAATATTTTAGTAGCAGTAAACATAATAGTCTCAGCATTTTTGTAAAAACTTTTGGTACATGTTTGTTTAATTTGGTTGTGAAGTATTGCATAAAGCAAAAAATTTACAATTTTATTGCCAAACAGCTTTATATATATTTTATACATTGCTAGATATTAAGACAAAACAGCAGACTTTTGCATATTAATTATGTACCTGAATTATTATACCATCGTATTTCTAAAGTAAAGCAGCTTTCTGTACCCTAGAATTTGTCAAATTAAATGTAATGTCTGTACAAACACACCTCTACTCCACCTTTATAGTGAACCACCACTGACTAATGAATGACAGAAAAAATAAGGAATAGAAAAAAAATGAATAAATTTTCCTGTGGTCATAAATATTGAAATTATTATTGTTGCAACATTTTGAATAATCTGGGTAGAAGAAACGTTTTTTTTTCATCAAAACTGAAAACTTAATTGCTTATACTTGCAATTATATCTACAATGTATAACACTATTATGCCTTCACCACAGCAAATGTGAAATATGTCAAAAGTTTAAGGCCATTGTAATTATAATAAAGCTGGCAATTTAATAGGAAAAAAGTCTCTGAACTTTCAGAAATGCAGTGAATTATCTGCATTCCATTCCTGCAATTTTACACAAATTAGTAAGATCACTCTGATTTCTAGTAAGCTACTATTCCTCAACTTCCCCAAAATTCTCAATTTATCAATGAAGGAAATTTAGCTCATTTGGAATATAATCTTCTTTCCTATTTTATCAAAATCTTCCTAATGTCTCCATATTTTTGAGGGAGAGAGTTTAAATTATCTCATTAATCAAGTATAATGCTTGTAATTGTAAAATGGATAACTAGTCCTGAATTTTGTATTAAGTGGTAACCTCTATATTTTATTCCTAAAAAAAGACTGATTATGAGAACTTAAATACAGAATGAATTTGGAAAGATTTGGGTGGAGTGCTTGTTCCTTATCTAGGCTTAATTAATGTAATTAGGCAAATGCATTGCCTTATCCTTTCAGAGAGGTTATTTAGCTGCTTCCTTATCTATTAAGTTGTAATACTACTTTAGAAATAACCAATAATATTGTAAATAAAAAGTGGATCAACTTGAAGATGGAGGAGAGAAAAATCTCAGACTCGGATTTGAAATTGAAATCATAAATTTATATACATATATATATATTTTTCTTTTTGGCCTTTGCATCATTTGTGATCATTTCTCTGCGAGGCTGAGTTAATTTCTCTCTTGCATTGTGCATTTTATGTGTAAACATTAACTGCTGTGCCCAGGCTAATTCACTTGAGGATATTTGACTTATTCACATGAATTCAGTAACATCGCCATTTAAATAAAACACTCTCCCGTTACAGTTATAAAATAACAGAGAAAAATTGGAATTACATGATAAACTTACATATATACTAACACATTTTTTATAATAGTATAGGTAATCTATAAGACAGTCTAAAATATATAGCTACAAAAGAGGATAATAATTCTATAATAATTTTAAATCTGAAAGAAAAGCATTATACGAATCTAAAAAAAGAATTAAACCTAAGAAGGAATTATATTCATAAATTTATAAAATAAAGTAAATGATTTTATTATCTTTCCATTGTTGATATTTGTTTTTAGAAAATAATATAAAAATTCCTTTTCTGCGCATCCTCTTCAACACTTGGTATTTTTTTTGTCTTTTTGATAAAATCTATGCTAACAGGTGTAAGGTGATTTCTCGTTGAGGTTTTGATATGCATTTCTCTGATAATTAGTGATGTTGACCTCTTTTTCATGTACCTGTTGGCCATTTATATATGTTCTTTTGGAAAAATATTTATTCAGGTTTTCTGCCCATTTCTTAATTGGGTTATTTGCTTTTTGGCTATGGAATTGTAGTTCCTCATATATTTTGGATATTAATCCCTTTTCAGATATTTGGATTGCAAATATTTTCTCCCATTCTGTATGTTGCCTTTTCATTTTGCTGATAGTAAGTGGGGAAAATGAGAAGATGTCGATCAAAGGGTACAAAGTTGCAGTAATATAAAATTAACAAATTCTGGAGTTCTAATGTACAGCATGGTTACTAGAGTTAATAGCAACACATTGTAATTGGAAATTTATTAGAAAAGTAGATCTCAGATGCTCTCACCATACACACACACCCACAGAAGTAATTATGGGAGGAGATGGGTATGTAAATTACCTGATTATACCAATCATTTCACTTGTATATGTATATCAAAACATCATATTGTACATCTTAAATATACACAGATTTTATTAAAAATAAATTTTAAAAGAAGATAATGTATATAAAAACATAAAAAATACGTATTTTGTTTTAGTATGTTTTAATTACTGTTGATATTTTCTGTAACTCTTTTGGAAAATATTCAAACTCCTATTAACGATGAGGGCTTAAGTAATTTTTCAGAGATAACAAAGGTAGCAAGAGGCATCTATCCTAAACCCCAAGAAGCCAAATACTTTATTTCTAAATATATTATAATTTTGAAGAGCGTCATGCATCACTAAGAGCAAGATAATGTATTTTAAGTAACATTTTTAAATAAATGTGTTATATAAAAACTTAAGATCTGTGCTTAATCCATCATTTGTGAATGATTCTTGTTTTGTCAATTTTAATAATTCAAGGAAATCAACCTTATTCACTACTTACAAATTGAGTACTAAATCTTACAAATGTCTCATATATCTCACAAAACCACAAACTATTATCATATCTAGTGCATAAATTAGAAATCTAGTATCAATGGGTTATGTAATTTGTCCAAAGTTAGCTCTTTAGTTTCTTTTTTTTTATTTTTTTATTTATTTATTTTTTTTTACTTAAGGTTTTTTTTTTAATTTTTTATTTATTTATGATAGTCACACACAGAGAGAGAGAGAGAGAGAGAGAGAGAGAGGCAGAGACACAGGCGGAGGGAGAAGCAGGCTCCATGAACCGGGAGCCTGATGTGGGATTCGATCCCGGTCTCCAGGATCGCGCCCTGGGCCAAAGGCAGGCGCCAAACCGCTGCGCCACCCAGGGATCCCCTCTTTAGTTTCATCAAGTGTTTCATCTTGGCTTATTTTTTTGTCTTTTGGGTGTAAATTCCTAAAGCATGGCCACTGAGATTCTCAACTGAGTTAGATAGAGAGCTCTGAAATAAATTGTGGAGGGAAAGGTAAGACATGACTGGCACCAAAAAATTGTCCCCTGAAAAATTACTGTTCGTTAAAGCCATTCAACTTTGCAGGTTATTAATGGAGGCCATGTTCCCAGAAGTATAATTACTTTGTCAAACACTAAACACATTTTACAGTTCTTTATAAATAAATTCAAAAAGCTTTAAATATTAAACATTGGTAACTCATAAACTCTATTAAACTTTTTTGTCATCATTATTACTTAGATAACTGTATTAATGATTCAACACTTCCATACAACACCCAGTACCCATCCCAAGTGCCAAGTGCACTCCTTAATCCTCATCACCTGTTCAACATGTCTTCCCGACCCATCTCCCCTCTGGTAGCCATCAGTTGATTCTCTACAGCTAAGTCTGTTTCTTGCTTTGCCTCCCTCTCTCTCTCTTGTTCTCTGTCTCTCTCTTTTCACCCCTTTGCTCATTTAAGCACAAATTCTCTCCCTCATTTGACAGTTAAGTCTTTCTCACCATGGTTGATGAATATTTACTAACACACATGTACATACACACAATAAAAGCACTAGAACTTCTTTATTTTCTGGTAAATTAATTATTTTAATGTTATTTTTAAAAATCATAGTGAGTATAGTCTATTTTCTAAGTCTATATTCAGTTTTGGGGATATGGTGGTAAATAAGCCAGAGCCTCTGCCTTGATAAATCTTATAATCTAGTGGAAATGGTGTTAAAGAAAGTATTTTACTATTAATTATTCAATTTCACGTTTAATAAGTGTGAAGCACCATAAAAGATTATCAGATGGGAAAAGGTGCTGCCAATCTAGTTCAGAAAGGTCACAGAGTGTGTACTGGACAATATTGTGTTGGATTTTCTGAGCTATGAACAATTAGGTAAGGAATGCTTGATTAAATCCAGTTACTTCTAGATAAAAAGAAGAGTAGTACCAACACCTTAATTGTGAAGGAGAAAGAAATATTAAAGAAACTGAAAGGACAGTGAATTTGGAGAATATAGAGAGAGGTGTGAATGGCAAAATTAAGCAGGAGACACACAAGCAGGGCCCAGCTAATCCAATAGGCCCCAAAAAGAATTGAAGCATTTCTCTGTTAAATTAAAAGAATAAGAAATTGCTTGTTTTGTAGGTCAAAAATGATTTGCCCCTGGCAATATCATGTGTTTCTACCTTTAAAATAAAATGAAGCACTTTGAAAAACTTGAATCATTTATAGGACAGAGTTGAAAGTGACAAAAATTAAATTAGGAAAATCAGTCAAGAGACTTTTAAGTAGGGAGGCTGGGTGGCTCAATGGTTGAGCATCTGCCTTTGGCTCAGGGCATGATCCTAGGGTCCTGGGATGGAGTCCCACATCAAGCTCCCCTGGGAGGAGCCTGCTTCTCCCTCTGCTTATGTCTCTGTCTCTGTCTGTGTGTGTGTGTGTGTCTCAGGAATAAGCAAATAAAATCTAAAAGAGAGAGAGAGAGAAAGAGAGAGAGAGAGAGACTACCAAGTAACTCTCCATGCCCCCACCCAGGAAGCCCTGGCAACCACCATTTTATTCTATGATTTTGGTTACTTTAGATTTCCTCATATAAATGGAATCATACAGATTTGTCCTTCTGAGGGTGGCTTGTTTTATTTGGTATAATGTGTCAGTTATATCATCCATGCTATCTCTAGTTTCAGTTATATAAGATGAACAAATTAGAGATCTTCTATACAATGTAGTAGGTCTAGTTAATAACATGGTATTTTGTACACTCATATTTTGCTTAAAGGATAATTCTTACATTAAACATTCTTAACACACACAATACAACACACACACATACACACACATACACACTTCCATACAAAAGGGACACATGGAAACTTTTGAAGGTGATGGATGTGTCTATTACCTTGATCACGGCAGTAGGGTCATCGGTGTAGGCATTTGTCCAAACTCATCAAATTGTATACATTAAACATGCACGGGTTTTTTTAAACATATCAATTATACCTGAATAAAACTGCTAGAAAAAGAAAAAGAGACTATTTAATAGTTAGAAAAATGAACCATGGATGTTGTATGGAGTATCAAACAAGATTACTGACAGAGTGATCTAACTTGAACAAGTGGGAAGTCAATTTTCCTTTAAAAAATATACTTCTCATTTTCTGTGCTATTTGCTGTTTAACTGTTTCCATATCCATTTCCATTTTAACTTGGCATTTCTATTCTTTCTCTATCTACGAAGCACATAAACACAAAATGTCTGTCAATTAGTGAATCTACAAAATTTGTTCTATTTATTCTAACATTTTATATTGAGCCAGAATTGCTAACTGTTCTCTTTTAGTGTATTCTATTATGTTAAACATGACTTGACAGTTAACTTTAATCAAACCAGAGATGTTATTTACAATTGATTCATTACAAAGGCCAATCAAAGGCATACATGATGTTTTATAAATCTGATTCTTCTCAAAGGTTTCCATTCTTAGGCTTAAAGTATGAGAGAAAGAGTCAGAGTTTTGACAATGCATGCCATTATAATCACCAGAATCAAAATATAAACCAATTTTATCACTCTCAGGAATTCCCAGTGCCTCTTTGTTGACATATCATCCCGAGGCAACCAGTGATCTGTTCTCTGACCTTATTTTCTTGCCTTTACCAGAATGTCATGTATATGGAATCATGTAACATGTAGCCTTTTGAGTATGACTACTTTCATTTAACAGGATGCATTTGATAGTACTTGTTGCTATTGCAGGCATTAGCTGCCCATTCCTTTTTATGTCATTGTAGAGATGTAGTTTATCCGTTCATCAGTTGAAGGATATCTGGCTTGTTTTTAGTTGGGAGATTGTGAATAAAGTTGCTATAAACATTTAAAAAAAGTTTTTCGGTGAAAATATTTTTTTCATTTAATTTAGGTAAATATTTAGAAGTGGAATTGCTAAATTGTATAGATGGATGTTTTACTTTACAAAACTTCCAAACTTTTTTTCAGTGTTTTTCAAAGCTGCTGTACCTCTCCTATGTACAGTTACTCTACATACTCAGCAGGATTTGGTGTTATTATAATAATAATTATTATTATTTAGTAGTTATAACTACTTCAAGTAGTTTTAATTTATATTCATATACCTTCTTTAACAAAGTGTTCAAATAATTTGCCTATGTTTAGGCGGGGATGCTATTTTCTTACCTTTGAGACATTTATATACATACATATATAATATTAATATAATAGAGATAAAAGTTCTCTACAAGATATTTACCTTGCATTTATTTTTCTAGTGTGTAGCTTGTATTAACAGTTCCTTTCAAAGAACAGAAATACTTAGCTCTGATAAAGTCAATTTTTCAGTTTTTAATTTTATGGAATGTACTTTCTATTGTATCTAAGAAATCTTTGCCTATCCCAGGGAATTAAAACACTTGTATTCTGTGTTTTGTTCTATAAATTTTATGGTTTCATATTTCACATTTAGGTCAATGATACTATTGCATTAATTTTTAGAAATGTTAAGAAATATGGATTGAGGATCCTTTTTATTGGTAAATACCGTTTCTTTAGGACGACATTGAAAATACTATTCCTCTTCATTGAATTACCTTTCCATAGTTGTTCCAAATTAATTGCAATTCATTGAAAAGTCTATATTTGTAAATTCAAATCTAAAATCTTAATTCTATTTCAGTATGTCTACCTTTGATTAACGTAGCTGAATCTTAGAGTTGAGTTGTTTGAATGATCCAACTTTTTTTTTCAAAAAACAAAACAAAAAAATAAACAAAAAGCCACCTTTTTTTGGCTCTTCTAGTTCCTTTGTCTATCCACATGAATTTTAAGATCATCTTAGCAATTTCTACAAAGTCATTACTAAGATTTTGGTATGGATTGCATTGAATCCATATGTCTGTTTTGGAAAATTAATATTTTGAGTTTCTCAAACTATGAGCATGGAATAACCCTTCAATTATTTGGGTCTCCTTTGATTTTTTCATCAATGTTTTGCAGTTTTTGGTATACAGAACCTATACTTTTGATGGTATTGTGAATGTTCTTTGTTTATAAAATTTCAATTTCTATTTGGTCCTAACCAGTCTTTAGGGATAACCAAAATATGTCATTTTTTTAAGTTTTAGGTGAATTATAACTTACTACATTTGTATTGGACTAATATCTGATATTTAGGTTTATCAAGCATCAGATATCAGTTACCTATGTGCCATAGACTACAGTACACTACAAAGTAACTTAATTACTTCTCATAATGCCTTGTGGTAGGTGTTTTAATTTCTGTTAATTTTTGGATGAAAATTTAAGAAACAGTAAATTAAAGTTATATACTCAAAAAATATGATCAATTTTCAAATATTGACCTTGTTTCTGACACTATGAGGAAAGCATTCAGCCTTTCAGCATTAAGTATGTTGCTAAATATAGGATTTGTACAAACCCTTTATCTGGAAAGTTTCCTTCTAGTCCTAATGTACTGAATGTACTTATAAATGCGTGTTAAATTTTGTAAAATGTTTTTGCCTCACCTATCAAAGATTATCATATGATTCTTCATCATTAATCAGCTGATGTGGTAAATTACCTTGAATGAGCTGAATGCCTGTCATAATTTCCATTTGTTCATGATGTGCTGTTTTAGACATGTGGTTAGATTTAATATCTAGTGTAGTGTTGTATATTTGTGCATTTTATGATCATGGAGCATATTGGCCTATAATTACATTTTCTTGAATTGGCACGTTTTTTTCTTGTGACTCAAGATAGATTCTGGTTCTATAAAATGCGGTCTGTCACTTCTATATTCTGGAGAGTGTGCATGGAATCAGTATTACTTCCTTAATGTTTGCTACTCTTTCCAAGTGACCACATTGCAACCTAAAACGGTCCCTCTTGAGTGGTTTATTATTACAAATTGAATATCTTTAACATATAGAGCTATTTATTTTAATTATTTCTGATGAGCTTTGGAAGATTTTGTGTCTCAAGAAATTTGACCATTCACCTAGGTGATCAAATGTGTTGGCATAGAATTATTTGTAGCATTCACTTAGTAACTTTTTAATATCTGTAGGTTCTGTAGTAAGGTACCTGTTTCATTTCTAATACATGTATGTCATATCTTGGTCAATCTGGTTAGTGGTTTATCAATGTTATTGGTCTTTTCAAAAAGCTAACTTTAACTTTCATTGTTTTTCTCTATTTTCCCCATTCTCAATATATTTTCTACTCTCGTGTTTAGCATTTTCTTTATTGTCTTGATTTGTGCTTGACTGACGTTTCTTTTTTCTAGTATGTTAAGGTATAAGCTTAGGTAATTGATTAGAGACCTTTCATTTAATATAAACATGGAATATTATAATTACTATCTAGCCCTTTGTTAGCTGAATCTAAAAAATTTATAAGTTGTGTTTTATTTTAACTTGACTCGAAGTATTCTCTAATTTCCCTATGATTTTCTGTTTAATCCACTGGCTTTTGCAGTCTACAACTGTAATTGTGTTTCTGTGTATTTGTTCCATCTATTCTATTACTTATGCTTAATGCATTTTGAAGCTCTGTTGTTACATATATGTGCATTTAGGTTTACATTTCTTGGTGAATTAATCTTTTTATTTTTATGTAATATCCTCCTTTGTTCCTGGGAGTATTACTTCTGAATATACTATGTTTGATATTAGTATCCCCAGGTCTCTGTTGATTCACGTTTGCATGTTTTATTATTCCACATATTTTTAATCTTAACCTACCTATATTATTTTTAAAAAGATTTTATTTGTTTATTCATGAGAGACACAGAGAGGCGGGGACATAGGCAGAGGGAGAAGCAGGGGCTCCCTGCAAGGAGCCCGATGCGGGACTTGATCCCAGGACTCCAGGAGCATGACTTGAGCCAAAGGTAGACACTCAACCATTGAGCCACCCAGGTGCCCCAATCTATCTATATCTTTATATTTGAAGTCAGTTTGTATGAATAGCTAATTGTTGGAATTGTTAGATTTTGCTTTTTTTTTTTTTTAAGTAGCCTCCATGCTAGCATGGAATCTGATATGAGGCCTCAACTCACAACACCAAGATTGAGTTCTGAGCTGAGATAAAAATTCCATTGCCTAAGTGAGTCACCCAGACAATCTTTGGTAGTATTTGCTGTTTAATAGGTATGTTTAGACTGCTTATATATAAGTTGACTTAATATATGATATAATATATGATATAAGCATATAATTAACTCTCCTCTAAGTAGTTATAGTTACTATTTGTTTCATTTGTTCTTTGTTTCTTGTTTTTCCTCTTTTTTGGTGTAATAGAAACATTTTATCATTTGATTTTGTCTTTACTTTTGGCTTAATTTTTATATCTCTCTTTAAAAAGTAATGAGTATGAGTCTTTATGTTCTGTCTCCCTTCCTGATATTTCCCAACATTTCTTCTCCCTTCCTTTATATTCCCTTTCACTATTATTCATATTCCCCAAATGAATGAGAACATACACTGTTTGTCCTTCTCCGATTGACTTATTTCACTCAGCATAATACCCTCCAGTTCCATCCACGTTGAAGCAAATGGTCAATCCTGGGACTCCAGGATCATGCACTGGGAAAAAGGGAGGTACTCAACCACTGAGCCACCCAGGTGTTGCCCTAGTGGTTTTTTGAAGCACAATATTATTTTTTGTGTGTGTTCTGTATATCTTAAACACAAAGGAAAGGACTGTACAGATGGAAACTCATTTTTTTCTATTATAAAAATTGACCTTAAATATATAAAAAAAAAAAAGTAATGAGTATGCTATATATTTTTTAATTAATGGCAATCTAATTTCAAATGGTATGTTACTTTGTATGCTGTGTAAGGACCTCAATATCTGGGTATTTCCAATTGGCCAATTGGCTTTCCATATTTTCTGCTATTTTGTCATATGTCTTACTTTTATAGAAGTTATAAACACAAAATTAATTCATGCTGTTTCTGCTTTGATCAGTTATTTTAAATCAATTAAAATATAACAAAAAATCGATTTATTTCATTAATACCATTTCTAAAGTTTTAATTTCTTTGTCTGCATCCAGGTTTCTCTCCTGTGCCATTGTTCTTCTGGGCTAAAGAAGGCACTTTAATATACCTTTAGGATAAATCCACTGTTAATAAGTTCTCTGCCCTTTTTTGTATTTCTAAGGAAATCAGTACTTACCTTCCATTTTTGAAAGATACATTTACTGAGTATAGGATTCTGGGTTAATCGTGTGTGTGTGTGTGTGTGTGTGTGTGTGTGTGGTGTGGTGTGTTAGATAACTCTAAGAATGTCGCCTTTACCTTCTGGATTGTACTGTTCTGAGAAGAAACGTGCTATATTCTCACCTTTGACCCACTACATGTAATGAATCTCTTTTTCTTGATACTTTCAAGATTTTCTCCTTCCCATTAATCTTCAGGTACTAGGATATTATGAGTTTAGGGACATTTTGTTTGTTTATTTCATGCCTTTTGATGTTCTCTGAGTTCTTAGATTTTTGTTTTGATGTTTTTTAATGATTTTTTAATCTCAAATATTATCTCCAAATATTTATTATTTCTATCTTCTTCTGAGATTCAAATTAAGTTAGACAATTTGAAATTGTCCCGTAGTAGTTGTTTTTTTTTTTTCACTTTTTATTTAACTTTGTTTCAGCTTGAGTATTTTGTATTGATCTATCTTATTTCCTGATTGCTTTCTCAATTGTGTTGGCTTGAAAATGAATTCAAAGCCATCCTTCATCTTTTAGTGTGCTTTCACTTATAGCATATCCATTTCCTCATTACTCTTCTCATCTCTCAGTCAAAATTAACTGTTTCTCCATTCATGTTGTTTATTTTATGCACTATAACTTTTAACATATTAATCATACTTGTTTTCAATCCCTTGTCTGAAAATGCTGACATCTGGTTCATTTCAGAATCTAATTCTGATGATTGCTTTGTTTCTTGACAGTATGTAGATTTATTCTCACTCTTCTATGAGCCTCATCATTATTGGTCGAATGTCAGACATCTTTTGTATGACAGTGGAAAATGTTATAAATATTATTCATTTCTGGAAATGAGAATTCGTTTTCTGGTGAGGGTTTTGAATCATTGACAACCTGAGCTCGGTTTGGTATTTGTTGTTGCTACAGTTATTCTCAGTGAAACCATGATTTTCAGTTCCTCTAGTGTTACCTTATGGGTAGATTGAGGCTGATTTTCAATAGGATTTTTTTCATATTTTCTTCACACTCAGTTTATGTCTTTTTGTACCTACAACCTGGAGCATGTTTCTCCTTGCTGCTTCCCCTCTTTTGCAGTTTTTTTTTTTTTTTTAAGATTCTACTTATTTATTCAGGAGAGACACAGAAAGAGAGGCAGAGACATATGCAGAGGGAAAAGCAGGACTCCACCCCAGGATCATAACCTGAGCCAAAGAGAGATGCTCAACTACTGGGCCACCCAGGAGCCCCTCACAGTTCTTTTTTACTTAACTCTTACTAGCCTTACGTTGGGAGTCCTGCTGTGTTGATATCATGGGTCATCAGTCTTGGGTAGGTCCTATGTCCCTTTGTCTCATGGATGGGACTTACTCAGTGATTCCATCCCTCCTTTCCCAGCAGAAGGTGGTTCCTAGTGGCTTATGGCCTTGTCCCTCCCAGCTGCAGTGTATTCTGTTGGTGTGCAGTCCAGCACCTTTCCCACTGTTTCTGCAGCAGTTGCTTTTCTCCACGCTGAGGCCTGAACTGTAGAGGAAGCTTTCTTCAATCTCTGGCTTTGACTCTTATCTTTTTTTGTGTGTATCTAGAAAGTTCCGTAAAGAAGAGCCTGTGTATAGGTATGAATTCCCCTTGAGTATGCAGCTCATGAATATACTCACAAATTACCCAAGATTCTATCTTTAGCAATTGGCTAAACATTTTAGCTGAAATCTTCTAACGGGATTTATTGACAACTGGTACAAATAGCTTATGTGTACTTTCTTGTATCTAGAATAAACTTAACATTATCTAGTTCCACCTTGTCACTTGATAGATGAGGACTTTGAATCTCACAATAATAAACTGACTTAACTCTAATATACAGGTCTAGCTGTAGTTACCTAAGGTCAGTATTCTTTCCATAGTTTCCATGTTACAGGTAGATGCTTCTATGCAAAATGTGTCTAGGTCTGTGTTTTCCTTATATTTGTATCCCCAGTGCCTGGAAATATGCCATGCATGTAGTAGATGCTCAATTAACATTTTCTTAAATATTAATTGGCAGTCCCTTGTTTAATTCTACCACATATAGCTTACTCATCATTCAATCTAACCCCTCAAAAAATTTTATAGAACTCCATGTAGAACCTAAACTAAGGTAAAATAAAATAAGAGAACATACAAGAGATATAATTATTTAAGTTATGAGCAGAACAAGGCAATTGCCTACATGATATGATTAATTTAAGTACTATTACTCTCCATTCTTAAATCATTTGCTAATATCTCTATTCCATGATTGGAAATTCATTTCTTTACTTTAACATATCCCTTTAGACTTATTAAAATAAAATGCCTCTAGAGAAGTATGAATCATAAAAATCTAGTTTACACTAATTGGGTTTATTCAGTAGAAAAAAAGAAAGGCCAATGTGGAGAGTATTGTTAGGTATTGGGACTGGGTTTGGGGAAATGAAACTTGAATGGACATTTACTGAACACATAATATGTAATTGTGACTTTTATAGGCATTTTAATGCTAAAATGTGGCCAGTTCTTTCTATATACATCTTTTTCCAAAAGAAAAAAAAATGATACTCAGAAATGTGTTTCAATTTGCCCTTGTTACTGCATAAAACTAGAATTCATAGCTCCATCAAGTACTGTTCACTGTTCTGAAGTATCTTCCTGAGGTAAGGAAGATAAAAATGTGGAAGAGGAAGTCCACAGACAAGATTTAGAATATTGTTCTTTGTAGTTCTGCTAGACAGTAATTTAAAAAGAAAAAAAATAGAGCTAAATGAAGATACAAAGATATATCTTAGATCCTGACAGGTTGAAGGGTTTTTAAAACTCTTTGGATTCATTTGAAACAGAACAGTGAAAAGCAGGTGGTTGTCACTTTATTTAACTTTCATTATAGTAAGATGTATTTAAAAGGGGAATACTGAAAATGTGTCTCAATAAACTATCACTTTAATTTTTATATGCTCATTCCTTGTGACTACAAAATATTTGGACTGGCCATTTATAGGCTTTTAAGACCCTGATCTCACACAATTTTAAAGAAATTCAAGTTCTCTCTCTATTTTAACAAAATGCATATTCATAGAAAAAGAAAAGGAAAACTACAGATAAAATGGATTTTTAAAATATGTCTGACAAAAATAGACCTCTTTTTCTGATCTTTTGAATAGCAGCTTTGCTATATTCCTCCTTTTCATATAAAAGGATGAAGTAGTGTATTGTTAATCATTTTCATGCACTGTGAGTATTAACATTCTTTAATTATCCTGTTAATCAGTGTAAATGTCACCTGTTACAATATTCATACACTGCATCTATGTCATCCATTAGTCCAATTAATTAAAAACTCAGTTATTTATTGATTCATAAAATAAGTGGATACAGTTCATATACCTCTATAAATTTGCTGAATTATAATTTTACATGTGAGCTGCATTTATCTTTTACTTTGTCACCCTTAAGTCAGAAAATTCTATGTTTTTTGGTGTTCTTATGTTCTTATTCTTTATTTATGCAATGCTAGCCATCCCTTTAAAGAGCGTTTACTTTTGAAGTTAGGTAAAATAAGAATCAGTTATGAACAAAATAAAGGCTTGCCTTCATGAAACTTGCTTTTTAGTGAAGGAATACAGACAATTACAACAAATGCAGCCAATGAGTAAATTATACAGTATGTTAGAAAGTAATAATTGCTACAGAAAAATACAGAGAAGCCTAAGGAGAAAAACCACATAAGCAATTTGAATAAAATGGTCAGGAAAGACCTCATTAATAAAAAAAAAGAAAGAAAGAAAAGAAAGAAAAGAAAAGAAAAAAAGAAAAGAAAAGAAAAGAAAAGAAAAGAAAAGAAAAGAAAAGAAAAGAAGAAAAGAAGTAGAAATGAGACCATAGACTATGTTACCTTCACAGTTTTTTGGAGTATCTACTCCCTTCTCAATATCCAAATATTCTTTCATTCTTTTTCCTTATTCTTACTAAGCAGAATTCCTTGCATATATTTAAGTATTAGAAAGAATATATAGAGGCTTGACTCCTGACTGCTTCTGTTTTAAACCCATTCCAAACCCACAAAGCAAGGAGTTATGATGCCCAGTAACCAGTTTAGACTGAAGGAGAATCATATGGGGGATAAAAAATGATGCAATATTTCAGTAAACAATTGTAATTCAAAAGTTTTTGACTCTAAAGGAATTAACACATTGACTGTGAAGTTAAGACATACACATGTAAAATGGCAATTACTATTAAATTGTAGAAAATCGGTAGATTTTAATATGTCATTTGATATGGTAAGAGATAGATAGCAAAAATATGTGGATAATACTGATCTTATATACTTTTCATTTCAAGCCAGGAAGAAGAAATAATGTGATTTGTTATGGTTTGCAGCCCTTCAACGATTCAATTTTAAGATTGTTGTTTCTGCAAGCAGCTGTCCTGTCCCAGAAATTAGATAGGCTACTTAAATAATTTGAACTTCAACTTCTTCAAAATTAAAATGGATAAAACTTATTTTCCTACATCTTACCTGAAATTGTATGGAAAATAATTTACAAAGTTGTATGTTTGTTTCTTTGAACATGTTGTATCTCTATGAATGCCTTTTTAAATCATATTTAAGTTTATAAAACTAGCATATTTTTATTACATATAAACTAATATAGTGCCAAAGTCTCATATAATTTCATCTAGCTCTCTTGTATCCAAATAAACAGATGTTATAAGTATGATGGTTGACTATTTTCTCCTTAAGTTCATCCAGGATATATTTTTATTTTTGAGAAATGAAGAGAGAAGTGTCTGTTTAGTAGCTCTGTTTTCATAATACTATATTTTTCAATTACCTGTAAACCTTGGGCTACTATGAGAACATACTATATCATTTTAACAATTACTTTGTTAAAAAAAATCACGATAGGAATTTTGATTGTTTGTTTTCACAAACTCCATGTTTTTTAAAACAGGAAAATTCATTAAAAAACATATGGCTGTATATCACTACTACATCACTAGTACTGTAAAATTTCTTCTAAAGTTTACTATAGCTGAGTAAGCAATTGATCTAAATTATGTTTATTAATTTGGGATGAGGAGCAGCATATGAGTACTAGAAACCCACTTTGGGCCTCAAGCCTCTGGCAATTGTTTCCCTATGCTGTTTCCCAGGATTGTGTTTGTAGTGAGCAACCTTGAGAGGTGAGGTGTTACAAGATAAAAATTGGGTTTACTTACTGCTTGATATAAAAGCAGTAGATTCCCAAAGGTCAATGATCCCCCAACTATGAAGAACCCCACAGTGTATGTAACATGAATGCTTCATGGATGGCAACCTGGCCATTCATGTTGCCCCAAAGAGAATTGGGGGCAGAGTGAACTGACACAAATATGCTGATGGTCATGCTGCTTGCTGTGCTATGTCCCTAACTCAGCACTTTCTTATCTTCTAGCATATGTAACAATTGAGGTCCACTTATTAAGTCACGTGTAGAATACAATCAAATCCCAGATTCCACAATGAGCAATACATAAATTACAGAAAACAACTGCCTTACTAGAAAAAAATCAGGTGGAAAATATGGTCCCTTTTCGGGATTCATTCTTAAACACGTGCAAAAATATAGATAGAAAGAGAGAGAGAGAGAGAGAGAGAGAGAGAGACTGCCCCAAATCTTGCATAACATGAGAAATGTATCTTATTAAAATCTTAAAATTACACATGCAGCTTATTTGTCAGGTAGAGTTTTACCATGTTTTTGTCTTTTAGATATATAAAGGTAATCCCTCACATCTTTAGAAATATGTTTCCCTTCGTAGTGTTACTTTCAGATGGTAACATTCAGTGTAGGAATTACAAAGCATCTGAGAAATCATTCTCTAGAAGCAATCTTTGGCATTATGAGCCTCTGCTAACTTACACGGTCAATTTAATATAAATTTTTACTTTCAAAAGATGACAGTGTCCTACTTAGTAGTCAGAAAATAATATGAAGTCAAGTTCTTAACTGCAAAATAATTTCAAGGAAATGTTACCAAAATAAATTGAAATATTCACTTTGGTCTGCTGCTTGAGATATCTGATATAACATAGGGTGTTAGCTCAAAAAGAAAAATTAAATTTATTTTTACAAAAGATATCTGGAGCACTTATTTTTTCCATAATCCATAGCTCTTTAACTATTTTCTTTTGAAGATGCACTGAGCTATTTTAATTGAGGGGAAAGCCCATAGAAGCAGCTTGCTTTAAATCCTAGCTTTTCCCTTTCTGCTAGATTGATTTTTGGTATTTATAACCAGGGCCCATAATATTAGCCACCGTGGACTGGCTTTAACTTTTTTATAGTCATTATGGTATTTTCTGTTTCTGTAATCATGATAAATATAGCAAAACCTACTTTTAATACTTTACTAGGGACATAGGGATCTGTTACAAAATAGGGGAAAATAAATTGGAGGGAATAAAAATAAATTAAAAAGGATATTGCTTGACAACTTTAATAGCATGGTAATAATAACATGTATTGAAAGTAAAACTTATAATTTTTGTAAACAAAAACATAAACTCTCAAATTGCAAAACCCCAAGAGCAAGCAGGCATGTTCTAGCAAGTATATCTATGCTTTGAAAGCCTGATACTGTCACTAGAGGACAATTGAGTAATAATAATAAACTACAGAAGAAAGTGCTCTTGCTCGATAAAGATAATCTGGACAGCATGCAGCCAAGAAATTTTAATACTGCCCACATAAATTTCAGGAGGCCTATGAAATCATACTCCACCTGTCATTTAGGACTTAGCACATTTTACTGGAATTTTCTTCACTAAATGAAATGTAATAGGGACAGAAATAAATTCTACTAGAAGACTAGGTCGTTAACAGTAAGAAGCACTAGCAGAAATGATACGTTGGTGAGCTGAGAACCAGAAGCCTTTCAAAAACAGCCCCCTTCGCTTGGAATCTCAGTCATAGTAGAAGATTTACACATTGACATTCTAGAGACAAAATGCCCAAAAACAAACCTACTTTTGTTGTATTAATCGAGTGCTGGGAAAAGCAGGTGTGGAATTTCCATGTTCAGATAGATAGTTGGGAGAGGTGGAGCCAGGCAGAAAATGGCAGAGCCTTTAGTAGTTAAGCAGTGAGTGTGGAGAGAAGGGAGTTGTGACAATAAGAGAACTGTTTTTGGAACACCATGGTATTATTTTTAACCAGCTACAATTTTCTTAACCTTTAAGATTAGCTTAGCTTAACCTCAAGACTCCTTTTATGGATTTCTGATAACATTTGAAGTCAGAGGTAACTTTGTAGAGTGTCTCTGTATTTGAGACAAATTATATTTGTAATAATTTGAGCATGTCTCAGGATATATCTAAAGCAATATGGATGTAGTCGATATGGTGTGCATAGTACAAATACAAATTCTAAGATTTTAAGCGACCTTTGTACATCAAATAATTTATGGAATTATTTTTTTAAAGATTTTATTTATTTATTCATGAGAGACACACACACACACAGAGAGGCAGAGACACAGGCAGAGGGAGAAGCAGGCCCCATGCAGGGAGCCTGACGTGGGACTCAATCCCAGGACCCCAGGGTCATGCCCTGGGCTGAAGGCAGACGCTAAACCACTGAGCCACCTAAGCTGCCCAATTTCTGCAATTATCACTTCAGTTAGGATACAAGGATGATATTTTGTGGTGGTATTTGTAGCCTTTATCACAATTATAATAAAAAATATTTTTCAGATACATGTTTGCTGTTAAATTTTCTGACTCCATGATGACGCTGATTCTATTACTCTGACCGTTCAATAAATATTTGTTGAAATAATGTGGAATAGTGAATCTGCATAGAGTGAAGAAGCCTACAGGGGGATCCCTATGAAAGAAGAGGGCAGAACCAGAGAATGAAGAAGATCTGGCTCCCGGCCACATCAGTCCTAGAGAGCTATCTGTGCTCTCACATGGAAGGCTCAGTTATCCACAGAGCTGTTTGCTTTGGTGACAGTTGGCCATCATATTTAGAGATTTTATATTCTTTGTCAATTGTGTCACTATCATTTCTTCATTCATTTTGCACATTAGTCCTTTTAACTAATGTATAACTGATTTTTAATAGAATTCTTGTTAATCCTAACAAGAATTTTAGAGGTAGATTTTGATGAAGTTTGGTGAAGTGTCATGTAGACACTATAGTGTCAGTCATTAACTTAAAAATATCAGTCCTGAAGCCACATTGCCTGGGTTCAAATGTCTTTCTGTTCTTGTCATTTCATGTATTTGATAACTCTGTGGAAATTGAAGCACTCCAAATCCTGGAAGAGAGCTCCTGGCATCACCGAGACTGTAAGATAACCAGAAGGCTCTTCAAGATTCCATGACCATGTTTTAATGAGGTATGCATTGAAGTCACATCAACACTTCACCTCACATGACCGGAAATCATATGGCCTGTATATAGTATTGCAGTTAAGTGAAAAATGAACCTAGTTTCTGATCCCTATAAATACCACTTTTCTTTTTAAACAATGCTTTTATAGCAATCAGATGAACAACTCTTGACACTCATGGTCTCCAACTCATACAATGGTCTTGTATTTCCCCCTTCCGTTTACCCAAGCAGCCAGCTCCCTAGTGAATTTCAAAACAGCATCCCTCCAAGCATTTATCATTGTTGGGTTCTTTTTTGCTGATCATAAAATGGTGACTCCCGGGAAGCCTGGGTGGCTCAGTGGTTTAGTCCCTGCCTTCAGCCCAGGGCCTGATCCTGGAGGCCCTGGATCACATCCCATGTCGGGCTCCTTGCATGGAGCCTGCTTCTCCCTCTGCCTGTGTCTCTGCCTCTCTCTGTGTCTCTCATGAATACATAAATAAAATATTTTTAAAAAAATTAAAATGGTGACTCCCACTCTTCTCATGAACTCGACCTTCAGTACCGGTAGTAGATTGGATAATGACCCCACAGATGTCCTTATCCTAATCTCTGGAATCTGTAAATGTTATTTTATATAGCAAAAGAAACTTTGCAGTTAGGATTAAGAAAAGGATTTTGAGATGAGAAAATGATCTTCGTGGGCCTAATATAATCAGAAGGGTCCTTTATAAGAGACAAGCAGATCAGAGAGAGAAAAAATGATGTTGATAATGGAAGCAGAGATTAAGTGATATTGCCAGGAACCAAAGAGTGCTGGTATTCTCTAGAATCTAAGAAGCAAGAAACCACTAACCTTGACAAAACTTTGATTCTGGTCTGGTCAGGTCTATGTCAGACAAGTCACCTACAAAACTGTAAAAGATTAAATTTTTGTTGTTTCAAATAACTAAGTTTATGGTAATTTGTCATATCTGCAATTGGAAACTACAAGCATTCGTCAAAGATATTGCAGGTTCAATCTCAGACCACTGCAATGAAGTGAATACTGTAATAAAGCAAGTTGAATTAATTTTTTGGTCTCCCAGTACATGTAAAAGTTATATTTCCAGTGTACTATACTCTATTAAGTGCACAATAAATAGCATTAAGTTTAAAATAGCAATGTATATATCTTAATTAAAAAGTACTTAATTGCTAAAAAATTCTAGCCATCATTTGAGTTTTCAACGACTCATAATCACTGATCACAGGTAATCATAACAAATATAATAATAATGAAAATGTTTGAAATATTGTGAGAATTACCAAAACATGATGCAGGGATACGAAGTGAGCCTTTGTACCTCTGTAGACTTGATTGACACAGGTTGCCACAAACTTTCATTTGCAGAGAACAATATTTGCCAAGCACAATAAAACAAGGTATACCTGTAATACAAAATTTGTCTGTGTATATATTTATTGAGCAGGGCGAGTGGAATAATTTTAAGGGGAAGAAGCATGACATATCTAAAATTTCTGTGAAGCTGAAGTTGCCATATATCAAAGCTCATGTGTTTCTAGATGTAAATTCAAATTCTCAACAAGTTTTTGCCTTTGATACAAGTGATGTTTATAATAATTTTCTACAGTCTGTAGTCCTGTAGTTCTGCATCCTGTGATCCCACTTGGAGACATGCTAGAACAAGATCTTTTTGCTTTCAAATGCCTCTACAGAGGCACTTATCAAAGCTGTGAATATAGTATCTGCTTATCCTGGTTGACTCAAAATCTTTCAAAGGGACGCAGTACATACTGTGGTAGCTCAATATTCCCCAGGCATTTGTACAGGAGAGAATTCAAGAGGGGCTGAAAGTGGCATTACTATGTGCAAGTTATAAATAAGCTTAAAAGATACCAGGCTTATGTGGGGATCTTTTTTCAATTTTTCAGAATTAACTTCACAGCAGAAATAGAAGCATTTCTCAAAGTTGAAAGGTGAGCGTAAACTATGTGAAATATAATGCAAAATTCAGGAGTTGAGGATATATGGACACAGACAAAAATTTTTGAGAAAAATAAGTAATTGTAATACTTGGGAAAGGAATGTATTAAATATTGACAAGTAAATGGATTCCTTCTGTTCACAGAATATGGGGTTTCTCTCCATGTCAGAGAAAGGTGCAAATGTTTTCCGGTTTCTATATAACTTTTAAGAAAAGAGAAACTCCCAGAATAGAGCTTCTTAACAATTTATTTACAGGTATGAAACCGAATAAAGAATCAATTTTTTACCTTGTGAAGGAGCCACTACTGTAGGATGTGTCAGTTTTCAACTGAAGTTTGAATAAAAGATATTTTGGCCAGAGCCATGTTAAAAGAATTAACAACACTTACCATAAAGTACAAGTACTAAACATAGATCTTCCATAAACATATTTATTCCAGGCATGCCTATTTATCTACCTTTACAACAGCAAAAAATCTTAATTAACTTCTCTTAAAATGCAATGTTCTGATAAGCAATATCATAAGGCTGGATTTGAATGAATAAATAAACCACCACTAGGATGGGACAGAAACAGGAACGTGTTAGAGAAAGAGATCTAAAGCCCTCAGAAGACCACGGTTCTAGATTTTGTTCCCACTACTAAAGCACCAGGTCTACTTGGATTAATCAACTTGGTTGTATAGTTGCTACTAATCCCCATTCTCGAGTCTACTTAATAATTCCTACCTTAGGTTGAAAGACAGAAAAGTTGAAGTATACAAAAGCATACTTAAAAGTATGCTTCTTTTGATTTCAAATACTATATGAATTTTCACATGAAAAAAAAAAAGCCCATTTGAAATTACCATTAGAAGAATGTTCATCCTAGCCCATTCTCAGAAAGGATGAGGAGCACTTCACTTCTAACCCTGTATTTTTCTTCCATAAAACTTCTTTCTGGGATCCCTGGGTGGCGCAGCGGTTTGGCGCCTGCCTTTGGCCCGGGGCGCGATCCTGGAGACCCAGGATCGAATCCCACGTCGGGCTCCCGGTGCATGGAGCCTGCTTCTCCCTCTGCCTGTGTCTCTGCTTCTCTCTCTCTCACTGTGTGCCTATCATAAATAAATAAAATTAAAAAAAAAAAAAAAAAAAAACTTCTTTCTTATCAGTGAGAGCTCCGGTGTGGTCGGTAGGTTTTAGTATCATATCAGCCTCCGAATCTGCATAAAATAACACAAATTTATTTTTTATTTATTTTTATTTTTTTTTAATTTATTATAGTCACACACACAGAGAGAGAGAGAGGCAGAGACACAGGCAGAGGGAGAAGCAGGCTCCATGCACCGGGAGCCCGACGTGGGATTCGATCCCGGGTCTCCAGGATCGCGCCCTGGGCCAAAGGCAGGCGCTAAACCACTGTGCCACCCAGGGATCCCCAAATAACACAAATTTAAATAAAAATTGTGTTCCTGGAATGTGTATTAGTTTTCTATAGCTGTCTCACAAATTCAAATTCACCAGCTTAAAAAAATACATCCACTTATTTTTTGCCCATCTCCCTGAGTCAGGCGTCCAGGTACAGTTAAGCTGGTTCTTCTCCGGTCGTAGAAGACTGCCATCTGGTCCTAAGCCGGGCCTGCACCTCCTCACCAGACCTCTTCTAAGCTTGTGTGGGTTTTTTTTTTTTTAAATAAATTTATTTTTTATTGGTGTTCAATTTGCCAACATACAGAATAACACCCAGTGCTCATCCTGTCAAGTGCCCCCCTCAGTGCCCATCACCCAGTCACCCCCACCCCCCGCCCTCCTACCCTTCCACCGCCCCTAGTTCATTTCCCCGAGTTAGGAGTCTTTATGTTCTGTCTCCCTCTCTGATATTTCCCACACATTTCTTCTCCCTTCCCTTATATTCCCTTTCACTATTATTTATATTCCCCAAATGAATGAGAACATATAATATTTGTCCTTCTCCGATTGACTTACTTCACTCAGCATAATACCCTCCAGTTCCATCCACGTTGAAGCAAATGGTGGGTATTAGTCATTTCTAATATTCCATTGTATACATAAACCACATCTTCTTTATCCATCATCTTTCGATGGACACCGAGGCTCCTTCCACAGTTTGGCTATTGTGGACATTGCTGCTAGAAACATCGGGGTGCAGGGGTCCCAGCGTTTCATTGCATCTGAATCTTTGGGGTAAATCCCCAACAGTGCAATTGCTGGGTCGTAGGGCAGGTCTATTTTTACCTCTTTGAGGAACCTCCACACAGTTTTCCAGAGTGGCTGCACCCGTTCACATTCCCACCAACAGTGTAAGAGGGTTCCCCTTTCTCCACATCCTCTACAACATTTGTGGTTTCCTGCCTTGTTAATTTTCCCCATTCTCACTGGTGTGAGGTGGGATCTCATTGTGGTTTTGATTTGTATTTCCCTGATGGCAAGTGATGCAGAGCATTTTCTCATGTGCGTGTTGGCCATGTCCATGTCTTCCTCTGTGAGATTTCTCTTCATGTCTTTTGCCCATTTCATGATTGGATTGTTTGTTTCTTTGGTGTTGAGTTTAATAAGTTCTTTATAGATCTTGGAAACTAGCCCTTTATCTGATATGTCATTTGCAAATATCTTCTCCCATTCTGTAGGTTGTCTTCTAGTTTTGTTGACTGTATCCTTTGCTGTGCAAAAGCTTCTTATCTTGATGAAGTCCCAATAGTTCATTTTTGCTTTTGTTTCTTTTGCCTTCGTGGATGTATCTTGCAAGAAGTTACTGTGGCTGAGTTCAAAAAGGGTGTTGCCTGTGTTCTCCTCTAGGATTTTGCTGGAACCTTGTCTCACATTTAGATCTTTCATCCATTTTGAGTTTATCTTTGTGTATGGTGCAAGAGAGTGGTCCAATTTCATTCTTCTGCATGTGGATGTCCAATTTTCCCAGCACCATTTATTGAAGAGACTGTCTTTCTTCCAATGGATAGTCTTTCCTCCTTTATCGAATATTAGTTGGCCATAAAGTTCAGCTTGTGTGGTTGTTGAGACAATTCACTTCCTTGCAGTGGTGGAAGTGAGATCCTCAGGTCCTGAGGTCATCTCTTTTCACAGGACATTAACAAAATGGTCATTTGCTGTCTTCAGGATGACCAGGACAGTGTCTTTGATGCTTCAGCATCTTTTAAAGACCACATCCAATCAGGCAGGCCCATTGAGCAGAACCCTTCTTTTGATTGACTCAACGTCAACTAATGTAAGACCTTAATTTCATATGCAGATGCCTTTTCCTTCGCCATGGAATCTAATCAGAGGGCTAACACCATTGTATTCACCTGTCCTGCCTACACTCAAAGGATTGCATTATAGAAGCCACATATGCCAGGAGTCAGGATGCCGTTAGAATTCTGGCTCCCACAATGTATAAATGGAATAAAACTTCAAGCAAAGTGTCCTAACTCTTGTCTGCAAGCACCTCCTAACCTTGTCCTATTTCTAATCAGATTATTGTTTTGAAGATTCCCTTCCCCATAATGTAGACATTCTAGAGTTACAACTGCTAGTACTGCGTTTCACTCTCCTTCAAATCAGCATTTCTCAACTTTCTTTTTTTCATAATCACTCCCATGGATCCATTTTAGACATTTCTTTTTTCCAATAATCCCACATGAAAATTTAATACCATAGATCATACGTATACATTTGTTTACATGTTCTATATATTCCTGTGCTTTATATATAACAAAGAGGAAGACTTTGCTCAGGAACTGGTTTTTGCTCCCTTGGGTGCAATATCGCCCCTGCTGAGAACGAGCACTGTAAGAAAAAGTTCTTAATTCTCTTTGTTACTCAGCTTTGGATACAGCACCAAAACCAATTTACTACTGCATAATTCATAGAAATGGATGAATGCATGCGTGCTTATGAAGCAAGCCCTTAACCTAGAGGCTAGCTATAGAATTTGTGAAAAGTGTTCTTTTCCTTTGGTATCATTTCTTCTTTGACTTTGATTGAATTTGGTGCCCGAGTTTGAATTACATCATTTGTGGCAAATATCCATACACAGGGATGGACAGAAGCAGGAACTAAATGGCTAAATAACAGCCATTGATTTCTGGGTATTAACAACCAAACACATGGCTGTATAGAATGTAGTGATATCAGTGGACCATAATTATTCATGCATCTCAATTATTCATAGTCTCCCTTACTCCCAGAGTATGGATAATCACTATGTCTTCCTTATGTGAAACACTGATTAAAAATAATAACTCAACTAGTGCTTGAAAACAATTAGGACAATTATAAAAATATTTTTTAATCATATTGTCATTTTCTTTACTCGACTCTTTGGCATAGATAGTTAACTGCTATAAAAATGTCACATGAATTAAGAACAAGACTTGAAAATACTTGAGAGTATTCATGGAATGCACTGGATGGAGGAGCAAAGGCTGAGTGACAGAAAGCACTACTGTCAAGCTGGTGGAGACACTATGTTACATTGTGTTACACTGAGCAACACAATACAAGCTCCTCTCAGGTATACCTGTCTGGGTACAGAGTGTGTAGGATGTCCCTAATGTTGGGAGATATGAATGCAGCTCCATTGTGCCATCAAGCATGAGGTTGATCTAGAAAAAAAATATTATCTGTTTCCACACTTCACAGACACCCCACAAAAATGAATTCTTAGTGCAAGAAACAGTAGGGAGTGTGAACTCATACTAGATGGCCATAGTAACCCAGAGTGAAATGCCTATATCTGTTTTACCATGAATGTTTTGGCTTCCCGCACAGCGACTGAAGCATAGTATATAGCTTTCTTTCCCTCCAATTCCTTCTTTCAAGAAACGTTCACTGATTGTCTACTATGTGGTAGTACGAGCAATTCTAGGTATTTGATACAAATGGTGAATAACCTTGAAGTGTTTAGAATCCAGCACAACACTTCTAGAAATGTGATGTGTATCACCTGCAAAGCTCCTTAAAACATAGATTCCTGGATCCTACCCCGAGACAATCCTTTCAAATAAGTTTGAAAATCTGGCCCATGATTCCACATGTCTAGTGGGAAGCCAGAGCTTATGTGGCTGGTCTACAAACCTCACTTACCTGAGAGGTGATCAGTGATATAACATAATGCATTTTCCAAAAAAAAAAAAAAAAAAAAAGATGCATTTTGAGCAACAAGTTTATTCTTCTTTGATTCATTCTGGACATGCTTCTTCCTTCTACTCAGATCCCTCACTATTCTATTATTTCTGCTACCTTCCGTTCCTTCACAATTGCCTCTGGGGTGTTTATTTCCATACTTCTGAGTTCTAGGATTGTTTTTCAAAAAACAAAACAAAACATGAGATCTCTTCTTAAGAGTAATATCCTTTCGCTGACAGCTTTTAAAATACTTTGTTCTCCTTACTACATTTATAACCAAACAAGAAAAAAAGTATGTTATAAGAAAATGTTTGAGGATAAATAATGCAAGCCAGAGTTCTGGAGAGAGCAAAATTTAGTCAGAAGAATTCCTTATCTTCCAAATATGTGAATTGAAGCAACCTTACCTAGGCAGTAAACAGAGTTTAATGTTGTAAATAAGCAAAACTTACACCCAAAATAATCACCATATTGGTATACTTAATCATTCTTGTAATATATACTATCTAGGCATGAGTGCAAAGTGGGATATTTGTAATGATAAAGCTAATCCTGTATTTTTCCCCTTCTTGAATCAATGTTACTTCTTTAAGATCTATAAATAACAGCAAAGCAATAGGTTTTCTAATAACATGCACAATTTAATATTCCTCTCTTACCCATACATTAAAGAGACAAACATTCTTACAAATATACTTAAGTAATTAGGATTCCTCTTCTGAGCTCTAGTCAATGGTACTAGAAACATTTCTCAGTATATATGTTATCTGTGTGTCTAAGCGAGAGGAAAAGAGTGATGAGAGAAAGTGAAGAGGAGAGCAGGAGCATGGAGGAAAGAAAGAAGAGGAAACTGAAAACAACACCATGGGTTTCATCCATAAAAATAGCAAGTCTCCATTCAGTAAGCCAGAATTAATTGTATGATCAATTCACTCCTTTCATTTAAAATGCCCGAGGACACTTGCTTTGTTACGTACTCATGATGAATATATTTTTTAAGGTTTGAGCTCTTCATACAGAAAATGTTTATTGGAAAAAAGTTCTTTTTGTTGAAACATATATTTATCCTTTTAAAAAATATACTTTATTTATTTATTTTGAAAGAGAGAGAGTGGCCACATGGAGGTGGGTACGGAGAGGGACAAAAACAGGAGAGAATTTAAAGCTGACTCCATGCCAAGCACAGAGCACCTCCCCAGACTGGGCTCCAGCTGGATCTGACCCTGAGACCCTGAGACCATGATCTGAGCTGAAACCAAGAGTGGGCTAGGATGCTTAATTGCCTGTGCCACCCAGGCACCCCAATACGTGTATTTATGAATTCCTTAGAACTTATGGTCAGTGGCCGCTAATGAATGAGAAATAAAATGTGTAATCAATGGATTTTTCAGGATAGGAGTTAGTGAGTAAACTGTAATGATGATTTTGCCTCCTGCATTTCTACTGAACAGATTACATAATGTATTCTGATTACCGTAGGGAGTAGTGATGAGAATTTTTTTTTCTTGTCATGAGGATTTTTTTTGTGATGAGGATTTTTAAAAATATTTATGTCACAATGAATCTATCATGAATTTAAATTAGCACTGAGCAGGTTTTTGTAGTAGCAAAATACTAAAATATTGGTTTCTTTCTAAAGATTGCATGTGCACACAGATGCAATGCTTTGAAATTGTCAGTTTCCTTCATTTTTTTTTTTTTTAGCACAAATCCCTAAGTTTAAAGTTAATTGCTACTATTGCTTCACATTCATAGAGCACTGAGAAAGTCAAGAAATTTACAGAGCCCTGGACAGTGACTTCAAATCTTCAAGACCTCAGTGTGAATATGATAAGAAATAATAACCCATTGTATAGCCCTTCATTAAGTGTTTATTTGCCTTAAAAAATCAAGATTGTTCATTCTCTATACAGATGGAAAGGAAACTACTAAGCCATGAAATTCAGTTGGAATTGAATGCAGCAGTGTATGGATGAGCACATGTCTCAACTTCAACCATGAAACATGCATTAGCTATTTCTGATGCTTGGGCCTCTCTCTTTTATCTCATTTGGCCAAGTATACCAAAAAAACAAAAACATAAAAACTAAAAACATTAACACAAAAGGTATCACTGTTTAGTCTCTCACAGAATTTGTCAGACAGAAATATTTCTAATTTATAGAGCATCTTGTTTAGACCATAAGGCTCAAATTTTACTGTGCACCCATACCATTTGGGAATTTTGTTAAAACGTAGCCTCTAATTCAGTAGTTTGACGTAGGTCTAGGAATTCTGCATTTCTTTTCTTTTTGTAAAGATTGTATTTACTTATTTATTTTAGAGAGAGAGAACGTGCATGAGAGAGGAGTGGGGAAGGGTAAAGGGAAAAGGAGAGAATCTCAAGCAAACTCCATGCTCAGCCTGAGATGGGGCTCTATCTCAAGGCCCCAAGGGCATAACCAGAGCCAAAATCAAGAGTTGGACACTTATCAACCGAGTCACCCAGGCACCCCAGGAATTCTGCATTTATAACAAGCTTAAAGACATGCTGACATACTAGTTTTCCTAAGGGTGAGATATATATGTGAACTTCCTTGGGTCAGGTAATGCTCCACTACTAAATTTTGGAGGCCACTTGAGGGTTTCCAGAAACTTCCTGGGAATGAACGTATTGGTGTGGGATTTTCAGATGTGAAAATAAAAACTCTGAGACTTTATTTGAAATAATATTTCAATCTTTTTTCTAGTCATAAAAAGAATTTCCTACAATGCACACATACAACCATGAATGCTTATATACCCGTGTGTAAGCATACATGCAGACAAACAACCAACCGAACCCAACCAATTACATAACATTATATTCAAAACCAATGCTTACAATACCTAGTCAACAACCTCTGTTCTATCATGTATAATTATGGTCCAAAATAATGGAAATATTTGAGACAGGGAATTTTTAAAACCTGTTGATGGTAACTTACTATTATTTCTTCTCTTTTTACTAGTTGTAGATTCAATACATGAAAGGCTAAGCCATAATTATTTGAAAAGAGGAAAACATTGTGACTCTATATATGATAAAAAAAAAAAAAGGGAGGCTGAAGTGGATTCAGAAGAGATAGGGTCTACTTTTTGTCTGTAATATTCCAGAGAAGAGAAGACCTGCATGATTTATCAAATAGTGATCATATCAACCCCCTAGATTGACAGTAAGGCTTAGAAAATTATCATTTACTCAGCAGGATATGAAGCCAGACTTACCTCTAGAAGCCGGGGTAGTGAGTTCTGAGTTTGCTCCCCAAACTACCAATATAGGACTAAATTCAAGATGCCCTATATCCTACATCATATCTTTCAGTGAACCTGAGCTCTTGAATTATGGACACTAGACCTATTATTCCATTTTAACCATCATCTGATACTGATTTCCAACTTGTAAAAGCCAAGAAAAATTATATTTTTCTTGAATTATAATTAACATTCAGTGTCAGTAGTTTAAGGTGTACAGTATAATTATTAAAATGATAAATACATGTCTTTTTAATGGGCATCCCTGAACTTTCAACACATGGTTGGAAAAAAAATCAACATGAAAAGTAGCAACAAGCAGCAATAGGTAACAAGGGAAAATATACTTGGAGTTTGGAAGCAAATCAGTTTATTATATAAAAGTAATTGCAGGGATGCTTTGATTTGGTATTGTGAAGTCATATTATTTTTACAAATGCTTTTATGATCCAAAGGGTGCTTTGAATAGCCAAGCAAAAAATATTTATATACAAATGAATCAGAGGTCAACTAAAAATTAACTTGGAAAATACCATAAAATCAAACAAATTTAGGAAGTGCACAGAAAACAATGTGTATAATTTATGTATCTATTTTGGAGCATCAAATTATACGTGAAATGAAAAATCCTCTACATGTTAGTGAGCTGAAGAGCAGCAAAGTCTCCTAAATATGTACCATGGTGTCTAGGTTGAAACATTACGTGGTTCTAAAAAGTGTTTTCAAGTTAGTTCTAATCACATTTTCTAGATGTGATTCAAGAGAGTAAAAATTCTGAGTCCGGTTTAGAGTCATACACAGGGGTAAAATAAAAATGTCACAGAACAAGTAAAATATATTCAAGTTTCCCAGGAGGAAAAAGAAATAACCTCACCTGGGGAGAGGCCTGACTGCTCTCAAGAAATGTTACATAACACAGTATCCACAGAAGAACTGCAGAGATGATTTATGGAGCCTGAGGGAGATACAAAGTACACTGGAACGTAAATATATGAGCAGGTGGGAAATAGTCTGGAATATGAAAATAGATGAGGGTGAATGGGAGAAGGCCTTTCATTATGTATCACCAGTTAGAATTTAATGGAAATCCAATACAGAATCTTCTTTAGATGGAACAGTAGAATTTAAAAAACAGAACCTAAGACAAATAGAAAATAACCATTCATGTTAGGAGGCAGAAGACTCCCAAGAAGGCATTGCTAGTGAATAGCTTCAGATTTTATTTTACGGCCATTAGTATATAAAGATCTGTAATTAGAGGAAGAGACAGGTGAGTCAATAGCAAGATGTCATGTTTAATTTAGAGCTTTGACATGACAAAGCCTTAGTCCAACTTTGGGCTGCTTCCCAGGGAATGGTTTTAGTTCTGCAAATACAATGCTTCTGCATTTGGTATAATATGTGACAATTTTTCAAAAATAAAGGAACGCTACTGCTGCCACTGAATGGCTTAGGATAGAATGATTTCACTTGTTTTATTTTTAAACTAGGTCAATAAATACAACTCAAATATATTTCAAATGGCAAACATCATTGTATTTGGAAAATACGAAAGGATCTCCTGGAGAATCTGACTAGTGGGTCCATACAGAATATGTGCCTCGGCTAATTAATGGATATGATCATGTAACATGAAGGACCATGAATTACTCTGAGGAAATGGACATTTCTAAAATGTTCTAAATTCTTCTAATGGCTTCAATATACTTTTTTTTTTATTTCTTACATTGATTCTTCAGGGCGATTTTTTTTTTTTAGTCCCATAGGGTTTCTTTATTTCTACACACATTCATTTCTACTCTGTTTAATAAATTATTTTGATCATTTTTGCATATCTGTTAACATTTTCGGAGATGGCATCTCTGGTATTCAGAACTTTTTTTTTTATTGGAGTTCAATTTGCCAACATATAGCATAACACCCAGTGCTCATGCCATCATCAGGGCTATTTAAAAGGACAAACAGACACTTAGAAACTTACTCTACATTTCCCTAAGCCCACATGCCTCTTCTAAAGCTGCTCTTTAAACAATTAGACTGTTATATAGGGTGTCAGCATCCAGTTAAATTGAATACGGCTATGATATTCCATTGTTCCAGAGGCAAAACTGCTTGACATACAGTCATGTAGAATTGCTCAATTGTTCCTGAAGAAGAAACGGATCCATAATATCATATTAGTGCTGATAAGATTTCTCCCATAAAGATGTCTAACAGATGCACATTGCTAACCACTGTTATTGTTCTTAATATTTTTTAGATCTGTAGCCTTTTTGTTTAAAGATCTTATTTATATATTTGAGAGGGAAAGAGTGGGCAAGAGCACAAGTATAGGGAGAGGCAGAGGGAGAGGGAAAAAATACTCCCAGCTGAGCGGGGAGCTGGACACAGGCTCCATGAGGGCCCCATCCCCAGGATCCGGAGATCACAACCTGAGCCAACGTCAGATGCTCAACCAACTGAACCCCCCATGCACCTCAGTTCTGTTGCTCTTTGAGAAGAGACAGATCTGGGTATCAGGAAGGCTTACCCCCCCCCTTCTCCACCACAAAAACTTTTGAGGAACTTAGTAGAAAGTAGGCTCAGCTGGTCCCAGTAAGCTCAGTGGCACAGGCTGCTTCTAGCTGCTAATTCTAGAGGCTCTTTGTCAAAATCTCCCTCCTCTACCGGGGAGCTTCTACCGTTAGGTAGTCACACGGAGGTTTCTCATCCACTGTTTGCATAAATATGGTGACAATTACAGGGAAGGATTCCTCTTAGCCTAAAAAGTGAGCTTTAATGCAGGCAGTCCCCTATGTCTGGAATAAGCTATGCAATGATAAGTTTGGTAAATTAGGCACTTCATTACCTCCCTGCTGGCAAATTTTTTCCCAGTAAATCTTATTTTATATCTGCACATATGGCTTTTGTGGTGAGTTTTAGTCCGTTTGGGATGCTGTAACTAAAAATACCAAAGACTAAGTGGCTTAAAAAACAAATATGTATTTCTCACAGTTCTGGAGGCTGGAAAGTCCAAGATACAGGAATTAACAGAGCCATGGTCTGGTGATAAACCTGCTTCCAGGTTCATAGACAACCATCTTCCTGCTGTGTCCTCACATGGAAAAAAATGAGAGAGCTCTCTGCAGTTTATTTTTAAGGGCGCTAATTCCATTCAGGATGGCTTCATCCTCATCACCTACACCCCCCCCCCCCAAAGGTTCCTAATTCCATCATTTTAGAGGTTAGGATTTCAACACCAGAAATCTGAGAAAACACAAACATTCAGTCCATAACGTGTGTATCTATGACTCCAACATAGGATTGGTATTGACCATACAAGGATACACTCCAGTTGTATCAATGCTATTGGATTTTAAAATGGTATATATCCAAGCCCCACACACCACACCATAGTGGAAGATATCCGTTCTAGGGGCAGTAGCAGGTTATAGGGAATTCTGGTGGCCAAGTTCTGCAAATATTCAAGTGGGTAGGATAGCTATGGCGTGCCCCCAGCTCAGCATCTTCCAAAAGGGCCACTGAGAAAATTGTTCCAAACCCTACAGAGAGTAGCATAGGTATGATGGCTGCTAGCTCCATACCTAGAGCAGTAGGGCAGCAATAGGATGTTTTAACCTAGATTCTAACTTTATAAAAGTTTGCTATAGACCCTACGGGGATAAAACAGCAGCAGAACAGTCATCAAAACCCCCAAATAAGAGGCAATTTGAAAGAGCATAAGAAACTTAAAGCAAATAAAGTCCCTAAAACACGTAGATCATTGCAAGTAAGGTTGTATTTGCTACCAGAGGAAAACCCTGTGTAGTAAGACTAGTAGCAGAAAAAAAGGAGGCCAGACAATTTAGAGCTTGGAAAAGTCCAGCAAGAATATATGCACTTTATGGCTGCTGGTTGGGGAATGATAAGATCAAAGGGACCAACAAAGCTCACAGATAGGAGCATTCGGTGCACAACCAAGCAGATGGCCTGATGCAAAAATTCAGAATGCATTTGGCTGCTTTTCTGGAGCAAAAAGTAAATAAGTTGATTCCCAGACTTTAGAGAATTAACAGGATAGATGAGGCAGAGACAAGAACCAGGTCAGGGAACAGAGGGGAGGGGAGGATGCTCAAAATATTCCTGAACTACCTAGATATTGGGAATGACATGGATCTTAATTTATTATGTGTGGACTGTCCTTGTTTTCCCTTTGTTAGGCTGTAAAATGATATAAATATTCTAGGCGCAAGATTGCATAGACATGTTTCTTGGCTACAATCATTACCTGGTCTGTTTTTGGCTGCTATGAAAGTTGGAAAATTTATGAAAGATAGTGGTCTGTACTCATAAAGCTTGCTAATATTGACAGTCATGATAATGTTTCATTCCAGAGGAAGAAACTGTAATGGCCTCATAATGGGTTGAGCTATATCCCATGCAAATTCATACATTGAAGTTCTAACCCCCAGTACCTCAGAATGGAATCTTACTTGCAGGTGGAGTCTTTCAGAGGTAATCAAGTTACAATGAGATAATTAGGGAGAGCCAAATGCAATATGACTGGTGTCATTGTAAAAAGGGGAATTTTGGACACAGGGATACCTGGGGGGACACCATGTGAAGATGGATGTATAATGCTCTGCAAGTCAGGGAGCATCAGAGATTGCCACCGACTCACCAGAAGCCAGAGGAGAAGCATGGGACTTATTCTTCCTCACAACCTTAAAAAAAATTAACCCTACCAATACCTGGCTACTGTACATCTAGCTTCCAGAACTCTGAGAATATAAATTTTTCTTGTTTAAACCAGCCAGCATGTGGTATTTTGGTATGGCAGCTCTAGTAAACTAATTTAGGTCTTCATAGGCAAAGTTCACTACAGAAGAAAGTTCTGTGCAATGCTATCTTCAACTCCAGAGCCCAGTCTGGCCAGTGAAAGTCCTACTGAGGACTAACAGAGCTTCGACAGGAAAGTGGCCACCGTTGCTCCTTTACAACTGCAAATCAGAACGATGTTACTGCCATGGCTGGAACTCGCAATGTAGACTTGGACATTGCTACTGCTTTGGCTCTTGTATGACTTACTCTGCAAAGAAAAGCAAAATAATTTTGCTTTGAACCAATATGGCGTGTTAGAGAAGTTTACTTTCCTGAACTCATCAGAATACATCATCAGAACATTAGATAAACCTAAGTACAATACGACGTGCTGGGGAATGTTCAGGCAATCTGCTACAGCGACATCTACACTTGGGAGGATACCGATGCTTTTTTCTAACATAAACATAAAAAGAAATAAGTGTAGGTACTTCTTTACCTAAAAAGGAGTACCCCACAAAATTCAATTTTACTTTTATAAGCATTCAGTTCTGAATATTTCATAGTTTTCTTTGTTTTCTTCCTTAACCCAGGAGTTAATTTGAGGTCCATCAACTCAATTCAAATCGTTTGGGGGATTTTCTAGATTCTTCAACTGGCACTGTTTACTAATTTCATCCAGTGTGGTTGGAGAACATAGTCTGTATGACTTCAATCATCTGAAATTTGCTAGGGAGAACTTTATAAATGTCAATTAGGTTCAATGGACTGATAGTGTTCATATCTTTTATAATTTGTGTTGTGCATTATATCTTTTCCATTTTCTCATTTTCTACTCACTTATGTCCCTATATTTGAAATTCATCTTTTGTAATTGGCATACAGCTTCATTTATCTTAAAATATCTTTTTTTCACCTTCATTTTTAAGTATATGTTCACTGGCTAAAGAATTATGCATTGATAGCTATTGTTTTTATTTTCTCCTTCAGTTCTTTAAAGTTTCTGTCCAGAGGCACGTGGGTGGCTCAGGCGGTTAAGCATCTGCCTTCCACTCAGGTCATGATCTCAGGGTCCTGGGATTGAGCCCTGCATTGGGCTCTCTGCTGCTTCAACTACTTGTACTTTCTCACTCTCTTCTTTTTCTATCAAGTAAATAAATAACATCATGAAAGAAAGAAAGAAGAAGAAAGAAAGAAAGAAAGAAAGAAAGAAAGAAAGAAAGAAGAAAGAAAGAAAGAAAGAAAGAAATAAAGAAAGAAAGAAAGAAAGAAAGAAAGAAGAAAGAAAGAAAAAGAGAGAAAGAAAAAGAAAGAAAGAAAAAAAAAGTTTCTGTCCATTGTAAGTCAGCTATTACTCTTTGTTTTGGAACTCCTGTGATATCTTTTTATCTGGGTTATTTTTGAGATTTCTTTTAATCTATCATTTTTAGCAATTGAAGCAAAGTGTGATTTGGTATGATTTTCTTTCTAATTAATCTATTTTGTGTTTTCTGAGCTTCCTAGATCTGCTTCTGAGCAATTATTGCCTCCTTGTTACTGGGCCCTGCTTGATATAAGTCATCTCCCTGAAAGAAAAGTCATGACTCAAACATTCTCATTTTGTAGCAGGTTTTTCAGAAATAAATTTCCATCAAGTGAGGCAAATTTTCCATAGTCCCATTGTGAAATGGAAATTATAACTCCAATGAAGGGCAAACCTTCTATCAAGAATATAAACAGCTTTCCCAATTAGACACTGGGAAGGCCTTTGTACAATAACAATAATTTTTAAAAAATGATTTAAGTACATATTTCTTACAATGCCTGGCACCTAAATTGAAAGCATGCTTAAATAATAAAACAGCCCACCTCTAAAGTTGTGATAAAACCGGTAGAATACTATAACAATTCATCCTAAAGATGATAAATTGTTGATACCCCAATCTATTAAGTGCATTTTATTCTAATACTCTTCCTAAAGATAGGATAGAATTATTCAACATTGGCTCTATTGACATTTGGGGTCAGATCATTGTTTCTTTGGGGAACAATTATGGGCATTGTAGTATGATTAGTAGCATTTCTAGCCTCTAGGTACCAGGTATCAATAGCATCCACTTCCGCTGCCAGTTATGATAATTAAAAATGTCTTCAGACATTGTTGCATGTTCTCTGCAGGGAAAATAGCCTCCAACTGAGAACCACTCTTATAGAGTAAACCTTCCTTAAAGTAGATCTTGGTTCAGGGTTTTTTGGAAGAGAAGTTAGAGGTATTACTAATGGCCTATATAGATAGGAGTATTGGTCTATTCAGGCCTGAATGGCTAAAGGCTTGCTACCTTCTGGAAACATGCACAACTTATTAATAAATTTGATCTTCATATATCACTTATAAATGTCTCAGTGAAGTGACACATCTAGAGAGAACCATCTGGATTTACAATGTCAGGCATATTAGTCATCATCTATTCTACAGCCCACTAAATCCATGTTGTAAGCCATCATAATAATGGAACCACCAAAAAGGATGAGAATGGCCAGTTAGAACCTTTTCTGACTTATGTATTGCCATAGGGTCAGCCTTTTCAATGATCACTTCTATAGGACCATCTGGTCCCATTCTAGTCGGTTATTAAAGTAACACATGACAATGCACACTTAGCTGACTTCCCACACATCCAAAGTCAGGGAGAAAAGGATTGTGAGAGGAAACAGTTTAGTACCAAAGTGATTCTTGTACTTTTATAGTGCCTTTTTTGATCTCAGCAAACAAATAGATGATAGATAGATATAGATAGATAGATAGATAGATAGATAGATAGATAGATAATAGTGCTCAGATGAGGGACACCTGATGAGCATGAACACTGACACAGACTTTACTTCAGATGATTCCACAGCCACTGTACTCTGCCTCATGGTGACAAAAAGATAATTATTGGGTATCTATGGAACTTATCACTCCAGAAAAGGGAATCGGAACAACTGTCCATCTCATCCATGAGAGCGCATGGCATTCAATCTTGGAAAGAATTAAGAGACCAGCAAAAGATGGTAAATATCTTTCTCCTTTTTTAACAAACTGTTACAATCAACCTCTGATGATTTTCCCAGGCAGTAGCTCATAAAGCAACTTCTTCACAATTTTGGATATGTCACTTCCCATCTAATCCAGTTATACAAATCCTTATTTATTCTCACGACCCAGAAAATGTCTTAATATTCTCTATGACTGAAGTGAAACAGAGATAACGGGGGTAAAATGAAATAGTTCCATAAGCATTGGGAGGGGTGGATCTGGAGTATCTTGGAGGCCAATTTCCTCCCTTCTTTTGGTAGTAAAGAGATGACTCAGTAGGTTTGAGTTGGCACAACACAAGAATGGGTTAATACCAGAACTGCTGTTGGGCATTTCTTCTTTCATCAGGCCTCCTTTTCAGCCAGAAAACTTCTATTTTTACATGTTCATATAACGGTTTCTTACCAGTTGACCAAAAAAAATCTGTAATTAATATAGGGGGGCATCTCTACTGAAAAGTTGGCTGTGGTGGATAAAGTCCATCTATACTCAACCTAAACTTGGGCTCAGGACTAAACTTTTGAGATCATGATGTTTTTCTACTTAAATTTCTACTTAAACTCCATGCATGTAAATTTTCCCCAATAAACTTTCTTTTATGCCCACCCTATATGTAAATTCGTGGTATCTGTCCATAACCCTTTAATATCATAATTTTATTCTAGAACATCCTATAATGCTTATAATTATTATAAATTTTTATATTAAAAAGAAATATTTACTCTGCTAACATTATTTTAAATAGTATGTTGTAATTCTAAAATAACATTAATATATTCAATCAAACTTTAAAATCTCTTATATAACTACATGTATAGTAATGAAAATATATTTCATGACATTTTGATTAAATCTCAGATACTCATGGACTTTAATACTAGCATTATCATTATATCCATTTTGCTGTAGAGAAAAAGTAAAATTGATTTGATAATATATTCTTGATAATTAAGACTATGCACACTAAAGAAAATAAAAAATGAACTGTCAACCAATCTTGTATTAAAATTCAAATCCAGATTCTTTTTTCCCCAAAATTATTTCTGACACTAATGTAATTTATTTTGTGTTCAAAACATTTCAAAGTTTATTTTTTTCCTTAACAAGCAAAGTATTGCTAACAGAATGTAATGAGTTTTAATAAAATTTCCATATGTAGCCTGGTCTATGGCAGGGCCAGTAAGGGACCTCAATTTCTCTTCCAATGGGACTGTGTTTTCCCTGTCCTGAGGAGTCTGCACCTCCCTGACCAGACATGGAAGGAAAAAGAGCAAAGCTTGGAGAGGCTGCAGAGAGAAGACAAAAGGAGTCTGCATCTAAGGACATTTTGGATGTTTGGTCTGTGGAAGTAGAAAAAGAAAAAGAAAAAATTAGAAAACCAAATTGCTGCATCTGGGCACCCATCAGAAAATGGACTTATGTGGACAGTTTCTTAAGCATAACATGAGTGGAAAATCCTACTGCCAATAACTAATATCTGATACTAAGTGAATGTCCTCAGTTTAATTTCTTCTCTTTGAATAAATGAAGATTCAGACTTTGTAATGTTAGTGTCAATAAATCCAGTCAGGGCTTTGTCAATATTGATATATTGAAAATGCTTTTGATTTTCAAGCCGAGAAAATGGACAGACCTTGCATTAAGTATTTATTTTCCTGCATTTGCTCTTCTCTAGGTACTGGATGACTTGCCATTTTTTAGTAGTTAAAACATGGACCTAAAAAGTGAATATAAATATATTGTGTATAAAATGTCTGCATACATCTCAAACATCTAAGTTTGCCTTTCTATTTTCTCTCCTTTATAAATAAAATGACCTAACAATCTTATATTTTTCTGCTTAGCCTTGTATTTCTTTTTATTTCATTATCTATGAAGATAATGTTTAAACTTATGGACTTCATGCATTTAAACTTATCAGGAAAAATTTTGAAAAATCATTTGAAGTGCTTAGGCAAAAGAACATTGTAAATTTTTATAATGTATTAAGTAATGAATATTTGTGGAAAACGTTTAATTTCTCCTAATTTGTTTTCTATATTTATGGCTTATAAAATTAACAGTGTTTTACATTGCAATAAAGTGGGGTGGGGGTTGCTTGCTTAAAAAAATCCATATATATTTTTATAGTGAAAGCTACATAGCATCAATTCTTGGATATGACACCAATGGATGTGATGTGGTAAGAAGCCTTACAAAGGTTATATATTATGTAACTTCATTTACATGAACTTTTAGAATGGACACAAATTTCAGCACAGTGGCTATCACTTGGAGGCTGGAATTTGTATTGATTTGGAAAGGGTATGAGGACACTTTCTGGAACAATAATAATATTTTATACTTTAATAGGGTTTGGTTACACAGATGAAATCCTTTGTCTAAAATTAGACGAAGTACACTTAAGGGTTTTTGCATTTTATTTTATTTTCAAAAAATAAAAAGAAATATTGAAATAAAATTAACAAGAATGCTGAGAGCATTTAGGAAGAAGTTTGCTGATGTCTGCAATTTACCTTGAAATGCATCCAAAAGAAGATGAACTGATAGATGGGCATTTAATGGTAGAATGGAAGTAGTGGGTATATAGGCGTTCACCAGAAAATTATTTTAACTCTGCTATATTTTTGAAAAATTTTTAATCAAATGTTGGAAAAATATGAAATAAGATAAAGCAAACATTTGAATTACCAGATAAACACAAAACTTATTGAAAATTAAGAATAATATATAGGGACAGTATTTGGTTGAGCATTCCACTTTTGGTTTCAGCTCAGGTTTTGATCTCAGGATCCTGAGATAGAGCTTCAAGTTGGGCTCTGTGCTCAGCACAGTGTCTGCTTGGGTTTCTTCTTCCCTCTCACTCTGTCCTTCCCCCCTGCTTTCTCTCCCTCTCTCAAAAACTAAGTAAATTTTTTTTAAGTATTAATATAGAATTGGGGCGCCTGGGTGGCTCAGTCAATTAGTGTCAGACTCTCAATTTTGGCTCAGGTCATGATCTCAGGGCTTTGAGATCTAGCCCCCCATGGGACTTGGTGCTTAGTGGGGGGTCTTCTTGAGATTCTTTCCCTCTGCCCTTATCCCTGTTCCCACTCTCTAGCTTTCAAGAAATAAATACATCTTTTAAAAAAGAATACTATATAACTAACAAGAGAACCACTCTGACACATAGCTGCAGAGAATATTGCCAATGCCTTGTAAAATAAAGACTGAATCTATACACAATGTGGAAACTATTATTAGGATGAGAAAAACTTAAGTTGCAAAGATTGAAGATTTGTGGGGTGTATCAGATTTTCCCCTCTTAAGATTATTCTCAAAAGTAACATAAAAGAAGTGATTATTTAAAGTAATATATTCTGTAGAATACTAATGTAAAAAATATGTAAAATCTAAAGAGAAACAGAGCAAATGGAATATTAAATTATTTTCTAAAAATTAGACTTGCCCCTAATCTGATTCTCTTCAGGAGGTCGTAAACTCCTTGTTACAGAAAATATTCAGCATATCTTTGAAAATTTTCAGCAGTATAGTGAAACTAGTAGGCCAGCAGTGTGTAACATTCTTAAGTTCCCAACTTGTAAAACTTCTTATTATGGCTCATGGTAATTCTATTCTTTAAAATGATCATGTCTTATTATTTAGCAGCTAAATTTCCCATTTCAAAAAATAATTAAAGTAGCTTGTATAAATATCCTTCTTACAAATCTCTTTATCCCTCCACTAAATTAAACTTAGCTGTAAAAGTAACCAATTTTCATATCTCTTATTTCAATCTCCAATATGTCTCCAAAATGTTCATTTGGGACTATAGAGTACATCCTAACTTCAATTTAAATTGTAACTGGAGCTTTCCACCACTGTGCTTATTCTCTTTCTAGTTCTTTATAAGTCAGCATATCTTTATTCAATTCTAACTTCTTTATGTATATTGCTCTTTATATATTGAACAAAAAATTTGTATCACTTAATTTCTGAACAATAATCAGGTATCATTTGGGAACTATTAATCTGATTCACAGGTCTTATTTCTTGAGATTATTGTTTAATAAGATTATTTGAGTGGTCTAGTAATTTATATTTTAAGCATGCATCATGGATTATTCTGATTAACATAAAACTTTAAGAACCATTATTTTTAATGAGGTCCAAAATAATTTCATCCTATCTTTGTTACCTAATATTTCTCACAAATGCCCATGAGAGTAGACTCGTTGGCTTAAGTTATACATATTTCTTAATACCTTAATTTAGAAAAGAGTATTAACTAAGTAACTCTTTTATCATGGCTTAGTCTGTGGAAATAAGTAGAAATGGATCATATAAGACTTATTGGCTCTAAAAGAATTCACATACAAAAGTCATTTAGACTCCACTCTTAAACTCTCTCAAAATTCCTTAAAAAATACTGAAGTTAAACAGGAGAGTTTGCCAGGAGCGGATAGAAATGAGGCTAGAATCTCTTAATAAGCAGTGTTAATAAACTACATTATTTTAACTACATCAAATACAACATTAACATTGCATTAACTACAACAATCACTCTAGCCAAACAATACCTATATGAATTGCTGCCTGAAATATAAAAAATTCTGATATTGTTAGGCATCTGGGTGGCTCCGTTGATTAAACATCTAACTCTTGTTTTTGGATTAGGTCATTATCTCAGGGAAGATTGAGCCCTGTGTCAGACTCCATGATCAATGGGGAGTCTGCTTGAGATTTTCTCTCCCACTCCTCCCTTCCTGCTCGCTTTCTCTCTCAAATAAATAATTTTTTTTAATTCTGATATTGGGCTATTTTATATATTTTAAGGGCACTTATAATTTAAATTAAAACAAAATAAGAATTTAAATACATCGTATGTAATCATAACCATGAAAGTTAGAATTCAACAAGAACAAGTTTGAAAATGGTTATCAGAATCAAATAATGGGGTATAATTTTGTAGCTGAAGTCAGTCTAAAGGATAGTGTTTTACTAGAAATCCATCATGGAAAACAAATCTTAGAACTAAATTTGTTTGCATTTTGGAGAGCCAGAAGTAGGAAGAAAGTGAAATGGGTAATATTGAGGGTAACATAAAGAAACAGATCAAATGAGGTTAAAAAAGTCAAGTACCATGATCGAACAAGGTATGTTAAATAACAGGGTGAGGGTGAGGTCAGGGAACAAATCTGAAGAAATCAGTTTATGCCAACACAACATTTTTTTTTTTGTCTTTTTCCCCCACTGAGTATTTTATCCTTTATTGCTTTTCTCTCTGCCTTAAGGCAGAAGTTTCACGTTTCAAGAGCGTGTTTCAGATTTAAGGAAAATGACATAGTTTTGTTGTATTTGCTTTCAGTAAGTCACTAGACAATTTCTCATATTACCCTCAAGGGAATGATTATATAACAAAATCTTGATGACAAATAGGTGAAATTATAACTATCCTTGTGATCAAATTTTTAAAGGTTGATTATTATAGTGAGGTTAAACTAGAGGGAAGGGATGACTGGGTGGCTGGCTCAGTGGTTGAGTGTCTGCATTTGGTTCAGGGTGTGATATCGGGGTCCTGGGATTGAGTTCCACATCAGGCTCCCCTGCAGGGAGCCTGCTTCTCCCTCTGCCTATGTCTCGGCCTCTCTCTGTGTGTCTCTCATGAATAAATAAATAAAATCTTAAAAAAAAAAAAAAGCTAGAGGAAAGATACTAGAGATAGAATCTAGTAAAAATACAAGACTCAAAAGGCCATATAATATTTACTGTGTTTAATTTAGATGATAACACAGAAAACATGATTAAAATTTGTGTTTGAGGTTCAGTTGGTAATATTAGCCAATAAATGGAATGAAATAATTAACGCTAACAATATTTTTATCAAATAAAAAACTAATATGAAATGAACAATAAAATTAAGTGTATAAATCTGAAGATACATTTTCCATCCAAGATGAGAGAGTCAGTTGACTAATTTCAAAACATTTTAACCAGGTTGGTAAATTGTTAATGTAAAAAGTTATCTTAGTTGTTATCTTATTACAAGACAATAAAACTCACATGACCTTGAAGGAGGCAATCTGGATTATCTTGTTTGTCTAGGACTAACCACACCTGTGTGTCTTAGTATCTCACCTTAATAAGATTACTAAAAATTGTACTAATACTCGAATCAGGAAGGCAATAAGAATGATGAGAGGACTGTCAGTTGTGTCATATAAATGAAGGTGGTTGGAATTATAGTTGCTTAGCCAAGAGAAGAGAACTGTTTGGGTGAGGGAGAGACACCATCTCAGTCTTAATTTTCTTACATTGCTCAAGTTTATTAGTATGCAATGCACTAATAGCTATTTCTCTGATTACTTGACAACACATGTAGTCTTGCTGTTCAAGTTGTCTTAGAATCATTGATCCCAACATCAAAGTGTAGATGGATTTGAAGGGCTGTCATGTGAAAATAAGAAGTAGACTTCTCTTTTTACTCCAGAGTGCAAAAGTAGAATAAATGGTTAGATAAATCAAGGAGATGGATGTTTATCTCTATATACTGAATAATTATCTAACAATTCAGCTTATTATCAGTAATATTTAAGTAAAGGCAACATATATAGCCATTTTCAATCATGTGATATAAAGTAGATTCTTGTTTTAAGAAGAAAGAAGTCTCACCAACAACCATTAATGTCCATTTCAAATCTCAGATTGTAATATTTTAATTTGGTAGAAAAAAATTTGTCAAATAATTTTTCATTTACATTGAAATATTGCATTAATTAAATAATCACAATAACAAAAACTCTTTAGTCTCTTTATTTTCTGTTTCATCTGTACTCCACTCAGCAGGCAGCTACTGTTAGAATGGACATGATTCTCTATATTACTAATATCTGGCAAATAGTATGTGCTGACTCAAATCATTCTGTTAAAGTAGAGATGAAACTTCATGGCTTCAGAATTAATCTACAATCCTAGAATTTTTAGCATTGGTACCATTTTGAATAAGATACTCCCCAAACAATAATGATATAGTACTGTTTTAATCAGAAAGAGAAGCACATGAACTCATTATACATGGCTTAATTCATCATCTGGCAGAAATTGGGCCCTGTGGAAGTTAAGTGTGAGGGTTCTAGGGTGGGAAGTACTACCTAAGGAAGGCAAATTCAGTCATGGTGTTGGCGTTAAGACTGTCTCATTGGCTTGAGTGTTGTTAAAGTTATATATCTATTGGGAAAAATTGAGGCAAACTTAGCTGGCACCGCAGTTTTGCCCTAGTCTTTTTTTATAAAAATTAACAAAAGTGGTAACAATTTTATTGTGGAAATTTACTCTCAACAAATTTTAAATGCACAAAACAAAACACTTGTGAACTATACACACAATGTTATATAGGGGATCTCTAGAACACAACCATCTCATATAAATAATACTTTATACCCATTGAACAGAAACTCCCTATTTGCCCCTCCCCATAGCTCCTAAAGCCACCATTCTTTTTTTAAAAAGATTTATTTATTTATTCATGAGAGAGAGGTAGAGACATAGGCAGAGGGAGAAGCAGGCTCCCTGTGGGAAGCCTGATGTGGGACTCAATCCCAGGATCCCAGGATCATGACCTGAGCCAAAGGCAGAGGCTCAACCACTGAGCTACTCAGGTGTCCCCAAAACCACATCTACTCTGTTTTTATGAGTTTGACTATTTTAGATATGTCATATAAATGGAATCATGCTGCATTTGTTCTTACCTAACTGGTTTATTTCACTTAGCACAATGTTCTCCAGGTTCATTCATGTTTTCACATATGGTAGAATTTTCTCCTTTTTAAAGACTGATAAGGGGCACTTGGGTGACTCAGTCAGTTGAGTAATCGATCCGATTTCAGTTCAGGTCATAATCTCAAGGTTGTGAGATTGAACCTGGTGTCGAGCTCCACACTGGGCATGGAGTCTGTTTGAGTTCTCTGACCCTGCCTCCCATGTGTGCATACTTTCCTTCTCTCAATCTCTCTCTCTCTTAAAAGAAGAAGAAGAAGAAGAAGAAGAAGAAGAAGAAGAAGAAGAAGAAGAGAAAAAAAGAAAAGCAAAAGACTGAATAAGATTCCATTGAATGTATATAACACATCTTTAAATCCATTCAAATCCATTCATCTACAGATGGACAACATGTAGAACATGTAAGTTGTTTCTGTATTTGGTCTATCATGAATAATGCTGCAGAGAACATGGAAATGCAGATATCCCTCTGAGTTCCTGATTTCAATTATTTAGGATATATATACCCAGAAGTGGAATTGCTGGATCATATGGTAGCCCTATTTCTATTTTTTTTCTTTTCTTTTTTTGAGAAACCTTCATAGTGTTTTCCATTGTAGCTGCATCATTTAGCATTTCCACCAGCAGAATACAAAGGTTTCGATTTCTTCTCATCTTCATCAGTGCTTGTTATCTTTTGTTTTCTGAAGTAAACCCACATTTATATTATCAACTAATCCTCAATAAGTGTGTCAAAAATAAACAATGGGTAAAGGATAGTCTTTTTAAATGGTGTTGGTGAAAATGGATATTCACATATGAATGAATGAATGAAATTGTTTTTTTAAATGATTTTATTTATTTATTCATGAGAGACACGGAGAGAAGGCAGAGACATGGGCAGAGGGAGAAACAGGGAGCCCGATGTGGGATTCGATCCCAGAACTACAGGATCACGCCCTGAGCTGAAGGCAATTGCTCAACCACTGAGCCACCCAAGCGTCCCTGAAATTGGATCTTTATGTTATACTATACATAAATACCAACTTAAAATAGATAAAAAATGTAAACATAGTCACAGGAAAATACATAGGGGAAAGCTTCATGACATTAGAAAATGAAGTAATTTCTTGCACAGTCTCCAAAAACACAAGCAACGAAAATAAAAATAGGCAAGTGGGAGGACATTAAACTAAAAATCTCTGCACAAAAAGGAAACAATCAATAGAACGAATGAAAGATTCTGTGTTCAAACAAATTTGAGATCCAACAGATTCATTTTCCCACAAGCTCTTGTAAAGACACAAACCACATTAGCATATGAAGGCTCTGAAACGTCCTGAAGTAAACCCTTTATATATATCTATCTCTACATTTCACAAACTTCATTTAATAAAGCCTCAAGTATCATATCTATTAACCTCCTGAAAAATTAGCCATAAAATCCAAAAGTACACATGGGAGCATTTTTTTTCTATAAAACAGCTAAGAAGATCTTTCGATGTAAAGTCAGAAAGTCTCATATAGTATGGCATAGGCAAAAAAGCCTAAGTCACCAATAAAAAAAAAAAAAACCTCATTTGAATAGCAATTTATAATTTTGATAATCATTTTTTTAAATTTTTTTAAATTTTGATAATCTTAAAGAAAATGATCATCACTCTAAATCTGGAAGAAATCTCCTTTTTATAGGTGGGATGATAATCTCAGAAAAATTAAGTGATGTAACCAAGATCCACCAGATCTTGGTTTGTACTCTGCTCATTCATCCGTATCATTGTAATGTGCAGTGTATCATCCATAGACTGGTTATATTTCTGATTTATCTAATGTGAGGTATTTTTTTTTCATTTAACCCAAACCCTCTTTTGCAGAAGTGTTGACATTTTAAAGCTGCTCTAGTTCAATTCCATTTACTGCATCAGTGCCAATTTCTCCAATTAGTCTGACAACACATAGTGTCAGTAGTCAACTTGTCTTGGAATCATTGATCCCAAGACCAACGAATAAGTACTGCTGATCTTCAAACCAGTGATCAGAATGGCCTTCCTAATTATGGCTGTTCTCTTTCCTTTTTATCTGTATGGCACAAGCATTCTTAACAGACTTGAGTCATCTGCCTAGAAGCTGCTGTCATTACTCATTAGAATTTCACATCCAAGAGGTGTAAACAAGTCTGGTTTCCATCTTTAGACTAAAAAGCCTTAGGAACAATTTCTTTTTTCACATTGCCAGATTTAAAACTGTCTTTGTCATTTTATTTAATATTTCACAACTTGCTTTTTTTCACAGAGGAAATTAAAATCATTTCCTATGAAATTACACATACATAAAACTTCCCCTAAAATTTATCTTTTTCTATAAATTTACAAACTACACTTTGATCTCCCATCTATATATCATGACACATTTAGAAATGGTGATAATCTGACAATTATTTAGTCTTCCAATAGGTTTGTAACATCGCCATATACTTGCAATATTATTTCTCTGGAGTTTTAAGTAAGTATATATTTAAGAAATGTGTGCTGAGGGATGCCTGAGTGGCTCAGTGGTTAAGCGTCTGCCTTTGGCTCAGGGCATGACCCTGGGTTCCTGGGATCAAGTTCTGCATCGGGTTTCCTGCATGGACCCTGCTACTCCCTCTGTCTATGTCTCTGCCTCTTGCTCTCTGTGTCTGTCATGAATAAATAAATAAATAAAATCTTAAAAAAAAAAAGAAATGTGTACTGAAATGATATAATTCTTTTGTTTATTTGCCCAGATTTAGTTACTTAATTGGACATAGATATAACCATTTAGATTACTAGTTAGGCTAACACCCAAACTCTAGGAGTTGCTTTTTCAAAATGAGGTAACTTGAATGTATATGCTTCTCAGATATTCAGGGTTCCCCAATTCAGTAGATTACCAAGGTATTATTTCTCTCTCATTGCCTGACTTTTGGCCTTTTCAATGCTCTTACACACCACTAATAAAGGATGAACAGAAGAGATATTACACTTAAATTAGCCTACTTGTTAGTCAGTCACTGAGTCAGCAAGGACCTGCTGGGAGTCCATAGCATACAAATTATAGCAATTTTCTCTTTCGTAATAGCTTAGTGAGAGAAAAGCTGAAACTTTTTTTAAACTATAGTATAATCGTTATGGCTTTTATGATTTTCAGTTATGTATATTCTCTCTATTACAATGTGTATTAGTTATTTTTAATTCCTATTTATATCTCTATGTTTAAGTGTAATTTCTCTTAGAAAAATATGTCATACTATGAAGTTTGAAATATAGGCTCTGTATAATGATGGTACTAGACTCTTACTCCTTTATAATACTTTATAATACTTTTAATATTTTTCTGTTAAAATAATAACTTTTAAATTTTTTTAAAAAAGTATAACTTTACTAAAGTTTAAAGAAAATAGTCAATAACTTACACAGGAACTATAGGGTTTCTGGTAACTGCAATCAGAAATACTATGATTCAAAAGACATAATTGTGAACACACATGTTCTTCATTCTGGTGCATAAGAGTTTGGATTGCTAGGAAATGAATGGGAGATGTCTGTTTCTTGCCTTACCCACCCCACATTTCACCCCCATTTACTCAAAGTCTCTGGAGGCATAAGCTGCACTGACTAGATGAATCAATCCCTGTGTCTTATAAGGCTCCAGAGTTATGTGTGTCCATTCTGTCAAACATGAATGACTTTACCTCTATGTGTTGTTCAAAGATAGCACAGTAGGGCTCAGTGGGATACGCGGTTCCTGAATATGAAGGACAAGGAGAGTCCACGAAACAAGGTATACATTTCTAAGCCTTATATTTGGTAAAAGAAGAAATTCCACCTGACTAAGAACTAGAGCAAAAATTATGCTTCAAATAGCCAGACGCCTGGCAGGAGACAAAGTTTAAGGAAACCTGATTTTAGGCCAGCATAGTTCCACTATTGAATCATTTACCAGACACTGGAAAATGCACAAGGACATCCTCTCGCAGCCACCTTTCAACTCTTTTTCACAAGAAAAATTTATTCTCTACCCACATAAGCCATAAATAATAGCAAGATCTTCAAGGCATATTTGGCTACAAATGTAAAGTTTAGATGGAATTCATCTTGGTGGAAATACTAAATTTTAAAACAAAAATAACAGTCGCCTATGGAGAACACCAGAAAACAAAAGCAAACTTTCTTCCTCCTTTCTCTCTCTGAATTTCTATATCTATAAGATCTATAACCAAAGAATATAAATAGTAGAGCACCCTGAAGTGTTTAGGGAAAAAAAAAATCTTACACTATTAGAAACCTCTCTTTTATGGCCTCAGTAGGAAACAAGATATTTCCTTTATGACTAAAGAACAGGAAGTCTCAAAGGAAAGTTTAGGAGTTTGAAAGTTTAGGGGTGAGAAAGCCTAAAAATAATAAAGGGCTTAGTCTAGTCTGCAAGTAGGCTTTTTTGTTACTGTTTGTAAGAGAAAAGAAGTCATAAAACAATTTTGGACATACAAATTCCAAATATAGGTTGTGATACTATATTCTAAAATTTCACTTACAAGCATTGTAATGTTGACTAACATTATCTCCATGGTAAGCAGTCCATTAAACTAGATGTCCCTACCAGGCGCCTTGGAGGAAGCTGCTTGCCTACTGCAGTTCACACTAGTATGTTTGTTTGTTTGTTGGTCAAAATATAAAAGCAGGAGATTTCATTTAAAGATCCAGATTTTTCATTTCTTTTGAAAAATGAAAGTATCTGGCAATGTCAGTACTGGCCTGCATTGCCACAAGCCAGCCAATCTGTTTGAGTTGACTGGTATGGCTCTTTAGATGAATCACACTCACCCTACTCATAACCACCCTTCCAGGTCTCTTACACTAGATTGATTTGCCCATTACAAACAGATTTATTTATTTTTATTTTTTTAAAGATTTTACTTATTTATTCATGAGACACACAGAGAGAGAGAGAGGCAGAGACACAGGCAGAGGGAGAAGCAGGCTCCATGCAGGGAGCCCGATGTGGGACTCTATCCCGGGTCTCCAGGGTCACGCCCTGGGCGGAAGGGAGGTGCTCAACTGCTGAGCCACCCAGACATCCCTACAAACAGATTTAAACTTAAATATAAATTTCTAAATTTCTAATCTTTGTTGTATCTTGGGCATATCCTATTTTCATGAAAAATGTGTATACATTAATTAAAGCTACACTTTTTATTGTTTCTATCATACTGCCATATATCTCCAATTCCTAAAAATAAATATGTAGTTGAAAAAGTTCGCTGAGGCATAAACCAAAGAATTCTTTAACACACAGGTTCTTTTAAGCAAGAATTAGGATTTCTAGGAATTTATCTTTAATATTTTCAAGATTTGGTCAGAATATGAAGCCAATTAAGGCTGGAGGCAATATATTGCCTCTGATGGATTTTTATAAAGAAAGCTAATGAAGTTAGTAATAGTTCATAACTGTATGGTGAATTCTGTAGCCAACGTTCTTGTTCAGTTGAACACTGACCAGAGGAAACCTGATTTACACTTTGTTAAGGATTAAATATCCCATAAATTAACTGGCCACAACACATATCCACACTGGTAATCTTGATGTGACAGGTTATGGGTGATTTTGTTTCATTAGAAATGTCTGCATTCTGGGAAATTTCACACTGAGTATATATTCATTATGTAATCATATGAAATAAATACTATTTCTCAATTTTATCTTTATATACTATATATTGAAACATTTTTGCAGGGATCCCTGGGTGGCGCAGTGGTTTAGCGCTTGCCTTTGGCCCAGGGCGCGATCCCGGGTTTCCAGGATCGAATCCCACATTGGGCTCCCGGTGCATGGAGCTTGCTTCTCCCTCTGCCTGTGTCTCTGCTTCTCTCTCTCCCTCTCTCTGTGACCATCATAAATAATAAATTTAAAAAAAAAGAATTTGAAACATTTTTGTATAATTTCCTAATCAAATTTTTATCACCTAAAAAGACAGTAGTAGTACTTACTTCATATCCAGCTTTTGAAGTTAGTTAAACTTAAAGCCAGACAATCTCACATGTTCATAATAACACAATTAATCTGGCCTCTTTTATTTTTTGCCAATAAAAATAATAACTAAAATAGCTAAATAGAATTTTCCTAACTTTTAAAAACAATCTTGCCACCAGAGTCAGAAACTACAGTTGGGATGTTAACTGCTCTGTTCTTTTGCTTTTATAATTTCCTATAGTGGAATAAAAATATACACTTGTTAATAATGTGATTTAATATAAGCTCTTTTTTCATTACTCATTATTTTCAAGAGAAAATGTCTGGTTTCCTTTTATCTAGTGATTGGATTTAACTTAAAACTTTATTCTAAAATAAATAACTATACCATTTATAAATAATAATATATTTAATTGTAATAAGGTTCAGGGTGAATAAATAGAATAAAAATTGCTAATTCCTTTGGGATCCCTGGGTGGCTCAGCAGTTTGGCGCCTGCCTTTGGGTGCCAGGACGTGATCCTGGAGACCTGGGATCAAGTCCTGCATCGGGCTCCCTCCATGGAGCCTGCTTCTCCCTCTGCCTGTGTCTTTGCCTCTCTGCGTCTCTCTGTCTCTGTGTGTGTCTCTCATGAATAAATAAATAAAAGCTTTTAAAAATTGCTAATTCATTTAAAATAAAATATATATATTAAAAATATATATGCATACATATATATATATATATATATATTTTTTTTTTTTTTTTTTACTTAAAATATTGACTTAAGTTGTACCTGAGTGGCTCAATCAGTTGAGTGTCGGACTCTTCAGTTAGGCTCAGATCATGATCTTGGGGGCAGTTGGATCATGCCCTGAGTCCAGAGTTCAGAGTCTTGTTTGTCCCTCCCTCTGTTCATCCCCACAGTTGTGCTCTCTCTCTAATGAATAACATCTTTTAACGAAATAAAATAAAATACTGACTTAAATGTATTAAGCTATTGGTATATTATCAGTTTATTACCATTATAAGGCATATGCATTTTATAAATAAATATGTACGTTATAAATATAACACACTTTTAAAATATTGCAGAATGCATCAACACATAAATAATGCAAAACATCCATTCCTAAATATAATAATATAATTTTGAAAGTAAATGAATACAGAGACACCCTTCCTCACAACAGTCAGTTGGCTTTTGTGCTTAATGATGGCATTCTGTGCTTTCTCCAACAATAATCATTTGTATTAATGTGGCAGATATGTGGACAGAAAACCAGGGTGTCCTGGAATAACACCTGCCAGGATAAAAAGGTGGTAGCAGAGATCAGAATAGCTCTCTCTTCCATCTATTTCTGCTTGCTCTTTTCTCTGGTGTCCACAACTTGTAAGAAATGTCTTTCTCTTTTCTTTTCTTTTTTTTTTTTTTTAATGTTCTGTGATTAGCCCTAAGATTTTATTCTCTAACAGTCAGCCTTGACTCTTGGATCAAACTCTTTTAATTTTATTTTTAACTCTGTTTAGACTCTTAAACAATGATTGAGAACAACAAAGAGTTTTGTTGTTTGAGTTATCATTTGATACTTAATATGTTAAAAATTATAACAGAACTTTTATAAGTATTTATGAATTGATTTAAAAATAATAACACATATAAATATAAGTAACATAGTTTATGAAAAATAATTATGTTTTTAAAGAAAATTAGAAGAGTGGCATTGTTTGATATATTTGCAAATATCCTTTATGTTGACTTTATAAATAATAACTGGAATCTCATCCTGGCCTCTGTATTTTACCTGTTGAGATCTCACACACCATGTAGTCCCTGGAGAAGATAATTGTACACTCATGAGAAAACACAAGTGAGAGGTTAAACATCTGGGTAGCATTATGAAAACAGTTTGACTTTGCAAACCCCCTGAAGAGTCTTGACAACTCCTAGCAGTATCCCCACTATATTTCAGAACCACCGGCTGGGCCAGTTTTGTCTCAGCAATTATTAAAGGGCAAATTATACATCTTAAACTATATACAAATTAAGTCTTGAAGTTTTAGCTCCAGAAAATAGACTCATCCACAGCCCAGAGTAAAGTGAGGACAGAAGGGAAAGAAGACTCTCCAATTTCTGCAATATTCCCTGGATCATTTTTTATCACCATCAAAAGTGCATGAAATCAACTTATTTGACTGTATGCAAACATGTTATATGAACCAAACTTAATAAATGAATCAGGGCCAGTAATAATTGTTGGTCCTAAGCACTCTAAAATAGCAGTTTACTGTAAAGCAGGTAACATGCTTAAAAATGAAGAATTTAAGATTCAAAGAGACTTTTACTGAGAGTTTAGACTTACTTACTCTTTTTGGCTCTATGTGAGTCAGTATGACCTGACTCCAAACTTTGCTTCCGTTTAGGTGAGAACTATCTACCAGTTAATCATATTCCATACAAACCCCCTAGATGCTTGTAAAATAATAGTAATGACATAATTAATGAATATTCACTTAGTGTACTACACATTAACAAGTCAGAATCTTTAAAAAAGAAGAAATATAACTGTATTTAGCAAGTACTCGCAAATCGTCAAAAGAAACTGATCGTGTTGGTTTTGTTTTGTGTCATTTTGACATTAGAGTATAGGTTTCTGTGTAAATTGGTGAAAAATGATCCTTAACTCCAGGCTTTGGCTTGAGTCTTCTTTCCCATTGGGTTTCAGGAAAACTGCATAATTATAACCTGATGCTGTGTTTTCCAGGTCTAACAAGCCTGGCTCTTCTGTAATATCCCATTTTATCTCCTATCTGGAACTATAAATTTCATTTTTAATAAGGCAAATACCCAAGTATCAGGGAAATAGATTAATATACACCAGGTAACAGTAGGTGCCTTTAGAAAGTCTAACTAGTCGTAGCATTTGAAAAATCCACACTAAGTATCTTTAACCTCTGCAAATAAGTTGAAATGATTTTCATTTCATCTTGAATATTTTTTCTACTTTATATTAATTTTACGACTCTAAGTATATTACACTGTTTGGTAACTTTGTAATTTTTTGAGATGCTCCTAGAATTAACCATGTATATTTCACATTACAGGTTTTTAAAAATATCCACGTAAAATTCAAAAGAAGAAATATGTGTTTAGAAAATTACATAATGTGAAATAAAATACTTTGTTGGGAGCATTATTTCATTGATGATATTCTCTAAGATGTGCAATTTAAGATTTTGTAATTTGTTTTGAGTAAATATCATTATCAAGGGTGTACAAACTAATTTTATTAATATAGTTATTATAAATATTTATTATTTTTAATTAATGTTTTATCAATATTTATACCTTTGTTTATAAGATCTGTTTGCCTTCTGGCTCTCCATCCACCTCCACATACTTACTTTACCTTATTTCATCATTATTCACACTGAAACAGTCATGTACCTCCATGTCTGCTTTATTTTTTATTCAAAAATAGTTTTTGAAGGGAGAATAGTGAAAGTGGTTAAATTGTGGAAGTATGCTATAAGCTTCCCAATGCAAAGACTGTGATTGATCATTTACCTTTTTGCGATTCCCTTTGTTTTGTGATTTAAAGCTTACTCTAAAAGAAATAGTTACATATACTAGCCTGTGTTTTTTTTTTAAGTGTTGCAGTGTTTATGGTGGAAAATGTTGAAATATAAAGTTCTTTATGAATTCAATGTTAATGGGTTAAATTCCTATATTCACTACTTACAACATTTTAATCTGCTTTCTCAATCAGCTAAATACAATTCTATTGCTTAAAAAAAAAGAAATTCTGAAAGGTAAAAAATTAAGAAGAGAGTGATTTAATCAACAAGGAATAGAAATGATACCATACTATGAAATATTGTTCTGTCCAAGTTATTATAATGCAAAATAAAATCAGAAACAATTAATAGGTTTACTGTTGAGTAACTAATCAGTAATATATTTTGTGACACACATTTGAGATAAAGCAAGTAGTCTAAAAGCCACCTGTTGAAGAAAATACAATTTATACGAGCTCCAGGACTGTCGCGGATGCAGGTCCGAGACCTATTCAAGGTGGAAACTGAAAGCTGGGATCAGTTCTTCCTCGATTGTTCTGGCATTTATTTCCTCTCCACACTAGAGGAATGAGGAATAGTTTTTGGCCATAACGATGACTATGTCCATATTAATATTTACCATATCACTTGTGAAACAAATATGGCTAGGAAAATTGGATACACAAAATAGTTTCCCACTGAATCACTACTTGAATTTAAACAACAGCAGACTTTAGTACATATTAAATAAGAACTTTACTATACTAGACTTCTGAAATAATAAATTTAACCAACAACTCAAGGATTACAAGAGAGAAGACAGTTTTCTTAAAATATATGCACTGTCCAAAAAATTTATGAGTCAAAATTACTATCACGCAAATTAGACTTTGAGGTAAAAAACAGTTATTTGGATAAAGAATTTTATTCTCTAAGGCCACTTACCAGGAAGTTATAAAAATCCTGGTTTGTTATAAATTTAACAATATACTTCTCTAATGTACTTGTTACTGCATTGGGGTTAAGTAAACATAAAAGCATATAAATAATACTACATTTTTGTGAACACACACATGTGCCTATAAGAATAAATATATTAAAAAAAGAATAAATATATTTAAACATTGAAATTTAATGAATAAAAAACAATGCAGGATGTAGATGTTAATGAAGACATTAAACTTGATCTCGGTTATGAAACTTAGATCTGGTTGTAAATAAAAAAAAGAGTAGGGAAGGAACTCTTGTTTATTAATATCTACAACATGGTAGGTAGTTAATTTAAGCACTAATATTTATTCCTGCATGCTCACTAATAAATTTGTTCAAAATGCTCTTTATGGATGAGCTGCAATAATCTGCAAAATAATTTTATCATAATTATACTGATGAGAAAACTGGCTTAGCTAGGATAAAATGACTCATATTTCATACAAACATCAGAGCAGATCTTTAGGATGAGTATTTTTGGTCAGAAAGTTCAAGCAAATTGGCCAAGGACACATGCTGGTGAATAGTGGAGCAAAAATGTATTTTAGACTACTCATTACAGCATCTTGCCCTTTTCCCATTACGTTGTGTTGCATGTATAAGCAATTCAGCATAAGTAAAAACAAGCACGATGAATGAAGTCTCTAAGAGAATCATCTGTGATAAAAAAGCCATCTCTCCTGGGGGGGAGATTTAAGTCACACTATAATTATGAATAGGACTAAAAGATAAAAAGCTTAATTTTTTAAAATCTTAAGGCTCTAACATTCACGTTAAAATTCAATTTTAATCACAAAGGGATACCTGGGTGGCTCAGTCAGTTAAGCATCTACCTTGGGCTCAGGTCATGATCAGGGTCCTGGGATTGTGCCCCATCGATTCGGGTCCCTGCTCAGTGGGGAATCTGCTTCTCCCTCTGCTTCGCCTCATGCTCCTGTGTACTCTATCAAATAAATAATTAAAATATTTTTTTAAAAAAAGAAGATTTAATCATGGAGATAAAATAATAGTCCTCCATCAAAGAGTATAAATACCTCTAAATTGTAATTAATTTATGAGATTACTTAGTCCTCAAGCAAGCTTAGAAGTCAGAGAGTCTCAAGCGTTTTCATTTCAGGACTTCTTAATACTCTTAAAAGTTGAGAACTTCAAAGTTTTTGTTTATATGGGGGTTCTATATAAATGTATACATATATATATGCATATACATATGATTGTTAAATACAAGTTGTTATATCTATTCCACATTAGACATTAAAATGAGAAATTTTGGAAATAATTGTTAATAATTATTTAAAATAATAAACGCATTACCCATCAATGCAATACATTAAAAAAAAAAACCTTAACTTCCAAAACACACAAAAAAATGTAACAAGTGCAATTGTTTTACATTTTGTCAACACTCTTTAATGTTGGCTTCATAGAACAGAACAGAATTCTCTGTGTCTACTATCAATCTACTGTTATATCAGATATCATGCAGTCCTTGGAAAACCCCATGGTACACTTTTGAAGTCTAAAAGTAAAAAAAAAAAAAAAGTAACACTATCATTTAAAAAATATGTGACATCACAGATTTCGTAGAGTATTCTGAAGGTTGGCTTCCTGAACGGGGAAATTTTAATGAAAAGAGAAAAAAATCAAGTCAAGGGAGCTTCTGGGAACAGACTGCATGAATCCAAATTCCAACTACGACAAGCTACTAGCTGTGTGACCTTAGGCAAGCTATATAACTTCTCTGTTTTCATTTCCTCACCTGTAATATAACCATAATAATAGCTATACTTTCCTCACAGAACCAGCATTTTGTGTTATTTTTTAAACACTTAAAAGGAGAGCATGACACAGAAACTATATGATGTTTAATAAATATAAAAAGTCTAAAAGCAGGGATGGGTAGGGTCACTGCTCATCCATTTAGTGGAAAACAGGTCAGAAAAAGAAAAAAAAATATTCTTTTTTTTTAAAGATTTTATTTATTTATTCATGAGAGACACAGAGTGAGGCATAGACACAGGCAGAGGGAGAAGCGGGCTCCTTGCAGAAAGCCTGATGTGGGACTCGAGCCCGGAACCCCAGGATCATGCCCTGAGCTGAAGGTAGATGCTCAACCTCTGAGCCACCCAGCGCTCCCAGGTCATATTATTCTTGTATCTAAATACTTAGCTTGATCAAATTTCATGGTTAAGAATCACTGCCAAAAACAGCTTGACATTCAGTGCTTAAATAAAATTATTAATTTTTAAAATACTGTTGATTAATCTTTTTTTTTTCCCACATCAGACAAATTCTTCCTAAGGCACAGGAAAACTGATAAATTTTTTCTCCAGTAATCAAAACAAAACAAAGCACAGACCCACACCGATAGCTCTTGAGAAACACGGCAGAATTCTCCACAGAAGTAAAACAGAAGTGACAAAATCATCATTAAAAGAGCTAATGTGAGTGATATTAAATATGACCAGCTGATAGGTGATATATTAGAAATGGTTATCCCAGAAATGTTGTCAGACCCAACTCATCCTTGGGGCCATATCTTGCCTTAGTAAAATAGGAATTTTATCTTCATCAATCCACTGAGGTGAAGGCATCTTCATCTGTTTAAATTGGGTGACAGTGACAACAAAAACTAATTTGCAGGAGATCTTGAATACTAAGCTATTTTTAATTTAATTTTTAAAATTCCTTGACACATGTTTTATCTTCTAGAAAATTTATTAGCGAAAGAATAAAAGATAAAATTTGACAACAGCCTTTTCTAAGTACCACCAGTAAAGATATAAATGAATAAAGCTTCTTATTAGAAGTTTTCTGATATCTCTCCATCCCAGGCTTTATTTACTCTCAGTTGAAAAGGACTTCATGCTTCTTAGTATTCTCATAATAGTTTATCTCACTACTTTTTTGTGTGGCATTTATTTTCTACCTTGCAATAAAATGTTTAAATGTAAAAATAATATATCTTCCTCCACAAAGACTCACTGAGGTGTGGAAAAGGAATCCTCTGCAGGCCTCAGGCAGGGCTACACACAAAGTGGGCACTTAATCTATTTGCAACAAGTAAATTAAAAGCCTTATTTTAAAAATAGCTTCTACAAAGATGCTGGAAACAGTACTTGAGCAATAGTCCTCATACTGTCCTCTGAGGAACATTTTGTTGAACAGAGTGGAAAAAGAATCTTAAGTTTTCAGATAAATGTATTTTACTCAGTTTTGATGTGATTTTTCTGTTTCTTTGGGAATTGCTCCATGTTATACATGATGAAAAAGATTTCATAGTGAATGATAGATTTATTCTTCTAATTTTATTTTATGTATAGGGGATCATGTGCATTTTTTAAAATGTAGATCATAAAGAGTTTCCATGTAATTTTCTTTTTCTTAGAACATTTTTTCTTGCAGAAAACTAAATGCTACTTTAAAATATAATCTCACAAAAAAGGATTTTATAGATCAGTAGTAAAATTTGTTTTTCTTTTAAAATAATTGGGTAATAATATATGTGAATTATTATACCTAACATGTAAAAGAACACACAAGTAGAATGTTAAACATTACTGAAATTATTTGAACATATTTTGTTTATTTTTCATTACAACAGTTAAATATTAGGCATAATAATGACAAATAAGTTCTATATTGTAATTAGAAAAAAAATTTAAATGTGCATATTGATATACAGAATTTATAAACAGCCTGGTCACCAAGCCTGATTTTTTCACCCTTCCCCAACCAAAAAGTGTGCTCCCAGAGATAATGTTCTAATTAACCAAAATGAAACTAACATATTGAACTCTGAGTTCGAATGCAAGGTGTCATGGCAACCAGGAGAAGAGAGTGTGTTTTCAGTGTGTGCTGAGATTGGTTAAAAACAAAAACTCATTGAGGTAAAAATGAAATGATAAATCCTCTTAAAAAGGTAGGGAGTAAGCTTTTTCTACTGCCTGATTTTATGATAAAAAAAATAGGATGAATCTTTCTGTTTCCCTCTAGTTAGCATAAGTGATCATAATGATATATCTTATGTGTTTCTTGCTTTCTTTGTCAGAAGCAGTAGTCCTCCATGCAAGAGATTTACTGGAAATCACTGAATATTCTTATTTTTAAATTTTTGTTGGAATACATTTTATATGGTTAGCTCACTATTAAAAAAAATCATTATCTTACCCATACATGATCCATAGTATATCAATACAATATGAAAAAAAATAACTTGTCAAATCCTTTCCCAGCTTAACATTGCAGATAAATTCAACAATTAATACATTAAAAGAAATATGTTTAAAAACATTTTTGTTTTTTAATTATTGTTCCTGAAGCAATTTCAAATAAAATATAGCATCTTGCATTTTAATGGAAACATGATATGCTGATTTATGAGTTACTCAAGAAAACGACTCTGGAAATATAGCACACTTGTAAATATAACCTAAATAATACTATATATTTTTCTATATACTGTCTCTTTCGATAATATTCTTTGATCTATAGAAATACTTTCTATGATATTTTTCTATGTGAATAAATAACATTTCGAACCATGTTATGTTTATGTCAAATAATGTCTAGTCAAAACATAATATCATTTTTACCCGTATGAATTACCTGATACTGGGATTCCTGCATGGCTCAGTTGGTTGAGCATCTGACTCTTGATTTGGGCTCAGGTCATGATCTCGGGATTGTGAGATCAAGCCTCGCATCTGATTCCACCTAGGCATGAACCCTGCTTGGGATTCTCTCTCTCCCTCTTCCTCTGATCCTCTGGCCCTCTCACCACCCTCACTTTTGCTCTCTCTCTCTCTCTCTCTCTAAAAAAAAATTAAAAGAATTATCTGATACTAAAATACTCTATTTCAGATTTGTATTACATATGTCTGTATATATAAAAATATATATGTGTATGCATATACAATTAAATCTATAGTATTTATTTTTAGGTAAGCATTATGAAATTCTTGTCCTATAAGAAATCCTATTTTCTAATACTGTTAAAATTTTATGATGTTTAAATAATGCTCATATTGATAGAACAGATTTTTTTTTCTCTCTACGTATTTGAAAGGTTGTTTTATCTTTCCAGACTCCCTGCAAGGCAAGGATAATGCATTATTAGTCCCCATAAAAGATATAATATCCTAAGAAAAAATATATCTACATGAATATTCAAACTAATCTAATCAATGGCAGAGATAAAAGTGTATCTTATGACTTCTAAGGCAAGCATTATGGGATCCAGCATATAATCCTGCCTGCAACACCAGATTTATTTCCAGGAGTGTCAGATCTGGAGAAAACAAATTATTTCTCTCAACAAGAAAGAAAATGCAATTTGTGAAAATTTAAATGAATAATACATTAACATATGGAATGAGAAACTACCTGTGATATGAAAAAAGGTGATAATTGTTAGAGTTGATGAACCAATATAAATATATTATTATTAACTAAAGTCCCTGATTTACATTAGGGTTCACTGTTTGCATTCATACTATGAATTTTGACAAAAGTATAATAATAACATGCAGCCACCATTATAGTATTGTATAGAAAAATTCCTAAAAATCCCTTGTGTTCCGCCTATTCAACTCCCCTCTCCTTCCGCCTCAGACCCCTGAAGACCACTAATCTTTCTCCTGTCTCTATAGTTTTGCCTTTTCTAGAATGTCATATAATTAGCATAATACAGTATGTAGCTCTTTCAGATTGTCTTTACTTAGCGATATGCATTTAAAGTCCTCCAAAAAAGAAAATAATGTCCTTCAATGTCTCTTTGTGGCTTAACATCTTTTTTCTTTTTTTGGTATTACTGATTACATAAATGTATGAATATACCACAGTTTGTTCTGCATTTACCTATATTGAAGGATATCTTGGTTGCTTTCAAGTTTCGGCAATTATGAATAGAAATGCTGCAAATATTCACATTCAGGGTTTTGTGTGGACATATTTTCAATTTGAGTAAATCCCAAAAAGCTCAGTTGCTAGATCATCTGGTAAGAGTTTGTTTACTTTTCTCAGAAACTGCCAGACTCTTCAAATGATTATACATCTTTTATATTATTATTGTAACTTTTCTTATCCTCTTTTTGTTTACCAAATTTCCATGATTCCATCTCCCCATTAATCCTAATCAGATGCATATATTATTTTTTAATAATGCTATTTATTTATTTGAGAGAGAGACACAGAGAGCATGAGCAGGGAAAGGGGGAGAAGCAGACTTTCCACTGAGCAGGGAGCCTGAAGTGGGGCTCGAACCCAGGACCCTGAATCATGACCTGAGCCACAAACAGATGCTTAACCCACTGAGCCACCCAGGTGACCCAGACATATATATTACTTACAAAGAGAAAAACAGACTTTTTTCCGTTGATATATTATTTTTCTTAACATGTACCCCAATTTTCCACATTTCTTTGCTACTTTTCTCTCAGGAGTATAAAACTTTAAAATCTCCCCTATCACACGTCTCATTCCCCAAGTTCCCAAATCTCAAGTTCCCAAATTTTATGGCTGCTTCAGTACGGACTACAATCCCTCACTACAATATTTCTCCTTTGGCTCAAAACTCAAAATCTTATATAGAAATCGCTACACATTGTCATACAGTGTGTTTTTAACTATTGCTCCTCTCTATCCATCTCTCAACTGTGGTAAGTTTTTGAGTTTGTGCATATTTTCGAATATCTTTGTTTCACCCTGAGTGACAATGTAGGTGGATAAAGGGCCCCACAGCAGGCTCCAGTGTTACATATCAGAAGTCCAATGCCAGTTGCACATCTTTGTTCTTTCTCTCTGCAAACTTGTAATATTTTTATCTTCTTATTTAGAGTTCAGCAATTTTACCAGAATTTATCCTCTCTGTGCATTTTCTCATTAATTTACCCTGAGTAATGGTGACACTTTTCAATACGTAGACTCAGATCTTTCCTACTAAGGGAAAATTTTATTCTATAAATTGTTTAATTATTGCCTTTCCCACATCTGTTCCATTTCCTCTTTTCAGATCTATCTTTCAAAGTCTTTTTTAAAAAATAATCTCCTTCATGATTACTTCACTTTAATGTTTTGCTTTGTGCTTTGAGATTTTCTTGCCCTTGATTTTCCAGAGCATTAATTTTAGCCTCAGAAGGGAACAACTAATCATTTATTTCATCTATTTAATTTTTGATTTAAGAATTATTTAAACTCTAAGGAATATTATTATTTTTTTTTGTAGATGGTTCTGTGTGGATGTGTGTGAGAGACAGAGACAGAGAAAGACCGAGAGAGAGATATGCATCCATCCTTCCTCCTACTGTTGCATTTCATTTGGCTTGTATTATGGTTGTAATACTTTCCTGTCTGGTGGCCTATTATCTCTTTTTGTGAGCTCATTTTGTGTTCTCCAATCCAGTTACCTAAATATGTGTGATGGTGAATTCCTGTGGTAGGTGGGTGCGACGGAAGTGTTTCACCATATCCAGTACTCTCTGGAAGCACGTAGAAAATGCTTCTCTGCTTGTTGATCTTCCTAACTATTCCAGCCTTAAAAAGTAGAGAAGATTCAGCCCATTAGTTCAATGCTTTCCTGAACTTTAAATGTCTGGGGAAAAAACACAGTTGCGTGTCTTGGATACTGAAGTTCCCCTCAGATTCCTGAGAGAGTGCTAAGCTCTTCTCAGGATTTTGCCACTTGCTTGGATCATTTTGTCTTCATGTATGTCAGGCACATGGGGAAGGGAGTAAAGGCCATCGATAGAGCCAGAGGCCTATTTTCACCATTTGTCCCATCAACTCTGGACTCAGAAAAGGCTTAGAGTTGGAAATGTAAGCAGTGTCTCCAAGAGAGGCAAGCATCAGGACCTGAATGACACGGGAGTTGTGTTTGCTCCTGGAGCTGGTTTGTGCTCTGAGTAAACTTGGTCTGGAGCAAGAAAATATATTGATTTAGTACAGTAGTTAGAGCTAAGTATTTCATTTTGGATCTATACAATACCATTGCTTTATTACTATGAAATAAAAATGTTAGCCATACAATGTAGGAAATAATAATTACAACATTTATGTAGCAGGTGCTACTATGAATCCAACAGTTCTCAAACATATATTTTCTCTGTCTTAACAGACAAAGGGGCAGAGATCAAGAATCTTTAAATAACACTAAAGTCACACAGCTGATAGTTTCTAGCTCTGTCTTTTTATTTATTGACACACTGCCCCATACCTCATATTTGTGAGGGAGCCTGACAAAAAATCGACCATAATAGTTAATGCTCTCTTTCCCATATTCACCTATAATGCAAAATCTACGTTCAATTTGTCTATGTGGTTATCAGCTTGTTTAATTTGACTGATGCAAGTGTAAATTATTTTTAATAGAAGGAACTAAAAGCAGTTTAAGCAGTTAAGCTGAGTTGAAAAACAACTCAGATTCTGAGGAAATGAGAATTATTTCTGGATGCTTATATGTGAGAAATGCCTTTTATATTATTCATGCACAAGAGATATTCAAATAAATGTAATTTTTTGTGAAAAAAGTATCTCCCCTCCCTTTGGTCATTTGTACTTTAAGCAGCCAATAATTAGACTCAAAAGATATTTTGCTCAGATCTCAGAAGTGTGGAATTTTGCACTAATTTTCAGTAAGAAGGCTGTTATATACTGACATAGGTGTGAGGATTTCCTTCTTTGTTTTGACTATACGGGTCACTATTAAATGCTTATCCCTTTCTAGCAAACCTATAGAAATTTTGAGCTTCAGCTATGCGCTGTTTTCTTCTTACTATACTAATTTGAGTGTATATGCTTTTTGGTTGAATTCTATCTAATGATATATGACTCACTTCAATCAATTAGGAGGGAAGCAGATAAATCCTAGATAGCTGCTTTGCTAGGTCAGGAGAAAGGACAATATATATGATTGAAGCCCAATTGAGAGAAAAAAAAACAAACTTTAATCTCTCTTGAACAAGTAACTAAAAAATGATTGTGCTTTAAAGAAACCTCCAGGATCTGTTTTAATTTTTATTCATTTTGGGATTTTATCACAGAAAATACATATTTGAATATGTGAACATGAGAATTGGAACTGAGAGGTAAGAAAACTGAATTTAATTCATCCATGAATTTAGTAATTCAGGAATATTTGATTATCTACCATCTTCCAGCTTTTGTTTAGATGATGAGTATGGATGGAAGGGCAGGAAAATAACCCCCTGACCTCCATTAATTGAAAAAAATCAACTTTATAGTTAGAATCATGTCTTCTCTTCTTATTTTTTCCTCTCCTAGATCCTCTCTTTAGTTATCAATGTAGAAATTAGAAATTGTTCATTTTTTACTTTGAAAATATTAAAGTGAGAATTTGCATAGTTCTTATTAACTAATGCTCCAAATAGAAATGTCACTTAAATTTAACAAAAAATCAAATAATTAACTTGCAATGCAAATAGATATTAGAATCATATCCTTTGTAGAATTTTTATAACACTGTAAAGTAAAAAAAAATTAAAGACAATACAGTGAGAGATAACCTTGATTACAAAATCAAATCTGATAATTCTCACCTAAATTGCAGTAGTTCCTTTGTTATCTTCATATATTACCTGCTATGCTTAGTCTTTTGAACCTTTTGTATTGTAGTGGTTATTGTAATGTTTAAGAAAAATTTACCATTGATTTAAAAATATGAACTTAAACTAGCCATCAGAATTTTTAAAAATCCCATCAATTCACACTCACGAAATCCGAGTGCAAACTTCTGGGGTTCAGGAAATTCAAAATGATCCTTGTAAATCTAAAATGTGGTCCTAAGTTCTGATTCAACTAGCCCTTAAATAACAGATCTTATTCATATGTAGACAGTTAAATAACCATAGGTACTATTTATTGACTTAAATCATCACTCTATCAATACCTGATGAGATTTCATGTTGAAACAGAAAACTTAAGAACAACACTGTGAAAAAATGCTAGTTTTCATAAAATATACATTCATGTACATGTACACACTCAACAAGTGTGAAAAATATTATCAAATTCACCTACCTGAAGTAATTTTGGAGATTAGCGATCTCATTTACCACTCCATCACAGTTTTATAGAGATTTTATTTATTTATTTGACAAGAGAGAGCGTGAGAGAGCACAAGCAGGGGGAGTGGCAGGGGAGAGGAAGAAGCAGGTTCCCCCTGAGCAGGGGGCCTGGATGTGATGTGTGATGTGTGATGTGATGTGCGGCTCCATCCCAGATGTGGGGCTCCATCCCAGAACCCTGATCATGACCTGAGTTGAAGGCAGATGCTTAGCTGACTGAGCCACCCAAGCGCCCCCACAATACACACTTCATATCACACTTCATTTTTTTTTCTTTTTTTTTTTTTAATTAATTTTTATTGGTGTTCAATTTACCAACATACAGAAAAACACCCAGTGCTCATCCCGTCAAGTGTCCACCTCAGTGCCCGTCACCCATTCCCCTCCAACACCCGCCCTCCTCCCCCCTTCCACCACCCCTAGTTCGTTTCCCCGAGTTAGGAGTCTTTATGTTCTATCTCCCTTCCTGATATTTCCCAACATTTCTTCTCCCTTCCTTTATATTCCCTTTCACTATTATTATATCACACTTCAAATCTGAGGTAAGCAACACCTCTCTACCCTTCCTGCGCCCTCCTGCCAAAGTTGACATTTATCAATCAAATATTCTGTGAAGGTCAGACCAACTGACTCCCAAGATGATCCTTTTATTAAAAAATCATGCACACAGGCTATACATTTTTATCAACATTGGTGTTTCCCTAGGTGTATGGTGGAACATGTGGCAAAACTATAGATGATTAGAAAATTACTAATTTTCATCAATTTAACACTAAAAAAAGCTCTATCTTACAGAGTGATTGCTTTGGAATAAAAATAGAATAATTGCTGCAAGTTTTGCAAGTGAGTTTATTGAGGCTGATGAATTTTAAGAAATCAATATAAATTGTCTCTAATGATGTATTTTTTTGTGTGTTGGGTATCAAAATGCTAGCTCCACTGCTAAGAAATCGTATTTTAACAGGCATTATTTTTTTAAATTAAAGATATGCATACTGATTTTTAAAAAAGGCTTGTCATGGACACATGTCAAAAAGCAGTTAACAAATTACAATCAGAAGGAGGAAAGCCTGGAATTATAATTAAATATATTAATTAAGATATCGTAGTATATAAAGAGGATGACTAAGATATAGTGCATCATGGTATTGAAACAGTATCACCCCACCTAGGAATGATAATGAATGCATTTATGGTGAAAGATTTTTTTTAAGTCTCAGGCTTTGATTTTACAAAGTTAAATCTCAATAGCATGAGAACTAGAGAATTATTTAAGTTGAACATATTTTAATAAGATTAAACAATGTGCAATTAATGAACATTTAATGAATATGTAGAATCTTGTGTTAGGAACCATTGAGTTGTTAAAAAATAAAAGAACGTGAGTTTCACGTAGCTTACGTTTTAGCAGAAGAGTCACATATACACATAAGCGCACCTAGAGCACCTTGAAAACATTAATAAATATTTACATACTTAATATAATTTAGTCAAACACTGATAAGATAATCTTGGCTGGTTTTGGAGCCAACAGGTTGATCCCAGTCATGGTTCTGCTAGTTACTGGCTAAATGGTAGATTGATTAACAATCCCTCTGAACCTGAGTTTCCTCTTTGCAATTTTAGGATAGTAATGCCCAGATCATAAAACTGTTTGAAAAACTAAATGAAACAAGATATGGGTTATTATTTCATTCAGCTCAATGATTAGACCACAGTAGCCATTATTTTTTTTTATATATAGACCTCTATAAAATATTTTCTAAAGACAGAGTTCCTAGGTACATAGAAAAGTAGTTACCCATTAAAAACATCTCTTAGGATAAATGAGTTTGCATCCACAACATCTTTAGGTCCCAAAGGGTATTGCATTTGTCGAAAGGAGGAAGTTTAAGTTGGAAGAGTGGCATATACCTAGGCATGGTAATAAGTCATGTGTCTGAAATTACAGGAATATCATACAAGAAATTGGGCTGATGTTTCATTGTCTTGGTTGTATGCTTGGGAAATGCCTCTCTCATTATTCCCACACTCATTCCCATCTTCAGTGAATTCAAATAAGATATATTTTAAGATCAACACTTTTAGTCACTGTGACTCAAATATTGGTTCAGAAGCCATCTCATTATAACTGAAAGCCCAGTATTTCTCAAAAAGTTTGTCTAGAAATTGAGATTAATGAGTCAACTCTTACTATAAAAAGAAGCCTGTGTGCAGTATCAATGAAATGTTCCAGAACTGCATTAAAAACTACATTCTCTCTCATTTTGAAAATGTTTTGAATTCCTCTTTTGGATTATGACTCTGATGTAATTACATCATCTACTTTAAGTGCATTTTATTTCATTTTGGACTATCTTGATGGTCAGTCCGTGAATTTCCCTGGGTTCAGGAAAGGTCTTATAGATCTTTGTGTCCTGAGGACCTATTGTTGGTGTAAAAATAATTGAACAAATAAACAAATTAAAATGTTAATTAATATTATTTTAATGTTTTCCTTAACATAATATCTCCATGCAATGTTTTTTAAAAGACTTATTTATTTTATTCTAGAGAGAGAGAGTACACTCGAGATGGAGAGGGGCAGAGGGAGAGGGAGAGAGAGAACCCCACTCAGATCCCCAACTTAGCCCCATGGGGCTCAATCCCATGATATCAAGATCATGACCCCACTAGAGCCAAAACCAAGAGCCAGTTGCCCAACCAACTGAGCCACCCAGGCTCCCCACTGCGTATATCTTTCGACTTAAACCACTGTCTTAAAGGCAGACAATCAATCATTTTCAAATTCTTTGCCCAGTTTTACTAACTAATGTAGAGCATCCACATGGCCCAACGTACTGCATATTTTACCATCTGTTGTAGAGATTGTGGAAAGAAAATTGAAAACAAAATATATTGTCTTTCACAGTAAGACAATTGCAGCTAGATACCCAGTTGCTCAAGTACAGACATTTTTCACCAACTTTTACAATTAAATGTGGCCATGGGATAAGGCCTTGGTAATAGAATAAAGCAACATGGCAGGCATCACTTCTGTTTGGAGCCTTAAAACATTGCATAACCCTCCCTTATGTTCTGTTTCTTCCTCCTTTACCCAGGAAAATGATATGGCTATGCACCATGTATATGAGGTCGACATCTTAGGAAAAGACAGAACAATCAGATGCAAACAGTTTCCAGAATGACCATGTGGAACAGTCATTCACCAGCCAAGTCTGTCACCATACATCAGTTATACGATAAGTCAATAATTTTTTTTTTCTTGAAGACATTAACCTTTGGAACCTCTGTTAACACAGTTTAGCCTTCACCTTAACTAATATAAGTGGTTTGCACACATTTGGAATAAAACGAGTATTATAAATTTCTTAGTATCTTGCTAACAACAAGTCATACATCCATCCAACAGCTTGTGAAGTAATCTCATAGAAGATGGGGTATAATTACAGAAAAAACTGTCCGTTTTATTCTGCAAAGAAAAGGTTATTTGTTCGGCTTCAGTTAGCAGGTAAATGAACTTTGCTTAAATAAATATAAATTACTGTTTTTCATTCTAGCATATAGATTGTAAGGATAATATTCTGATAAGAAAATCAGGCAACTGATTCTTTGCTTATAGATTCTATTACAGAGGCTTCAATGAAAAAGCTATCTAAATGGGGGTAATTTTCCTTTTGTATCACCTCTATTAATTCATACGTTGCAATAAAAGCATGCCTATTTATCTCTGTGGGGGCAAAATATGCTTACATATTCTTATATCTTAACTAAGAATATAATTTAAATGGAAATGTGTGGTAGGCTGAATAATGGCCTGCCAAAAGATAGCCGTGTCTTTCCTTTTTAAGATTTTTTATTTATTTATTCATGAGAGACACAGAGAGAGGCAGCGACATAGGCAGAGAAAAGCAGGCTTCCTGCAGGGAGCCTGATATGGGACTCGATACCAGGGCCTCAGGATCATGACCTGAGCCAAAGGCAGACACCCAGGTGCCCCAAGATATCCAATGCCTTAATTTCTTCCAGAGCCTTTGAATGGTATCTTTGACAACAACAGTGACAACAAAGGGCTTCCTATTGCAATTAAATGTAAGATCTTGAGTTGGAAGGTCATTTTGGATTATCTGGGTGGGCCCTAAATGCACACACAGAGGGGAAAAAGGCATCAGACAACATACGCAAAGATTAATGTGTCCATAAGCCAAGGAATACGAGCAGCCACCAGAACCTGGAAAAGTCAATGAGCTGGTTCTGCTTGGGGCTTCTAGACAGACTGTGGCCCTGCTTACACCCTGACCTTAGCCCAGTGAAACTGATTTCAGATTTCTTGATTCTAGCACTTAAGATAATGCTATATATTTAATATTATGTGTAATGTATTTTTATATTTATATTTTACATATGCTTATCCTATAAATTTAGTAGAGTCACATAAAAATACTAATAACAATTTTAAATTTAGAGGTGAAATGCCAGCAAATATAGTCTTGCCGAAATTAACTTTAGGAGCTATGGTGTATGTTGATGTTCATAATTTTCCCTTACCTTGAAATATTCTACATATTAGATACTCTAAATAGATATTATTACCCTAATTTTTTGGCCAACTTACAATGGGGTCATATTAAAAGACCCCTCTAACAACAAGAACAATATAAAAATTTATAATTAGTTTTAAATCATGGGCATTACCATTTTGATCTGGGGGTAGTAATTTACTGATCAGTAAAACTGGAAAACTCTCACCAGATATAATGTTCACATCAATCTCAATAAATACAAAAGAAAAGTGACCTTATCTTCTCAAATAAACATAGTTCTTTTTATATATTGTTTTAATTTTCTTCTCAAGATTCTAAGCTACAATTTTTTTTTTTTTGCTTTTGCTTTTGTTTTACTTGCTTAATTAAATAAGAAGCATAAAAAGAAGTCATTATAGGTTTGTGGCACCATAAATCTTATCCAGAGAGAGGTGTTACCTAAAGTAGAACAAAGCTAATGTAATTTTTCCCACAGATAATGGGTCTAGTGTGCCTATGGGGCTTGTTGTATCAGTAATTAAGATGCTTTTCTCAATTTATTTTGCATCATAAATTTTAATGTGATATGCATAAAATATATATGTAGAGCTTCTAGAATCATGAAAAGCAAGCACCAATGTATTGATCATTCATTTCAAGCAATGAACTATTGCCATTATAGAAGGAGCCTCACAGGTGTCCCTTTCTGAACCTGGATCCCTACATTTTCCAAAGGAACTAATCTGCTGATTTCTATTGCAACCATACCACGATTTGATCCTAAATATGTACATTTATCAACTGTGTATGCATATTTTGTTTCTTTTCAAGCTTTGTATAAATTTAATCATACTGCATGTATTTTCATTAGTGTTTGAGTTTCATATATATTGTCTACAACTACATCTCATTTAGTTGTTTTATTTTATTTTTATATACTCTACCATAATCTATTTATCAATGTTTGTTTATGATTTGTGTCAAATTTGGTCACTAATAATGTGTCTGTGAACATTCTTGTAAAAAATCCTGACACACGTACACAATAATTTATCTAAGCGGGCATCCAAGAGTAGGATTTCTGATCTGTAGAGTTTGTGTAGTTTTTGTTTCACTAGACAAGGCCAAATAGTTTTCTAAAGTTCTTGGGCTGATCACACTCACACAAGCCATATGTAAGAGAGCTTGTGCTCCACTCCTCTACTACGCATTTTCAATTTTTTTTTTTTGTTAGTTGTTTCCTGTCAGTACATCTTCCCATTCTGTGTCTTGTCTTTTCATTTTCACTGTAGTGTCACCTGAGGAACAGAAGTCACTTTTTAACTTTAGTTGAATTTGTGAGTCTAAGGGCGCCTGGGTGGCTCAGTTGATTAAACGTCCAACTCTTGGTTGGATTTGGCTTGGGTCATGATCTCAGGGTCCTGAGATCAATCCCCACCTTGGGGTCTGTGCTGAGCACAGAGTCTGCTGAAGTTTCTCTTTCCCTCTCCTTCTTCCCCTCCTTGCCTCTCTGTCCTTCTGTCTTTCTCTCAAGTACATAAATTTTTTTAAAAAATAATTGAATATGAGTCTATTTTAATGTTTATGCATTTATTGTCTTGTTTAATGTATTGCGCTCTCTCTTAATATTAAAAAAAAATTGACCTAAATGTTGACTGAAAATTTAGTAGTTTTTCTACCACATTCCTTAATCTACCTGCATTTTTTTGTATGATGGGTAGTGGTAGTTCTATTTTGCATTTCTCTGTGCTAATCAATTTTCCCAGCCTTATTATTAAAACAAAACTGTTTAATGCACTTATCTGAAAAAAAAAATATCTATTGTATATCAAATTGACATAATAAGGATTTCTGGGCACCATGTATATTGTATATCAAATTGACATAATAAGGATTTCTGGGCTTTTATTCTGTCAATTTATCTGTATGTTGATGCTTGTAAAGCAAGCCTTATTTTTTTCCTTCTTTTCATCCAGGGGACATATTCACACTTACATCTGATGAGACTTCGATTAGAACCGTACTGCAAAGTAAATCAGAAATATTGAACATGTTTATTATTATTGCAACCAATGAATATGGTGGTACACCTTGCCACTAGGCCTTCTTTAATGTCTCTCAATAAAATTATACAATTCTTTTCATAGAGAACCTTACCTTAACTGTTAGATTTATTACTAGTTACTTGACAGCTTTATGCTCTTTTTTGGTTGTTTCTGGTATCTGGAAATAAAAATGGACTATATTAGAATTAAAATGATAATTAGAAGCCTTACTAAACCTCCTTATTATGATAATTTATGTATGGAATCCTTTAAATGTTAGATATTTTAATATAATTTTCATATAATCTTATACATAATTTTACATATATATTCTAGATAATATGCATATACAATTATAAACAATATAATATTTATTTCATACCTAATAATTATATAATTTGTAATATAAATTAAATTGTATATTTTAAATATGTTATATTTACATACTTTTATACCTTTAAAATAGTATCACATATCATATATTTTATTTGTGATACAATATATAGTTTTATATAAAATGTAACATATGAAAATTCTATATAACCTTATCAGCCAATAATAAGAACTTTATTTTATACTTTTAATTCTGACACTATTTATCACTTTTCCTATTTTAGATTATGCAGCTAGAATTTCTATATTATGTGTAGAAGTTGTGTTACTGGCCACTAAAATCTTGCTTTTGTTACTGAAGGGTAAACTGAATGATTCACTAATAAGCATGCTTGCTTTACCTTTTTGAAAGTAACTTTTATAAGAAAAATGAATTTCTCCATATCAATATTTAGCCTGGAGACTTTTTAAAAATCAAGACAGGATAATGACTTTTATTATACATGTTTTCTGCATCTATTAAAATGAATATATATATCTTTTTCTCCTTTGATCTATTTGATAGTTTAGATCAATTGACATTTTTTTTAATGCGACTCAATTTTGAATCCTGGAACCAAACCCTATGAGTTGATAATAATATATTATCTTCTTTATATATTGCTGAAATTTATTTGATAATATTTGGTTAGAATTTTTGCACCTTCGTTCATGACTAAAAATGGTGTATAATTTTCCTTTGTTAAGCTGTTCGAGATGTTGGTATCAAGATTTTCCTAACCTCATCAAATGCAGTTTTCTCTCATTAGTATTTTATTTAAGAGTGTGAATTAGATTGGCATTATTTTTCCTTGAATGTTCAGTTGAATTCATTTGTGAAGTTACAGGTTTTTGTAATTCTATATCTGAGATGAATTTTTCCTGTTATCATATAATTTGATATGCTTGGTAACATATTTTTCTAATATATGTATTCTAATGTATATCTAATCCTTAAATTAGTTATTCTGTCCTGTCCTTTCTCTCTTTTTTCTTTAATCATTCTTTCCAGAGGTTTGTCAGCATTACTAGTATTATTAAAACTCTTTGGGCTTTGTTCATCCTTCTAGTACTTAATCTCTTCTTACTATACTAATTTCTATTTATACTTGTGCTCCTTCCTTTCCTCTTGTCTTTTCAAGTTTATTATGCTGTTTTTTTATGCATCTTCATTGGATAGATGTTAAGCTCATTATTTTATCCTAACATTTGCTTTTAACCGTATCTCTCTGATACGGTTGAGATATAAGCCACAATTTAAAATATGTATTATTTACCATAAGATGCTGGTGCAAACTTTTATAATGTCTAATATTATTTCTTCTTTGCCTGTGTATATTTTTGCCTGGATTTCCAGAAAAATAAAATAGTGGGCCTCTTAAAAGACTCCCCAACTGATTATAGTTTAGGGCTTATGAAAATCAATTTAGATCAACTACAAGAGTGGACCAGAGCCTTCTATCATCCCAGTGTAAGGGATGTAAGCCCCCATAGAAATTATACCAATTTAGTATGCATTTGCACCTGGGTGACTTGGACTCTGCCTCCTGATTGTGACAAGGGAGAGACATGCTCCCAACCACAAATGCTGAGCTGGCCAGACAAGCCTGTAATTATGCTTATAACATGTCTTATTGCTATTATATCTCAGCCCTGATTCCACCAAGGGAGGTGCATGTAGTTCCCTAATTCTGTACTTTAAAAGTCGCCCTACCAAGTGGTCATGCTTTTTCTCTTGGGATCTAACATGTAGTCCTATTGTAGTCCAATTAGAGATTGCTCTATAATGCTCTTGAGTGGGAGCAGGGGTCCATGTGCCCACTACTGTAGCTATTCCTGTGATTTCCCCCAATAAAGATTGTTATCATAGGTCTGGTGTATAATCTGCTTGAGCATTCACCTTTGGTTTTAGGAATATATACCTTTTTTTTTTTTTTTGCCTTAAATACTGATCTTCTATTTTAATGTATTTCTATCAAATTTTTAATATTCATGGTTTGTTTACTTCCAAACTTTCTTTAATCTTATATTTTAGATATAATTCTTATAAATAGCATATTGACATTCTTTTCATGGAAGATTCAGCAAAATTACACTTAATCAATATAAAAAGCACTATGCTTGAAAAGGAGTGCACAAGTAAGAGATTGCTAATTATTCCCCATTTTCAATTCTTTTCAGTGATAGCAGCCTAGATACTATCTAGGAAGGTTATTCTCTATGCACTTAATACATTTTCCATATGCCTTTATTTCTAGGTGATGTGATTATATTTTAACCAATAGTTTGTGATGACGAGGGATGTACACAGTTTCACAGATTTTTGTGTATTGCTTCAAAGAACTTCTATTTTATATTCCCCATTAAAAAGCTCTCCAGCCAAATATTAAAAGTGAGGTTGGGATGATTACCTCACCATCCAAGCTTATTTTATCAAACAGCTTTCAATTAACCAACTGAAGGGATAATACATAAAACACAGAAGTCAGAAACCAAAAAGTTAGTGCTTTCTAAAAAAATAAAATAAAATAAAATAAAATAAAATAAAATAAAATAAACAAATTGTCAAAATGTGATCCCTAACTGTGCTTATTAGCATTTGAAACTACCTGTCCACCAACAAACTGATGGTCTTTTAATTTTTAAGGAAATTTGTTATCAGTGTTTGACCCTTAAATGATCCTTGAATCTCAAACTTGCCTGCAGAGAAAGATGGCTTGCAATACTGTGTAACCCCAAGAACTATGTTCTCCAATGCCCACATTATATTCCTCCAAAACAGATAATGGGAAAAAAAAAAAAAAACAACTCTTCAAAGCCATGGACCACAGAGAACAATAAACAGAACAGGGACAAAATCCAGGCTGTCATAGGGGCTAACCTATTTTCAATATTTATGGCAAAAAAATCCATAATTCCTATCATTTGACCATTATCGTGAACTATCATTGATTTATGTTTCCTATTATCTCTTTTTTTAGAAGATTTTAATTGTAGTCATATCTTTGCTATTCTACCATGTTATGTCTAGTTTTCAGGGCAGATAATTTTTCCCCTATACAGAGGATTCCCCATAGACCAAAGATCCTCACTTTGAGTAGGATAAGGTAACTCATTAGGCCATGTCATGATCACTGTCTCATTTGGAGAGGGAAATTGTGAGAGAGAATAAAGAAATGAGAGAAAACATATTTGGGTGGCCAAACTGGTAAGCAATGGAAGAGATTACAAGTTCTCCTCCAATACCCATTCTTCCCTATCTCTTTCAGTAACAGAGCTTCTGTGAGTGTAGTTGATCTCATGGTAACCAAGATAATACTGCATGTTGCAACCTTCTTTGCAGATAGTTTTGTCTCTATAACTATGTTTTGGCTAGTGAAATGTGAGTGATGTGTGCATCTTCCTGACTCAGATATAAGGAAAAGAATTATGATCTCCATTCATTTTCTCCCTCCTACTACCTGGAAAATGGGTATAGCTGGAAACATAGCATTCACCTTATCCAAAGGGATGAAAGCCATGAGAAATGCAAAGCAATGATATACAAAGAACCTGTGTCCATGGTATAGTACAACCTCCATAGCAGCCCTGGACTGCCTATGATGAAATTCTCACCTTACAGACAAACTTCTATCACGTTTAGGCCCCTTTTCTTGTTTTTGGATCTTTGTTGCAGCAACTTAGCTTGTGTTATACTAATACAAACTTTAGCACCAAATATAGGTGATGCTACAATGAATCCACATACATATGGTGTTGTTTGTGTCCTAGGTAATACCCCCTGCCAACAAACTGTCTTTTGCAAGCTGCTATTATATAAAAATCGTAGTCTCTATATATCCAATAAATATCTTTCAATATGAGTTTCCTTGCCATTGGCATTACGACTGCTGTGCATTGTGCTGAATATTTTATATGTGCGATTTTATGTAATTTTCACCATATTCCACTATGAAGATATCATCTCATCCCATTTTATAGGTTAAATAAAATATGTAAGAAAATTTCCCAGGGGTGCCTGGGGGTTCAGTTGGTTGAAAGTCCAACTCGATTTCAGCTCAGGTCATGATCTCAGGGTTGTGAGACAGAGCCCCAGGTCAAGCTCCAATACAGCACTTAGCATGGAACCCGCTTAAGATTCTCTCTCTCCTTCTCCCTCTGCTCATCCTCTGTGTGTGTGTGTGTGCTTTCTCTCAAAAGATTAATAATTCATTTTAGATGGCCCTGGATCCAAACTTCACAGTCTTAATTAATACCATATGCTAGGATATTACTTCTTTTCCATATATTAGATTGGAATTAAAAAGAGACCTATACTTAACTACTAACTCAAAAATAAAAGTCCTCTTTTCTACTTTAAGAAAGTAAAGTGACCTGTTGAAATTGGCTTGTTCTATTCAAAAACTGTCTAATGAATTGTTATCTTTTGAAGTATATTTTTATCTGTACCCATTTATAGTTTCAAGTCCCTTGCTACAGCATTTTCCTGAAGATACTGATTGCAGAAACAAAGACAAAATAATGATAATAATAAAAATCAATGAATTTTATATACTATCTCAGTAACTAGAGCAATTGGGAAATGAAATGAGCAGTTGATATGTATAGTTTGCTGCCTAACAGAAGCAGATGGATGACCATATGTCAAAAATATTATAAGAAGAATTCCATCACAGAGTGATAAATTGAGCTACATGATATCTAAGGATCTAGGGTCATCTCTAGTCTGCATTTTGTAATATCTGTATAGCATCAAATGTTTTGAAATTGAAATACGGGTAAGTTTCTATAGATAGATTAGATAGATAGATAGATAGATAGATAGATAGATAGATAGATGATATAGTTATAGATAGAGATAGAGATCTACAGAGAGAAAGAGATATAGATATAGATATATAGAGAGAAAGAGAGATTGAGGGAGAGATCTGAGTTATGGGTTCCTTAGTAGGTAATTACTATCCTGGTAGTCACATGGTTTAAACCATCAAGTTTAATGTCTATGTGAAGGAAGTAGATCAAATCCCTGTGTTCTTATGAAGCAGTGGTTTGGAACGAGATTCTAGTTAAAACTGAGAATTTGAAAGACTATACTAAGGATAAAACATTAAACTAAGCAAAATATTCTTTATCATTGTAAAGAGACAATTTTTTATTATTACTGATGTCTGTTTGAGCTTCTGGTAGAAAACATTTCTCTCAGAAGTAAATGTAATCAAAACTTGCTCTTCATTCAAGACTTGGTTTCAATTTCCATTGCATCACAGGCCAGAATCTCCAAGTTGTCTTAGTTATATAACGAGGAAATCTAAATAAGGAAGATTAAAAAAAAAAAAAGAAAACCTTATTTGTTATGCTGTTTCTCCATCCAAACCAACAAGGGGAATTTAGAATGAAAACAAGCCCTACCAAAATAAGCAGATAATTATTAAACACGCAAATAATAAGCTGGCCAGAAGCAGTACTGTATCCTATTGTATTATAAGAGTGAAGCAAATTCAAACATTTCATATTATTAAAACTGAAAACATTATTCACGGTTGTTTGTCAAAATTCAAACAAAGAATGTATTTCTAAAAGAAGAAATTGGAAATCAGGAGGAGATGAAAAAAATATTTTATTAAAAAAATTTAAGTGTGTTGGCAAATGTTTTTTAGAAATTAAAAAAATATTTGAAAGTTTAATAAATATTTTCTTTAGGGTTTAAAAACTTATTAAAATAAAATAATGAGCACAGTATCATGTAACTGGAAAGGACATCAATGTGAAAGCAGAAGGTCTCTCTTACTATTAGAGTATGATGATTTATTAACTTCAGACTTTTCTTTTTTTTTAAGATTTGTGTTTATTTATTCATGAGAGACAGAGGGAGGCAGAGACATAGCGCGAGAAGCTTGCTCCCAGGACCCCAGTAGCACACTCTGAGCCAAAGGCAAATGCTCAGTCACTGAGCCACCCAGGTGTCCCAACTTCAGGCTTTTCTAAGGCAATTATGACTACTACAATATGAAAGGAAATTATTGAAAGTATATCATTAACTATATTCTAAGAGGGAGAGAGTAATAAGAACTTTAAAACAAAAATAGAAGGGAGTAAAAGAAATTTTTTTCCCACATAAACAAAGGATAAAGCACAGTAAATACAAACCACAAGAAAATAAATAAATAAATAAATAAATAAATAAATAAATAAATAAACAAACAAACAAAAACAAATATAAAAACAACCGCAGTATATTTTTGTTTTCGGTTATAATAGAATATCTTGAAGCGATCCAACTCTCCTACCGAGAACAATTACAAAAACTGCAAAAGAAGGTTAGAATCCATTTAATGACCTAAGAAGCTCAGAAAACCAGGATTGCAGGGGCCAAAAATCAGGAACCTTGGAGATGGGAGCTAAGATCCTGTAGCTCTTTTATCCATCCTGTGTACATGACAAGAGGCTGAGAATCAGAGCCTTCTGTGAGCAAAGGTAGGCCACTCAAGGAGAAGAAAGCAGTGGCATGGGTTTTGGTGGTCTCATAGTTTCAAGGAGACGACAGCAGAGACTTTGAGGAAGACCTCAGGAAAGAAGAGTGATATGAAGAACTGAGCTCAATACATGGCTTGTTTTCCCAAAATGACATTAAATTCTGAAAATGAAGGGGCTCAAATGTTTAATGATCACACAAAAAATACACTATGGAATCTCCTGCAGTCCTGTGATCCTGAATAGACAAGTATTTGAATTCAGAATTTGTGAAAGGGAGGGACCCAGTGAACACACTAGGACTTAAGCAGAACCATCTGGAGTGGAAATATTCAAAAAGAGAGACTTACCAAAACTAAAACCAAGATTTGATTACACAAATGGTATTCAATAAATAGTCCTAAAAACAAATTCATCTAAATAAGAAAAGAAAACCTGGTCTGATCCCTACGTTATACTATAAAGAAAATAAATTTGTGATGAATTAAAGTCCACACTGTGAACATAAGAGTAAAACACTTAGACAAGGAAGATTACTTAATGACATTTTCTCAAGAAACTAAAAGGACAAAACATAACAAGAGAAAATAATGATTTCATCTATTATAAAATCAAAACTTATCAATAACAAAGCCATTAAGCAATGTGAGTACACATATGTCCTACTGGGAAAATCTATTTGTGGGTAAATAATGAACAAATTTAGCAGCCATGGCAAGAGCTGTTATAAGTTACTAAAACATAACAAACAAATAGGAAAAAATCCAAGGTATATGAGCAGATAATTGAAGGTATACGAATGGAGAAACTTAAATGATTTGACAAAAATATGAAAAAAATGTTTAATTTAGTGATCAAATCAATGTTAATTAAAATTATCATCCTTAGAACTATATTTAATAGTAAAGGCTCTAATTAAGTTTCTTTTCAGATAAAAAACAGATTTAGATTAAAAAATGTGACTGTGTAAGAAGATAATTTAACATATACCTTTTTTAAAAGATGTTATTTATTTATTTGAGAGGGAGCATAAGTGAGTGAGCAAGAGAAAGAGAGATTGAGAACACAAATACAGGAGGGTGAGGTGGGGCAGACGAGAGAAAGAGAGAGAGAGAAGTAGAGGAAGGGGGAGAAGCAGACTCCCCACTGAGCAGGGATCCTGATGCGGGACTTAATTGGGGCCTACAGGATTATGACCTGAGCCAAAGACAGACCTTAAATGACTGAGCCACCCAGGTGCCACAGCATATAGCTTTTCTAAATAGTGTTTTCTAAAATTCAAGTCCTCAATAGGTCAGAAGGGAGTGGCATGATTATTCAACTGAATGGGAAAAATATGCAGCCAAGAATACTCTACCCAGCAAGTCTGTCATTCAGAAGAGGAGAGATAAAGAGTTTCCCAGACAAAAACTAAAGGAGTTTATGAGCACTAAACCAGCTGTGCTAGAAACGTTACAGGGAAATATTTGAATGAGAGAAAAAGACCAAAAGTGACAGACTAGAAAGAAACAGAGAAAATCTCTAGGAACAATGATTTAACAAGTAATACAATGGCACTAAATTCATATCTATTAATAATCACTATGAAAGTAAATGGACTAAATGCTCCAATCAAAATACAGAAGGTATCAGAATGGATAAGAAAACAAGACACATCTATATGTTGTCTTTGTATGTGAAACTCATTTTAGACCTAAAGACATCTGCAGATTGAAAGTGAGGGGATGGAGAATGATTTATCATGCTAATGGACATGAAAACAAACAAACAAACAAACAAACAGCCAGAGTGGCCATACCTATAACAGACAAACTAGATTTTAAACCAAAGACTGTAAGAAGAGATGAAGAAGGACACTATACCATAATAAAGGAGTCTATCTAACAAGAAGATCTAATAATTATAAATATTTGTGCCCCAACTTGGAAGCACCTAAATACAGAAAAAAAAAAAAAAAAACAATTAAACAAAAAGAGGAAAATCATTGGTAATAACAAAATGATAGTAGGAGATTTTAATACGCCACCTACAGCAATGGACAGATAATCTAAGCAGAAAATCATCAAGGAAATAATGGCTTTGAAAGACACATTGGACCAGGCCGACTTAACAGATATATTCAGAACATTTCATCCTAAAGCAGCAGAATACACATTCTTACCAAGTGCACATGGAACATTCTCCAGAACAGATCACATACTGGGTCACAAATTAGCCATCAAGAAGTGCAAAAAGACTAAGACCATACCATGCATATTTTCAGACCACAACACTATGAAACTTGAAGTCATCCACAAGAAAGACTTCAGAAAGAACTCAAATACAGGAACATCTTTAGCAACATCTTGATAAAAAGAAGTTAAGGAAGAAATTTTAAAAAAATACATGGAAACCAATGAAAATGAATATACAATGTACCCCAAAACCTTTGGGATGCAGCAAAAGCAGTCAGAAGAGGGAAGTACATAGCAATAGAGGCCTGCCCTAAGAAGAAAGAAAATTCTCAAATACACAAACTAACCTTACACCTAAAGGAGGTAGAAAGGGAACAACAAATAAAGCCTATAGACAGCAGAAAAAGGGAAAAATAATAAAGATTAGAGCAGAAGTAAATGATATAGAAACAAAGAAAAAAACAGTAGAACAATTCAGTGAAACTTTGGAGCTGATTCTTTGAAAGAATTAATAAAATTGATAAATCCCTAGCTCAACTTATCAAAAAGAAAAAAAGAAAGGACCCAAATAAATAAAAGTATGAATAAGAAGAGATCACAACCAATACACAGAAATATAATTTTAAGAGAATATTTTGAAAAATTATATGCCAACAAGTTGGACAATCTGAATGAAATGGATAAATTCCCAGAAACATATAAACTACCCAAAATGAAGCAGGAAGAAATAAAAAACTTGGTCAGACAAATAATCAGCAAAGAAATTAAATCGGTAATCAAAAATCTTTCAACAGGGATCCCTGGGTGGCGCAGCGGTTTGGCGCCTGCCTTTGGCCCAGGGCACGATCCTGGAGACTCGGGATCGAATCCCACGTCAGGCTCCCGGTGCATGGAGCCTGCTTCTCCCTCTGGCTGTGTCTCTGCCTCTCTCTCTCTCTCACTGTGTGCCTATCATAAATAAATAAAATAAAAAAATTAAAAAAAAAAATCTTTCAACAAACAAAAGTTCAGAGCCAGATGTCTTCCCAAGGGATTTCTACCAAACATCCAAAGAAGAGTTAATATCTATTCTTCTCGAGCTGTTCCAAAAAATAGAAATGGAAGAATAACTTCCAAACTCGTTCTGTGAGACCAGCATTGCATTGATTCCAAAGGCAGACAAAGACTTGAAAAAAGGAATTATAGGCTAAAATTCTTGATGAACATGGGTGTTCTCTTAAATTCTTAATATAGAGTAGCAAATCAAGTCTGACAGTACATTAAAAGAATCACTCCCCATGAACAAGTAGAATTTATTTCTGGGTAGGAAGCATCGTTCAATATTTGCAAATCATCAATGCGATACACTCCATTAATAAAAAAGAGGATAAGAAAAAAAAAGAGGATAAGAAACATGATCATTTCAATAAATGCAGGAAAAGCTTTTGACAAAGTACAGCCTCCATTCTTGATAAAAAAAAAAAAAACTGTCAACAAAGGATAAAGGGAACATACCTCAGCATCATAAAGGCCATATACAAAAGACTCACATCTAATATCATCTGCAATGGGGAAAAACTGAAAGCCTTTCCCCTATGATCAGGAACATGTTGGGAATGTCCACTCTCACCACTGTTACTAGTACAGAAGTCCTAGTACTAGTACTAGAAGTCCTAGCCTCAGAAATCAGACAACAAAAAGAAATAAAGACATTCACATCAGCAAGGAAGAAGTTAAACTTTCACTATTCACAGATGACATGACACTCTATGTAAAAAACCTGAAATACTTCACCAAAAATTTACTGGAAGTGATGCACAAATTCAGTAAAGTTGCAAGATATAAAAATCAATGTACAGAAATCTGTTGCATTTCTGTACACCAATAATGAAGCAGCAGAAAGAGAAATCAAGAAATCGATCCAATTTACCATTGCACTCAAAACCATAAGATACCTAGGAATAAACCAACCAAAGAAATGAAAGATCTATACTCTCAAAACTATAGAACACTTAGGAAAAATCAAAGAGGACATGAAGAATGAAAAAGCACACCATGCTCTTTTGTTAGAAGAACAAATATTGTTAAAATGTCTGTAATACCCAAAGCAATCTACACACTTAAAGCAATTGCTATCAAAATACCACCAGCATTTCTCACAGAGCTAGAACAAACAATTCTAAAGTTTGTATGAAACCAAAAAAGATCCCAAATAGCCAAAGCAATCTTGAAAAAGAAAAGTAAAGCTAGAGACATCACAATTCCGGACTTCAAGCTCTATTACAAAACTACAGTGATCAAGACACTACAACACTGGTGCAAAAACAGACACGTAGACCGGTGGAACAGAATAGAAAATCCAAAAATGGGTCCACAACTATATGTTCAACTAATCCTTGACAAAGCAGGAAAGAATATCCAATGGAATAAAAGATAGTCTCTTTTACAAATGGTGTTGAGAAAACTGGACAGCAACATTCAGAAGAATGAAACTGGATCATTTTCTTGCACTAAACACGAAAATAAATTCAGAATGGATGAAAGACTTAAATAAGAGATAGGAAACCATCAAAATCCTAGAGGAGAACACAGGCAGTAACCACTTTGACCTCAGCTGCGACAACGTCTTACTAGACACGTCTCCGGAGGCAAAGGAAACAAAAGCAAAAATGAACTGTTGGAACATCACCAAGATAAAAATCCTCTGCACAGTGATGGAAACGATCAACAAAACTAAAAGGCAGCCTTTGGAATGGAAGAAGATATTTACAAATGACATATCTGATAAAGGATTAGTATCTAAAATCTATAAATGACTTATCAAACTCAAAGCCCTCCATATTAATAATCCAGTTAAGGAATGGGCAGAAGACATGAACAGACATTTTTCCAAAGAAGACTCAACCTGATAACAGACACGAGAAAGAATGCTCAACATCACTTATCAGGGAAATACAAATCAAAATTATAATGAGGTATCACCTCGCACCTGTCAGACTGGCTAAAATTAACAACACAGAAAACAACAGGGGTTGGCAAGGATGTGGAGAAAGGGGAACCCACTTACACTGTTGATGGGAATGCAAACTGATGCAGCCACTCTGGGAAATATTATGGAGGTTCCTCAAAATGTTAAAAATAGAACTACCTTATGACCCAGAAAGTGCACTACTAGGTATTTACCCAAAGGATATAAGAATACTGATTTGAAAGGACACATACACTCCAATGTTTACAGTAGCATTTTCTACAATAGCCAAATTACAGAAAGAGCCCAAATGTCCACCAACTTATAAATGGATAAACATATTTATTAATGGATTATTGTATATGTATATGCATAAGTGTATATGAATGTCTTATTACACACATAAAAGAGAATGGAATCTTGCCATTTGCAACAATGTGGTTGGTGTGAGAGAGTACTATGCTGGTGAAATAAGTCAGTCAGAGAAAGACAAATACCATATGATTCTACTCATATGTGGAACTGAAGAAATGAAACAAATGAACATAGGGGAGGAAAGACACAGGCAAACCATAAAACAGACTCTTAACTACGGAGAACAAACTTAGGTTTTCTGGAGGGAGGTGGGTAAGGGGACGGGTCAAATGGATGATGGGGATTAAGGAGGATAGTTGTGATGAGCACTGTATGTTGTATCCAAGTGGTGAATCACAAAATTCTACTGCAGAAACTACTATTACACTGTATGCCAGTGTAATATTACTAGAATTAAATAAAAATGTAAAAAATAAGATAAAAAATAAAACTGAAGCCCTATTTTTAATGAAAATTTGAATTCCCGGATACGGTTATCACTTTAAAAAGTGTAAAATCATATGGAATTCTATGAAAGTGATTTTTCTATCAAACAAGATACTAGAAATAACTTCTAAAAACTTCTAACACTCCTAGTTGGAGTCTAAATTTTGTAGTAAGAACAACTAAACTGGGACGCCTGGGTGTCTCAGCGGTTGAGCATCTGCCTTTGGTTCAGGGCGTGATCCTGGAGTGCCGGGATCCAGTCCTGCATTGGGATCCCTGCAAGGAGAGCCTGCTTCTCCTCCCTGTTCCTATGTCTCTGCCTCTCTCTTTGTCTCAAATAAATAAATAAATAAATAAATAAATAAATAAATAAAATCTTTAAAAAAATAAAGAACAACTAAATTCACAACATAAATTACACAATTATTTTAAAAATAACTCAGGTTTTCAAATAAAGGCGTGATGTTTCCCATTTATGATTGTTCCACATTATTATGGTGTGAAAGTGACACTCATTCACTGGAAGCCAACTTTGATTTTTTTCTCTTCCCTGGCTAACAATGTGATATGATACTATCTCATGAGGCTGGGCAGTGGCAACAACCTGCAGCTCCTAGTCAACCATGCAATCACAAGGGTAAACAACTGAGAACACAACCATCCCGTCCCTATGCAATCATTGTGGGTTTTTTTTTTTTCTTTCTGTGAAGTACTCAATAAATTACATTAGATATCCAACACTTAGTTATAAAATAGGCTGTTAGATGATTTTTCCCCTCTGTAGGATAATATAAGTGCTCTGAGTACATTTAAGGTAGGCTCAGCTGAGCTATAATATTTGGCAGATTAGGTATTAAATGCATTTTTGACACAATAGTTCCAACTTACAATAAGTTTGTTGGGATGTAACCCCATTGTAAGTTCAAGAAGATCTATACTGTTTATATGAAATCAAACATCATGTTGAAATGTTTTTATTTTAGGAGATGCTCCTTAGAAAAGTCCTCCAGAGAGCTATCCATGCTTCTCATGTTATAACCATATGCACCTATTTGGAAAAAAAATCAAGCAAAGTTTTATATTTTTCTTATATCAAAAACCTTAGATGAATATTTATGTGTAAAAATTAATGTATAAATATAAGAGCGACAACAAAATATATGCATAAATATTTTTGAATTCTAATCACGGGAAATATAATGTATTTAAAATAATATTAAAAAGCCACAAAGGGGGGATCCCTGAGTGACTCAGCGGTTTAGTGCCTGCCTTCGGTCCAGGGAGTGTTCCTGGAGTCCAGGGATTGAGTCCCATGTCGGGCTCCCTGCATGGAGCCTGCTTCATTCTCTGCCTGTCTCTCTGCCTCTCTCTCTCTCTCTCTCTCTCTGTCATGAATGAATAAATAAAATCTTAAAAAAAGAAAGCCACAAAAGTAAAGACTGATATATTTAACTGCATAGCATTTTTCAATTTCTACTGCTAAAATCTAACAAAAGTAACTCAAGTGTAAAGATAAAAGAAAAATTGGAATAATATTATCAAGTTTACCAATAACTTAATTTCTTAATATAGAAAGAATTCCTAAATATCAATAAGAAATAAAACAAAACCCCCCAAAAAAATAGGCAAAAAATATTCAGAGGTAGAGAAATCCTAATAGGTACGAAATAGTTAATGAGCTTTCTGGGCTCATCATCAATAAGAAAAAAATTGTTATGGAGATTAGAAGAAGTGCTTTCAGAAAGAAAACTGCTTTTATTTTATGTGTTGTTTAATTCTGAGCCAAGAGTATATATCGCTTTTATAAATGTTAAAATTAATAAGAATAGGTATCAATACACTGCAAAATCCTACATAATAGTATAACACATATATATTTTAAATTCTGAATTTGTTATCATTTAAAAATATTGAGAATTACACACAATACTGATGACAGTGATTATATCTTTTGGAGCCAACAAATTTTTGAGAGGAGTACTTTTTTTATTTTGTAAGTTTTATGTTTAAAAATGAGTACAGATCAATTTCAAAGGTGAAATAGTGTATAGATTTAAGTTCATGTGTTACCACTGAAAACTGTTGTTGTTTTTTATTGTTTTATATGTTTGCCAACATATAGCATAATACCCAGTGCTCATCCTGCCAAGTGCCTCCGTCAGTGCCCATCACCCAGCCAACCCCCCCGCTACTGCCCACCTCCCCTTCCACCACCCCTTGTTCGTTTCCCAGAGTTAGGAGTCTCTCATGTTCTGTCTCCCTTTATGATATTTCCCACTCATTTTCTCTCCTTTCCCCTTTAGTCCCTTTCACTATTTTTATATTCCCCAAATGAATGAGACCAGATAATGTTTGTCCTTCTCCAATTGACTTACTTCACTCAGAATACCCTCCAGTTCCATCCATGTCGAAGCAAATAGTGGGTATTTGTCGTTTCTAGTGGCTGAGTAATACTGAAAAACTGTTACCAATATAGCTACAACCACTCTTACCCAATCAAAAAAATTCTTGTGTTATTGCCATAAATATTCAAATTCAAAATATGTGCTTTCCAGTAAAACTGCACACAAGTATCCTCCCTAGATGGAAAGCATACAAGCCACATTTTGATTAGAAAAAAAATTGACTATATTAGTTAGCTTAACAAATAAGTATAAAAAGTCTTCTGAATGATGTTCTGGAAAAAATAAATTTTAAATGTAATTTCTTTGGCCTTATTTATTTTTATGACTGATTTAATAATGCCCAGGACAAAAGAAAATCATGCTATATAAACAAAAGAAATATTTTTATATTTGAAGTACTCATAGGCCTTCTAAATCTTGTATACTTCCCTTAACTAATATTCTTATTCTTCATGCTGATGTTGTCTCTCTTTCTCAATGTCCTACCTCACTTCATTACCTTCTTCAAGATTTTTCAGAAAGCTTCCTAATTCTGTATAGGTACGAAAAAGTGTTAACTTATTTATGTTCCTGGTAGTAACTGCTTCAATAAAATCTAGCCCATGAATTCAAAAGTTAAATGAACATGATGTCTTTTACACTATAAAATTGCATATAATATTTAAGATGCATATATATAAATCTGTAAATAAGATCTATTCAAAAAACCTCTTAACACTTTAAGAAAATTATATATACATATATTTGTGTATAAATTACTATAATAAATATAAGAAAATCATTAGTGCATTTTTAAAGTCCATGTTTCTGAATAAATTAGCTTTAATTATTAGTTATGTATAAAAATTTATTAAAATTATTTATTAAAAACAGGTTTTTTGAAAAATATTTTTATATTTCTTATGCTGATATAATTATTTATGTTATTTTTATCTTATTTTTTCCAAATGGTTTCTGTCATTTTATCTTTAGAAATTAATTAAGTTTTATATTTTTTCAAAATTTTATTTAAATTCTAGTTGCATATTTATAAAAATATTTATACAAATATATAATTTTATTTTTATATATGTTAAGCTGTATTATCATTTCTACATGTAACAACTTCTTGCTATAGTCTACACACATACATGAGTCTCTGCATAAATAGCAACATATCTCCTTAAATCCGAATAATGATTCCCTTTAAATGAAATGGTACCTCCTCCAAGTGCTATGACCAAAATAATCTATTAAACATCTACCAAATTGGGCTAGCACTGCCATCTGCTGGATAGGTTTATCAAATTCTCAATGCTTGGCAATACATGTGAGCCCTATTTGTACTTGAAACAGAAGGAAAACCTGCAATATCTTGCATTACTCGATATTGATTATCTAGAGGTCCTTCTCAATTAATAAAGTAAGAATTGGAATAAAATCCAGGTGCATTAGTTTCTCCGAGGCAGTGAGAGTCCATGGTAGGGAGATCTGCCAAAGAAATGTCTAAACTGTTAGAAATCATCAGACAACAGTGACATCTGACTCACAGTAACATAAAGATGGGTGTCCACTTCTCTCTTAAATCAATGGACACCAGATTTATGACCAATATAAATAAAAATTGAGTGAAACCCACCTGATAGCTTTAAACTTGGAAGAGTGTCTTAACAGACTTATGGCCAGGGATTTCTACTAACTGCACTTAACAGGGGAACAGACATCTGACAGAGAAGGAGGACAACTGACTTTTGCTTTAAAAATAGAATGTTCCAAAAAAAAAAAATAGAATGTTCCATTTGAATAAAAAGGCTATGCATTCATGAAGGAATCCTGATAAACGCAAAGGGTGAGGGTTGTGTTGCACACGTTCTTAGGGGAACAGCTTCCACACACTATTTGCTCATTTACAGGTATGTTCCTCACGTGATATAGCACATCACCAGTTGTTTGATGAATAGTAAAAGCAGTCCTAAAGCAAAATATTTGGGCAGTAGGAATTGCTCTTAGCCTGGGTAGCCATAAGACATTGAAAGCCCCTTGTTTTTTGGCTGTTGCAAAACTGGAGAACATCAGTGGAGATATTTTTCCAAAGTAAGCAGTTAATACAAGCAAAGAATTATTTACAGAGCTTTTACCTAAATGAATACAAAAACATAAGAGGTGAAAAGCCAAAATTATTCTATTGTTAATCAAAGATGCTATCATGAAAACTCTTTCCCTGTCATAAGCAGAGTAGAACTTCAGAATATTTTTAGTTTGTCCTCTGGATTCAAGGGAATATATATCCTGGCTTAAAAAGCTAGAGCAAGCAGTCATAAAGAGAAAATAGTGTAAAAAGATGAACATGTTCTTTTTTTAAAGTACACTAAACATGATTTTGTCAGGCAGGTATCAAACAACCTATTGAAAATTATGGAAAAATACATTCAATGACAATTGACAAATAATGAAAAAAGATGATACTTGCAGAAAAATGTGAAACATTTGACAGATGAAGAAAATCTAGTCTATGAACAAGATAGGACAGGGAATTAAAATTATTTTTTAATCAAATTAATAGAAGACTAACACAACTATATGAGCAAAATCAAAGTATTCTAATACCAAGTGTTATTCCATTGTTATATTTTAATTCCAAGTATTCAAAAATTCTATAAGTGTGCAATCTATACAGAATGAAGATGAGGGAAAAGTACAGAAAAAAAAACACAACAGGCTGGAAATATTAAACCTATATAATAAAGCTAAAACCAAATAACCTTTTGGGGAATGGTAGGTAAGGAGTTATTCAAAGAAAGCTAAAAATCCAAGAATTTTCTATGCTGCCAAAATGTCTTCCATGCAGCAAGCAAATAAATGGACTTCTTTGACCCATAGTAGGTGCTTATAAATTATTCTTTGATTAAAGTCAGTACAGTAAGTAAGGCTGAATAAATTATGTAAGTATAATCTGTCTTTGAATAAAAAATTTAAAAAAACACAAACTGAAGAAAGATGACAGAAAATGCTTAGTGTTTGCAATAAAAGAAACGAAATATAGTCAAATCTACATAATTATTTTAGCAAAGCAATATACTCTATAAAGTATATTTTTAAATATATTTAAATATAATATATATTTAGCAATATATTCTAAAAAGAAATTAAGTAATTAAATATAATTCTGTTAGAGGAGACAGATAATATAAACATTTTAATGTTTATCTGCATTTAAATATGTCATATTTAATTCTAAAATTCCTATGGTGAATATAGGGAAAATCTGTGACATTTAAGTATATATCTTTTATAGATGGAGTGAATGGATCACACTTTCATCCTTCACATTGTCAATCGCAACAACAAGAAAATAGTTCCAAGGGTGTGTGTGTTTGTGTGCGTTTCTATTCATTCAAAAGGCACAACTCATTGATTGTGAAGGTAAATTATTTTCTCCTGTGGTTTCTCTGATTTCTGTTGTAGGGTTACCTTGCTTTTCCCCTGCAGCGTTCTTAAACTTTATGATCACTTTTAGGTAATTAAAATATTACAATCACTTTAGGTCTCAAAATGTATTCCTAATTCAAGAACTTAAATACGCAGTACCAGGTAAAAATCAAACATTCCAGTAGGATCTAAAGTTGAAACTGCTTTCCTTATTCACATAAACCACTCTCAACAAAGTGGAAGTATGGCCAGGTTTCTCTCTTTCCCCTATATAAAACTTCTTCTCCTCTCTCAGAAAAATAATTGTGGTTCCTTACAATTTGAGGTTGGACTTAGTACAAAGGTCCAAAGAAAGGACTTTAGGGAAAGATCCTACTTAAGAATTCTCACCATGGTGCATACAAACGATCTTGGATTTAGCAGGTAACTGAGTCACATATATTGTCTTGAGAAAAATTTTCTGGTATGGGGGATCTTATACCTTCAGTTTCCTGTAGAAAGCCAATCCCATTGGATATTCATTCCATTCTCAGTATCTGTGAACCCTTTGAGATTGAGATCTGTTTCCCCTCTTTGGGAAAAATGGAAAGTAATGTCTTTCTGGTTATCTTTCATGAGTTGATTCATATGACCCAAAAGAAATGCTTTCAATTTCTTTGTCCTACAAACTGTGGAAATGCCAAAAACCAGAGTCATCTTCATAAACCATTTTGTCAGCCTCTTACTTCCCTTAGTTTTAAATCAAAGGTGTCACCTAAAGTGCAGAGAATCACAAATTAAGCACTCTTTGTGGTCTCCTTAGAGCCTTTTTCATTTGTTAGGGTTGGAATATATGACCCCCAATCATTGCTCCCCATACCTTTAGGAGACTCACAGAATACTTGCAAAACCCCAAATCTCAATCCTGATAGACTCCCAGTGTGAGTAGAAGGAGGAGTAGGGAGTCATTTACGTAGGTGAAACATTACTTTTAAAATCACAACTTAGCATATCACTTTATAATTATGCATCAAATTTGTTTCAACAAATACCGAATTTTACACTTGAGTGTATATACCACTAGATAGAACGCAAAACAGTCCCACTGTAAGATGGAATCTTGATGATTCTAGAATTTTTAAATTGAATAAAAGAACTCCAATTCACTTGAGCAAAAAAGGTAAGAAAATCTGAGAGTAGAAAGGAAAAATAACAATACGGATAACATAAAACAATAAGTATTTAAAACTAACAAACAAGAAGATGATTTTTGGAGGATCAAGCCTGTCCTGCATCTCTCCCTTCATCTTATTTCACTCAGTCCACTGGCCTCCTTGCTGCTTCTCAGACATGCACGTAGAATTATTCCTTTGGCTGAAACCTAAAGCTAAACTTTTTCTTAGCCTTTGCTCAAATGTTTTCCAATGAGGCTTTAGTAAGACTCTTTTTGAAATTCTAATGAAACATCATCTCCTACACTCCCAAGTCCCTCCACCATGATCTGTTTAATTTATTACCTTTAAAACTTAGCCACTGCAGCAAAGTGCAGAGCTTACTTTATTTTTTTTACTATTATGTTAATTAGTGAGGGTATGGTTCTTGCCACCAAAATGTAAGAATCTTATCGTAGAAATTCCTTGGATTTGCTCACGGATGTTTACATTGTGGTTAAATTTGTAATTGCCACTTAGTAGACCATAGTTGTTGGTCTGTTGTTGAATGGATTTTAAATAGAAAGCTACCTGGCAAAGAACTTTATGTTTGTATCCCCTTGACATACACCATATAAACAGTAATCTTTACTGAAACTTAGAGTATGAAAATAACTTTTTTTTAGTAGACTTTTTTTTAGAGCAGTTTTAGGTTCACAGCAATATTGAGCAGAAGATACAGCAATTTTCCAACTACCTTCTGCCTCCACGTGTGCAGAGCCTCCCTCATTATCCACATCCCTCATCACAGTGGTACATTTGTTAAAATTGATGAACCTGCATTGACACATCATTATTACCTAAAATCCATAGTTTACATTAGGGCTCACTCTTGGTGTACGTTCTGTGGGTTTGGACAAACGTATAATGACACATTTAGTATATTCAGCCTTATAGTGTCATACAGAGTAATCTTACTGCCCTAAAAATCCTCTGTGCTCTGCATGTTCATCCCAATTTCCCCCTTAGAGCCTGGTGATCACTAGTCTTACTACCACCACAGTTTTGTCTTTTCCAGAATGTCTACAATTAGAAACATACAGTATGTAAACTTTTCAGAATGGCTTCTTCCATTCAGTAATATGCATTTAAACTCTCTTTGTGGTTTTCCATGGCATGACAGCTCATTTCCTTTTAGCACTAAATACTGTTTCATAGTCTGATGTACCACAGTCATAAAATACCTTGTTTTTTTATCTAAGTGACAATATCTTATTATCTACTTTTTGTTCATTGACTGTTTAATTAAAATTTGATAAAGATTGGCTCATAACACCAAAATGTATATAACACCAAAATGTACATCTAGTACCTAAAACTTTTTTTAAAAATCTTAATTAAAAAAAAATCCAAGTCGATTTTCAAATAGTAGTCTAATACGTATCTAAAAAATAATTAAGTTTTCCACTCTGCGTCAACTCTCTTCTTCTCATTTTTCTACCTCAGCAAAGAGTATACCATCTATGCAGTTATTGAAATCACAGGCAAGAGCTTCAACCATGATCTCTGTCTCCCACACTCCTCATAACAAATAACCTACCAAGTCGTATGACAATCCTAACTCCTTGGTTCTGGATCCACTGGCACTTACTTTATGTCACTATCATTGCTAAACTACACTAATACTATAGTTTCCAACTAATACCTCTTTTCTAATTTATTCACTTCTCTGGAGCTACAGCAATCTAGAAAAGATACAACACTGGTCTTTATAAAATTCCAAGAATGACTTCTTTTTGTCCATTTTCTTCTTCTTTCTTCTTCTTCTTCTTCTTCTTCTTCTTCTTCTTCTTCTTCTTCTTCTTCTTCTTCTTCTTCTCTTCTTCTTCTTCTTCTTCTTCTTCTTCTTTTCTTCTTTTTCTTCTTCTTCTTCTTCTCTTCTTCTTCTTCTTCTTCTTCTTCTTCTTCTTCTTCCTTCTTCTTTTCTTCTCCCTTGAGAAATAGAGTGAGTTTGGGGGGGGGGGAGGGGCAGAGAGAGAGGGAGAGGGAATCTTAAGAAGGCTCCATGCCCAGCATGGAGTCTGACGCAGGGTTGAATCTCACAGCCGTGACCTGGACTGAAATCCAGAATCGGACACTTAAGCAACTGAACCATACAGGTGCCTGCATTTCCACCTTCTTAATAAAAAAATATAAATCTCTTGGCACAGATGATGAGCCACTGCAAAAAGCTTACTCCTGCTTACCTGTCCGGCCTTATTCCTGAACACTCTACATCCTCCCAAAAAGTACCCAGGCCATACTGAATGGCTTTCAGTTTTTAGATCTTCTTTCAGAGTTTTTACATATGTTATTTCCAGTGTCTGGAACATTCTTCCTTCTACTCATTGTAACTTAATCTCACAAAATGCTGCTCACCATTCATGTCTAATGTGGAGGTTATTTTCTCCCGAGCTTTATTTGGTCTTTCTTTGATCATACTGGGTGGTAATTAGCAGTGTTCCAGTACTTCACATATATTAACTATCCTCATAAATGAAATTTCCATGAAGGAGTCTGGCAGGTTGGTTTCATCTACAAGAAAGTTGACTTTGAGGTGCAGATTGGCATTGAGAAGGTTTATTAAGGAGTGATCCTGTGAACACATCTGTGCAAGGAAAAGAAGAAGTTAGATATTGGATAGAGGAAGGAATCAAGCTGTGATATAATCCCAAGAGGCCCCCTGACCTACCATCTGGGGAGTTCTGAAACTAGAATGACTGTGAGAACTTTCTGAGTGAAGGTGACAGAGACTAGGGACTTAACTCCCCTCTGTGGAGCAGGTATGGGATGTCTGATTCCTCGGGAAAGGGGGATTGAGTGAAGCAGCTCTCTTCACCTGAACATCACCCTGAAGCAAGCTGATGGATGAGGCAATTTGTTGACAACAGTCTGAGCACTCAGAATAAGTGTTAGATAGAATTATTATCCCAATTTCACAGATAAAGAAACTGAGGGGCAAATATGCTGAGTAACTCACTCATTATTTAGTATAATTTATATACTAAATTGTTGGATCAAGGATCATACCAGGGACTTTGGGTCTCTACTTCACAACATACAGCAAATCAATTACAATGAATCAGAAGTATAAATACAAAATGTAAAACAACTGTTTAAAATAAAACATAGGGAGGGCAGCCTGGGGGGCTCAGTGGTTTAGTGCTGCCTTCAGCCCAGACCCGAGATCGAGTCCCACATCGGGCTCCTTGCGTGGAGCCTGCTTCTCCCTCTGCCTGTGTCTCTGCTTCTCTCTCTGTGTCTCTCATGAATAAATAAATAAAATCTTCTAAAAAATAATAAATAAAAAATAATAATAAATAAAATAAAACATAGGGAAACAACTTAATGCACTTGATGTATTCTAGTATTTTAAAAACAGGATGCTAAAGTCATACTCCAAAGGAAGTATTTATAATTTGGACTATATTATGTAAGACATCATTAAAAGAAACAAAAAGAGATTAAAAAGACAAGCCACAGAGTGGGACATAGTATTTAAAATAAATAGCTTAACAAAGATCCTGCATCCCTAATACACAAAAACTGCTAAGAAAAATATTGGAAAAAAAGAAAAAAAATACTGAAGTCAGATTTTGAAAAACTGTCAAAAGTGTTCAATGGGAGCTTCACAAAAACAAAATCTGAATGTTCTATAGACATCTGAACAGGCCTCCACCTTCATAGTCATCAATAAAATACAAAAGGAAGCCACTTTGAACTGCTATCATATGGTCCCTTTCCAATGGTTAAAATGGAAACAAAACAAGTAAAATAAAACAAATTGTGGTAAAGAGATGTAGCAACAGCAAGTCTCATACACTGCTGGGAGACAGTGGAAATTAGTACAGCTGCTTGGGGACCTTGTTCAGCAGTATCCACTGAAGATCGACAGAAAAATCAGCAATTTCACTTCTTTGTAACCCAACAGAAATGCATATATGTTTACCAAAGAAAGTCAAGCATTATTAAAAATGGAGCCAGACTAAAACCTATCCAAATGCTAATAAACAATAGAATAGATGAATAATTCATGGTAAATTTACACAAAGATTTATTTCTTGTTGATGAGAAAGAAGGGGCTGCTATTATACTTAACTATATGGATTGAGCAGTAAATCCAAGCACAATCAAGTATATGTTCTATGATTCCAATATTATAAAATTTATAAATAGGCAAGGCTAATCTATTAGATTAGAAGTAAAGATAACAATTACTCTGGAGGGATCAGGGAGCAACACTAGAAAAGAACACTGGTTTGGAAACCCCTGGAGATGCTAGTAATTTTCAAGTTCTTGATCTAGGTACTGGTTACAAAGGTAGGTTAAATTTATGAGAATTCATCAAGCTGTACACTTATGATTTGTGCCCTTTTCTGAGCATACTTCAATTATGCACTTTAATTCCAAGGAAAAGCAATCCCAGGCACTCTGGCTCCAATGTTCATAATCTTAAGGACCATGTTCATTTGCCATTTCATATATAGTTCTGGCAGGACAGTAAATTGTTATAAACACTTTAGAGTACAAAGTGAAATCATAAAATAAAGTCAAAGTTTCAAATATGTTGCATTAGTTCTGTTTCTAGGTACTTATCTCAGAAAAACTCTTGTTCGTGTGCAACAAAGACATGTGTAAGAATGCTGAAATCTGCAGTATTTCCTTAAAAGAGAAGATAAAGAAAGACAAAATATTCCAACTATTCAGCAACAAGTCAAAAAATAAATAAATTGTGGCATGTTAATACAATAGAATATTATACAGCAGTGAACAGCAAATGAACTACAATCCCCCACAACAAAGTGGAATAATTTTAGAAATCAAATGTCGAATTAAAGAAAAGAACAAATAAACAAAACAAAAACAAGTCCCAGAACATTACACAAAGTATAATAGAACTTTAACAAATTCCCAAACAATAACAACTAAATAATAATATGATATTTAGGCATCTACAAAAAATACAATATAACTAATTTTCAACTATGAGGGACTGAGAAATATTAATTCTAGAGAGAGGCTATACTTGAAGGGGAAGCAAAGGTCGAGAATGTGAATGGATCACGTATTGATAATGTTCTAGTTCATGAGTTATGATATGGATTTACACTTGTCCATTTTACATTATATTCATATCTTACATATATTTCATACATTTATATCTACATATATGTTCAATCTTATATTTTGAAGATGATGAAGTAAAAAATAACATAGAATACCCCCCATATGCCTTGGCTGTAATGGACAGAAGAGAGGTAAAATAAGAAAAGTTGGAAAGTGGAATTTAAAGAGATTTTTATTTATCTACATGTTTAAATAAAAGAGCCAATAGATGAATGGATAAAGAGGATGTGGTGTATATATATATAATGGAATATTACTCAGCCACCAGAAAGGACAAATACCTACCATTATATCAACATGGATGGAACTGGAGGGTATTTTGTTGAGTGAAATAAGTCAATCAGAGAAAGACAATTATCATATAGTTTCACTCATGTGGAACATAAGAAATAGTGCAAAGGACCATAAGGGAAGAAAGGGGAAATGAATGCAGAGACATTAGAGAGAAAGACAAGCCATGAGAGACTCTTAACTCTGGAAACAAACTGAGGGTTGCTGAAGGGGAGGTGGGTGGGGGGTGAGGTGACTGAGTGATGGGCATTAGGAGGACACGTGATGCAATGAACCCTGGGTGTTACACTGTATGTTGGCAAACTGAATTTAAATAAAGAAAAAAATTAAAAAGAGCCAACAGGAAGATAAAATAACAAAAGATTCTTTTATAGGTTATTCCTGAGAAATTACTGGGTTCTTCAGAGTGGACTGTTGACGGTTCTTACTTGCACTGGCCCAGACACACACATTAGATTTATTTTTCTCTGAGCCCCATTTTTAGACTCCTCTAATTCGACTATATCCATTTCCTTTTCTGTGTTAGATCTGAATATGTAGATGGCTATAAAGATACTAAAAATAAAAATAAACTTAAAAACTTTGTTTATAGGACCATGTTCTCTGCTTGCCAGATGATTTTCTTTAGCATGATATTCTTAATATGTTACATAATTCTTGACACACAGTACATGCTTTTAAAAATCTGCTAAATTGGGGCACCTGGGTAGCTCAGTGGTTGAGCATCTGCTTTTGGCTCAGGGCATGATCCTGGGGTCCTGGGATCCAGTCCTGCATCAGATTCTCCACGGGGAGCCTACTTCTCCCTCTGACTATGTCTCTGCCTCTCTCTGTGTGTTTCTCATGAATAAATAAATAAATAAATAAATAAATAAATAAATAAATAAATAAAATCTTTAAAAAATATCTGCTAAATTGGTGAACTCACAGAAATAGTAGAACGGTGGTTGCTAGGGGCTGGGGAAACAGGGAGACACTGGTAAATGGGTACAACTTTCAGTTCTACAGTGAATAAGGTCCGAGGATCTAATTATAGCATGATGACTACAGTTGGTAACAGTGCACTGAGTAATTGAAATTTGCTAAGAGAATAGAAGCTAAGTGTCTGCACCAAAAAAAAGAAAAATAGGAAGGTAAACTTGCATGAAGATACGTGAAGTGGTGCACATGTTAATTAGCTTAAAGGGGGGAATCCTTTCACAGTGTGTAGGTGTCAAATCATTATGTTGCATGTTTTAAATATCTCACAATTTTATTTGTCATTTATAGCTCAATAAAGCTGAAAAACCACTGATAGTAGTGTAGCTGAAAAATGTCATTTATCATTAGGTTGAACCACAAGAATGTATCGTATTCAATAACTGATCTACTTGATGCCAATTTCATATGAATCACTCTATTATTAAGAGAATATCATCTCTTTCTAAGAGTTTCTTTAGTTTCCAAGTCAGTAACTTCAAGCTTTATTACAATGAAGATGGGGAGAACTGATGATAATAGTGAGTTAATACTGGGAGAGTGTCTGAGGATGAAAATATAAGTTGTAAGGCTATATTACATTTTGAAATATTACAAATTAATCCTTCCAACACAATATTGAACTTCTAATACTCTGCTAATATTGATACTCCTTAGAGGGGAATTTCTTGGTGTAGGCTATGAATAGATTACCCAAAGAAGTTAAGATCTGTCCAGAAGTTGTTAAATTACATAAATATATGAGATAGTATTTGAACTGTAATTTACTTGAAGAAATACAGAAATATGAAGTTACTTTATTAATACATAGGCATAATTTCAGCCTGAAGAACTCGTAGATTTGAGCTTGAACTTTTACATTTTTACTATTAAACTGTGAGTATACATATCAAGTGACCAATCAACCAATCAACAGATAAAATAATGGATCTGTCTTTTATTGAAAAATTGTTAAATGATAAAGGCATTAAAACTAATATCTCCATATATAATGGCATCTTTTTTTTATCCCCATAGCATTAACTCATAAGTAAAGTGATTGATTTAATAGAGAGAAATAAACACAACGTAATGCTTGTCTTCTTTATTTTGATAAATACAAGTTATAAGATAGAGTGACTTTATTATTTTTTTCCCTTCTTCAGATGCCATTGAATATTTTAATTTCTATTTTGCGTAGAATCAAGTCACGATCCAGGGTTTGTGAAAGGAAATTGAAATCTTTGCACAAAGATGTATAGTTTAGTAACAGTATACCAAATTCTGATAAACATCCAACTACTAAGCAAGGGACTCCAGCTGCACATCAATTTGATGCTTTTAATTGCAAGGTTTATACCTAAATAGCTGCTTAATGATCTGTGACCCTGGCTTGAAAACAGAAAACATTTCAATGATAACTGACTTCTTGATGCTCATGAAATTTTCATGAATTCATGAATTACAACACCTTAAATCAAACTTTGCTTATTCTTCTATTCTTTGAGATTGATGCTACATCTGAGGCTTATTCAGAAAATGCACATAGTCCTAGGCATTCAGACTAAGTAAACCGATCATTTCTTTCTGATTGTGCTAGTTTGATTCCCTGCTAGAACTCTAAGTATTTCACTTTAACCCATGACTCTTGGTAACAAAACACTCTGAATTGTGTGTGTTTACTCTTTTATTAGAGAGGGTTTTTTTTTTTCCCCTCCCTTCCTTCTTAAGTAAAGATCCACTCCTTTACAACCCAGTGTTTGAGTGATTGATTTTTTTCCACTTCTGTTTTATCTGGTGTCCAAATCAATGATCCATGATGAGGAAATCCTGTCAGGAGGCTTTTTTGTTTTTTGGGGTTTTTTTTCAAGCTTTAGGAACTACATCAAGATCTCTATGGAAGTGTGGTACTCACATGCCAACAACAACATCAACAAAATAGATTCCTCTTTTTTAAAAAAATTTCTTCATTTGAGAGATAGAACGAGCAGGGAGGAGGGGGAGAAAGAGAGAGAGAGAGAGAGAGAGAGAGAGAGAGCGAGAGAGAGAGAGAGAGAGAGAGAGAAAGTGGAGTCCCCACTGCACAGGGAACCCCATGCAGGGCTGGATCCCAGGACTCTGTGATCATGACCTGAGCCAAAGGTAGATACTTAATGGACTGAGCCGCCCAGGTGCCCCTACTGTTTCTTTCTTTTACATTCCCCAGGACAGTGCATGATTATCAAGCTAAAGTAGAAACTAACAACATGAAAGCTATTCAAATTTTGTTGATCCTATTCTTTTACGTGGGATACAATTAATTAAATGCAATTCAATAAGTAATCGTATATCACTTAACATGCAAAACACTAATGATTCATTCAATATATATTCTGATCAGCTGCAATGTACCTGCCAATTTGCTAAACGGTACGTACACATACACATGCACACTCATAATAAATGAAGAAGAAGAAGGAGGAGGGGCAGAGGGAAGAAGGAAAAACAAAACCTAAAGATAGGGTTTGTTTTCTGCTGGTGGACTTTAAAAGTTAGCATGTGTCAGAATTTCTTAGAGGGCTTGTTAAAACACAGATGGCTGGGGCACCTGGGTGGCTCAGTGGTTGAGTGTCTGCTTTGGGCTCAGGGCGTGATCCCCGAGTCCCAGGATCAAATCCCACATCGGACTCCCTGCAAGGAGCCTGCTTCTCCCTCTGCCTGTGCCTCTGCCTCTCTCTGTGTATCTCTCATGAAAAAATAAATAACATCTTTGTGCTCGCTTCGGCAGCACATATAATAAATAACATCTTTAAAAAAAAAATCACAGATGCCTAAGACCCATCCCCAGAGTTTAGGATTCAGTATGTCTGGGTGTGTTATGAACTGATACTGATGCTGCTGGCCTGGGAGCCACACCTAGGAAAGCACTAATTTAGATGAATGACTGTATTCTGAATGAACTTTTACTTATCGATACAGTGGCAATTTTTTCCAAGTATTCACTTCCTTCTCACTTTTACCAGGTAACAGCTGTATTACCTGTATTCATACCGGTTATCACATTGTTCACTTGCTGAAACAGTAAGTAGGTGAGAGAATTCTTTCTGGGTTGGAATGTTCAACACTTCCTTGGAGCATCACCTGTGAGTATTTAAAACTGTGGAAAATGCTTGCAAATTTTAATACCGCTACCTACTTACTGTATAATGTCAGGTGTTCTGCACTTTTTTTCTTTTAAATTCCTCTTAAGTATAACATGCACACAGAAAGATGCAAAAATTACTAGCATAGGGCAGCCCGGGTGGCTCGGTGGTTTAGCTCTGCCTTCAGCCCAGGGCGTGATCCTGGGGTCCCAGGATCGAGTCCCACGTCGGGCTCCCTGCATAGAGCCTGCTTCTCCCTCTGCCTGTGTCTCTGCTTCTCTGTCTCTCTGTTTCTCATGAATAAATAAATAAAATCTTTTAAAAAATTACTATTATATAGCTTGAAAAATCTTCCTAAGGTGGGCACACGCACTGTAACCAGCATCCATATAAAGAAACAGAACATTATCAGTAGCCCTAGAAACTCCTTATGGACTCTTCCCAACAATATCCCAAGAGGAACCATCATTCTGACTTTTAACACTATCAATGAAGCAGATCTACTTATACACATAAATACGTAGAGCCAAGAATGTATTTTGTGTGGCTGCTGACTTTTGGTGTTTGTTTGTTTCTGAATATCATTTTGGCAAGAATTATCTTATCATGTATTGGTGGTAGTTTTGTGCTTTTTTTGGTGTGTGCCAACCATTGTATCACATGAATATACCACAATATTTTCATTCTTTTGTTGATGCACAATTGAGTTGTTCAGGGCTGTTATAGAAATAATTGTTCAGGGACACCTGGGTGGCTCAGTGGTTGAGCATCTGCCGTCGGCTCAGAGCGTGATCCCAGGGTCCTGGGATCGAGTCCCACGTCGGGCTCCCTGCATGAACCCTGGTTCTCCCTCTGCCTGTGTCTCTGCCTCTCTCTGTGTCTCTCATGAATAAATAAATAAAATATTTTTAAAAAGGAGAAATAATTGTTCATAATTTTGAATAAGCCTATGACTGGCTTTCGATAAGGTATGTACATACAAGTGCAATGGTAGCTAATAGGGAATGTACATTTTCAACCTTAACAGATACTGCCTGGTAATTTTCCAGAAGGATTTTAACAATGTATACTTTCAGCAGAAGTCCACCAGGTCAACACTGTTAGCCTACTTGCTTTGTGTTGCTTTGTCTGTTTTTTTATTTTAGCCATTCTGGTAGGTTTGTGTGAAGTTCAGCACCTTTCACATGTATCCTGCCATGTAGGTAATAGGCATCCTGGTTGGTACAAAACATTTCAGCTTTTTTTGTTGTCATTGTTGGTGGTGGTGGCTTCCCTGCCTTCTTTTTCTTACTGAGTTATCCAAAAATCCTTTGAAATATAAAAAGATGTCTTCTCCCATTTCGTGCCTTGAGTCACTCTCTTAATTCTGTCCAGTGAAATATTAAAGTTCTTAATTTCAATGTATTCCACATTATCATTTTTTTCATTTTGTTTTTGGTTTACTGCTGTTGACACACTGGTGGACACTAGTTGCCCCTCCCCAGTCTAGGGTCCAACACTTCAGGGCTCTAGCTTGGATCATGGCACACCTACAAATTCCCCTCTCCCAGGGCTCCTGGCACTTATCTTCTCAGCATCACAGGGCTGCCAAAAAAGTCTCCTCTCCTTTTGCTGGCTTTGTGATTCACATTTTTCTCAGCCTCTACCCTGCACAGATTTACAGTTCAGCAAATTTGTTTCTTTAAGGGAAAATATACCTACGGTGTTCAGTTTTATTTGTTGTTGTTTTTTAATTTTTTTTTTAAGTAGACCCCGTGCCCAACTTGAGGCTTGAACACACAACCCTGAGATCAAGAGTCATATGAACAACTGACGTGCGTCATCCCTGCTGGTGACTTAGAGTCGTAAATTTCTCATTTGCTTCAATACATTTTATAGCAAGATAATATATTATAAAAGTAGTAGTAGTAGTAGTAGTAGTAGTAGTAGTAGTAGTAGAATTGGGGCACCTGCATGGTTCAGTCAGTTAAGTGTCTGACTTGTTTTGGGCTCAGGTCATGACTCAGGATCCTGGGATGGAGCCCAGTGTAGGGTCCTGTGCTTAGTAGGGAATCTGCTTGACATTCTCTCTTTCTCCCCCTGCCTCTGCCCACTACTCTCCTTTGTAGTGGGCGCTCTCTCTCTCTCTCTAAAATAAATAAATAAATCTTCAAAGAAAAAAGTAGTAGTAGAAGACAAAGAAGCAGAAGGATAAGAACAAGAATAAGAAGGAAAAACAGCAGCAGCAGCAGTAGCAGCAGCATCTGGTTTCTGTCTACCAGCAGCCACAAGCACAGATTCTTGGACTCCCAGCTGTCCTAAGAATCAGCAAATGCTCAGAGAGAAAATGATTTACCTTGTCAGTTCCCATCTCTGCTTTCCAATATCTTGTCCTTTTCCCAGCACCCTAATGTCTTTAAACTGATGATTTTTCATTTTGATACAACTTTTCTGATTTCTTTCAGTGCTGGCGTTGGGTCACTGCAATCTCAGACCTCTCTGTTTCCCCCACAGGATTTTTCTTTTTTACAAACAAATGTTTCGTACTCACTAAAAATATAAGGAAAAGAATGACTAGGAAAGATGTGAATCTATTTAAATGATATACCATGGTATTAAGATTAGTAAAATATTTCTTAATACTATAAATATTGGGATGCCTGGGTGACTCAGTGGTTGAGCATCTGCCTCTGGCCCAGGATGTGATCCTGGAGTCTTGGGATCAAGTCCCACATCGGGCTCCCTGCATGGAGCCTGCTTCTCCCTCTGCCTGTGTCTCCCTGTGTCTCTGCCTCTCTCTCTCTCTCTCTCTCTCTTTCTCTCTCTCTGTCTCTCATAAATAAATAAATAAATAAATAAATAAATAAATAAATAAAATCTTTTAAAATAATAATAATATAAATATTTAATATATTTCTAAGTCATATAATTTTTCATTCAGATTATGCTGGCAATGACGCAAGTCAAATATAATACACAAAATAGTAAGCAACAATAATAATAAGTAGCAATGAACTACTTCAATCGATAAACAATTACAGATAGTACTGGAAATACAAACTAATTCAAATTACAGAGCATGCAGGTACATATTTCCATTTTCTGTATTAGCTGAAAAAATCGTGTGACCATTGCTTATATGATCTTTCTGGGAGTAATTTCTAAAAGCCTCAAGAGGTAACGTAATTTTTTGTTTTTGGTTAATAAAATCCTATCATTTTCACATCGTCTCTGATTTTGTGTAACTATTTTCAATTATATAAAAATTGGGAACAGAAGAAAACGTAAATAAGGATAGGTGTATGAATTCAAAGGGAAAATATAAATGTTTCAATATGCTCATTCAGATATAATGTCATTTTTTGAAGATTCACAAAAGGTCTCAGTGTGTATTTTAATTTTTTTGTTCAATATTATTTTTATAGTAACAAAGTATTAGGTTTAGTATATAGTACTCAGAAATACTATACTTTTTGTATTTAATCTGAACAAAGGTTAATATGAGGACTTTTTTTCCCTACTAATTCTAGTTCTTTATTGGGTCCATGATATTTTTAAAATCTGCTTTATTGAAAAGAAGGGTTATTGAATTTTTCCTATTATAAAATTTTACGGCCCATTTTTGAAAATGAAAATGTATCATTCCTGAACTATAGCAGGAAGGAAGACTTTATCAGTTATCTGTGCCTTGATGTTGTTTTATTTTTCTCCAAATTAGTTTTTGGCTTGCATTTCAAAATAATTATACACTCCAAAAGTAGCTACAGAAACTTTAAAAAAAAGAGAGGCAGCCCCTGTGGCCCAGCGGTTTGGTGCCACCTTCGGCCCAGGGCGTGATTGGAGACCCGGGATAGAGTCCCACGTCAGGCTTCCTGCATGGAGCCTGCTTCTCCCTCTGCCTGTGTCTCCCTGTGTCTCTGCCTCTCTCTCTCTCTCTCTCTCTCTCTCTCTCTCTCTGTCTCTCATGAATAAATAAGTAAAATCTTTTAAAAAATAAAAATAAAAAAAAAAAGAAACTTGGGGAATCCCTGGGTGGCTCAGCAGTTTGATGCCTGCCTTTGGCTGGAGGGGCGGAGGGGATGTCCTGGAGTCCTGGGATCGAGTCCCACGTCGGGCTCCCTGCATGGAGCCTGCTTCTCCCTCTGCCTGTGTCTCTGCTTCTCTGTGTGTGTGTGTGTGTCTATCATGAATAAATAAAATCTTAAAAAAAAAAAATAGAAACTTTGTACAAAAGTGGAGTTTCCCAAATTTTCTAAGATCATTGATTGTTAAGTGTTTCATATTAATCTCATGTCCTGAATTATAGTTTCATTTCCATAATTTAATTACCTTAATTATGTGTACTTTAATATTTAGTAATTAGCTTTCAAATTTCATTAATCACTAACATTTTAAAAGAAAACTTAAAAATAAATTTTAAAAGATACATTGATTTTTAAAAATTATTTATAATAAAGATTAGTAAAGCAAAGTTATTGTACCATTTGATGCAAAAGGAAGATAAAGGCTACATTTCTGGAATCAAATGTTTCAGAAAAATTATGACAGAAGGTATTATTTAGTTCTACTCTCCTGAATAATAGATACCAGGAAGTAAGGTAATTTTCTGTTATCTTTGCCACTCAGATGTTTATTATTTTCTTTGAATGGCTTGTCTAGTTCTACAAAAGAATCACATTATCCTATATGTTTTTATTAAAAGAGAGGGTACTGTGCAGAATAAAATGACAGACATTATAATACTCAGGATGACAGTTTATACTATGATAGGGGAAATGAACTGTGGCTGTTTAAATGTAAACCTGAGCTTACTAAGTTTATAAACATAGATAAACACATAATTAGTAACAGTCTCTGATGTATTATGCAAAAAAAGTAATTTGTAAGCTGGAATATCTTTATTCAGTTATTTTTACACCATAACTATGTAGTATAAGAATATACTTGGAGGGGAACTTTATCCCACTATGGAAATTATTTGATTCACCATTTTTTCACTATCATTTAAAAAAAATTATATTATTGTAACTATGGAATAAATGTAATAAATCCACAGCTTAATCAGGTATCATCAAATAAGAAAGAAGCCAGGAAAACCTTGTTCTCATAGTTAAAAAAAGAAATGATTTGAAAGTTTGGTTTCCATAATTTTCTACTTGTTATATTTAGGGTGCTTTATTTTTGTTTTTGTTTTTTAGTTTGTTTATTTTTACTATAAATCAAGAATATATTTTTAATGAATATAATAATAATAGCCATATATATAAATAGCCTTCTTTTATTTGACAAGCACTATTCTAATTTTTTTATATGTTAATCATTTAATCCTCTAAACACCATATATATAAAAGAGTAATAATTAGGTCTCCTTTAAGGAAATTAAGGCACAGAGACTTAATTTTTTTATTTTATTACTTTTTAAAGATTTTAGTTATTTATTCATGAGAGACAGAGAGAGGCAGAGACATAGGCAGAGGGAGAAGCAGGCTCTCTGCGGGGACCCCAATGCAGGACTCTATCTTGGGACCCCAGGTAGTTGCTCAACCACTTAGCCACTCAGGTTTCCTGTCACAGAGAGTTTAAATCACTTTGTACCACTCCTAAATGGCAAAGCCAGACTTTCACCCTAAGCAGGTTGGGTCCAGAGTCTGTTCTTTTCTTTTTTAAATTTAAATTCAATTAATTAATGTGTAATGTATTATTAATTTCGGAGGCAGACGTCAGTAATTCATCAGTTTTGTGTAATTCCCAGTGCTCATTACATCACATGCCCTCCTTACTGTCCATCACCCAGTTACTCCTCTCCACACCTCCTTCTCCTCCAGCAACCTGTTTGTTTCCTACAATTAAGATTATCTTATGGTTTGACTCCCTCTCTGATTTCATCTTGTTTTATTCTTCTCTCTTTCCCTATGATCCTCTCTTTTGTTTCTTAAATTCCACATATGAGTGAGATTATATGACCATTGTCTTTCTCTGACTGACTTATTTCACTTAACTTAGTACCCTATAGCTCCATCCATATTGCAAATAGCAAGATTTCATTTTTGATGGCTGAGTAGTATTCCATTGTATATATACACCACATCTTCTTTATCCATTCAACTGTCAATAGACATCTACGCTTTTTCCATAGTTTGGCTATTGTGAGCTTTTCTGCTATAAACATTGAGGTGCAGGTATCCATTCAGACCACTACATTTGTATCTTTGGGGTAAATCCCTAGTAGTGAAATTGCTGGGTTGTAGAGTAGCACTATTTTCATCTTTTTGAGGAACCTCCATACTATTTTCCAGAGTGACTGTACCAGCTTGCACTCCCATCAACAGTGTAAGAGGGTTCTCCATCTTCAGCATCCTCATCAACATCTGTCTTTTCCTGAGTTGTTGATTTTAGCCATTCTGACTGGTGTGAAGTGGTATCTCATTGTGTTTTTTTTTTTTTTTTCTCATTGTGTTTTTGATGTGTGTTTCCCTGATGCCGAGTGATATTGGGCACTTTTTCATGTGTCTGTTGTCCATTTGTATGTCTTCTTTGAGAAATGTCAGTTCATGTCTTTTGCCCATTTCTTGATTGGATTCTTTGTTCTTTGGGTGTTGAGCTTGATAAGTTCTTTAGAGATGTTGGATACTAGCCCTTTATTGGATAAGACATTTGCAAATATCTTCTCCCATTCTGTCAGTTTTCTTTTGATTTTGTCCATGGTTTGCTTTGCTGTGCAAAAGCTTTTTATCTTGATGAAGTCCCAAGAGTTCATTTTTGCCTTTCTCTTGTCTTTGGAGACGTGTCTAGCAAGAAGTTGGTAAGGCCGAGGTCATTGAGGTTGCTGCCTGTGTTCTTCTCTAGGATTTTGATGGATTCCTGTCTCACATTTACGTCTTTCATCCATTTTTAGTCTATTTTTGTGTATGGTGTAAGGAAATGGTCCAGTTTCATTCTTCGGCATGTGGCTGTCCAATTTTGCCAACACCATTTGTTGAAGAGACTGTAATATCCATTGGATATTCTTTCCTGCTTTGTCAAAGATTAGTTGAGGGTTCATTTCTGAGTTCTCTATTCTGTTCCATTGATCAGTCTTTGTCCCAGTACCATGCTGCCTTGATTTTTACAGCCATGTAATAAAGTTTGAAGTCTGAAATTGTGATATCACCAGCTTTGGTTTTCTTTTTCAACTTTTCTTTGGCTCTTCAGAGTCTTTTCTGGTTCCATACAAATTTTAGGATTATTTGTTTCAGCTCTGTAAAAAGTTGATGGTATTTTGATGGGGATTGTATTGAAGTTATATATTGTTCTAGGTAGCATAGACATTTTAACAATATTTGCTCTTCCAATCCATGAGCATAGAAAGTTTTACCATTTCTTTGTTTCTTCCTTAATTTCTTTCATGAGCATTCTGTAGTTTTCAAAGTACAGATCTTTTACCTCTTTGGTTAGGTTTATTACTAGTTATCTTACGGTTTTTGGTGCAGTTATAAACGGAATTTATTTCTTAATTTCTCTTTCTTCTGTCTCATTGTTAGTGTACAAAAATACAACTTATTTCTGTGCATTAATTTTTATATCACACCACTTTGCTGAATTCCTGTATGAGTTATAGCAATTTTAGGGTAGAGTCTTTAGGGTTTTCTACATAAAATATCATGTCATAAGCAAAAAGTGAGAGTTTGACTTCTTAGCTTATTCAGATACCTTTTATTTCCTTTTATTGTCTGATTGCTGAGGCCAAGATTTCTAGTACTATTTCAAACAATAGTGGTGTTAGTGGACATCCCAGTCATGTTCCTGACCTTAGTGGAAAAGCTCTCAATTTTTCACCATTGAGAATGATATTTGCTGTGGACTTTTCATATATGGTTTTTATGATATCAAAGTATGTTCCCTCTATCCCTACACTGTGAAGAATTTTGATTAAGAAGGGATGCTGTACTTGGTCTTGGTGAATAATCCTTTTAATGTATTGCTGGATCCTTTTGGCTAGTATCTTGGTGAGAATTTTTGCATCCATGGTCATCAAGATATTGGTCTGTAATTCTTCTTGATGAAGTCTTTGGTTTTTGAATCAAGGTAATGCTGGTCTCCTAGAAAGAGTTTGGAAGTTTTCTTCCCATTTATATATTTTTTTAAAGATTTTATTTATTTATTCATGAGACACACAGAGAGACAGAGAGAGAGAGAGAGAGAGAGAGAGGCAGAGACACAGGCTGAAGGAAAAGCAGGCTCCATATAGAGAGCCCGATGTGGGTCCCTATCCCAGGACTCCAGGATCATGCCTTGAGCCAAAGGCAGATGCTCAACTGCTGAGCCACCCAGGTGTCTCATGATCTCTCCTCTTTCATTCATGATTTTATTTATTTGAGCCCTCTCTCTTTTCTTTCTGACAAGTGGATTATCCATCTTATTCATTCTTACAAAGAATCAGCTCCTACTTTCGTTGTTCTGTTCTATTCTTTTGATTTCTATTTCATTGATTTCTGCTCTAATCTTTACTAATTCTCTTCTCTTTCTAGGTTTAGGGTTTATTTGCTATTGTTTCTCCAGCTCCTTTAGGTGTAAGGTTAGGTTGTGTATTTGAGACCTTTCTTGTTTCTTGGGAAAGGCTTGTATTGCTATATACTTCCCTCTTAGAATGACCTTTGCTGCATCCCAAAGGTTTTGAACAGGTGTGTTTTCATTTTCATCTGTTTCTATGAATTTTTAATTTTTTTTTAATTTCCTGGTTGACCCATTCATTCTTTAGTAGGATGCTCTTTAGCCTCTATCTATGTAACTTTTTTCTAAATTTTCTCTTGTAAATTAATTTCAGTTTCAAAGCATTGTAGTCTAAAAATATGTAGGAAATGATCTGAATCCTTTGGTACCAGTTGAGACCTGATTTGTGACTCAGTATGTGAACTATTCTGGAAAATGCTCCATGTGCACTTGAGAATAATGTGTATTCTGTTGCTTCAAGGTGAAATGTCCTGAGTATATCTGTGAAGTCCATCTGGTCTAGTGAGTCATTCAAAGCCCTTGTTTCCTTGCTGATCTTCTGTTTAGATGGGGTGTTAAAGTCCCCTATTATTATTGTATTATTATTGATCTGTTTCTTTAATTTTGTTATTAACTAGTTTATATAATTGGCTGCTCTGATGTTAGGGGCATACATATTTATAATTGTTAGATCTTCTTGTTGGCTAGACCCTTTAAGTATGATATAATGTCCCTCTTCATCTCTTATTACAGTCTTTGGTTTAAAATCTAAATCGTCTGATATAAGGATTGCTGCCCCAGCTTTCTTTTGATGTCGATTAGCATGATAAATAGTTTTCCAGCCCCTCGCCTTAAATCTGGAGATACCTTTGGTTCTGAATTGAGTCTTTTTCAGACAGAATATCAATGGGTCTTGCTTTTTTATCCAATCTGATAACCTGTCTCTTTTGACTGGGGCATTTAGCCCTTTTATAGAGTAACTATTGAAATATATGAATTTTATGCCATTGTAATACCTGCAAAGTCACTGTTTCTGTATATTGTCTCTGTTCCTTTCTGGTCTGTTACTCCTGGGATCATTCTAAAAGGGATGCTTTTTAATATTTCTTACAGGGCAGGTGATCACAAATTCTTTTAGTTTCTGTTTGTCCTGGAAGTTTTTACCTCTCTTTCTGTTTTGAATAACATCTTAGCTGGGTAAAGTATTCTTGGCTGCATAGTTTTCTCATTTAGCACCCTGAATGCATCATGCCAATCGTTTCTGGTCTGCTAGGTGTTGCCAGGTGTCTGTGGATAAGTCTGCTTCCAGTCTAATGTTTCTACCTTTGTTGGTTATGGGCTTGTCCTGAGCTGCTTCCAGGATCTCCTCTTTGTCTCTGAGATTTGCAAGTTTCATATTGTATATTTAGGTGTTTACCTATTTTTCTTGATTTTGAGGGGGCTTCCTTGTGCCTCTTGAGCTTGGATGCCTATATCCTTACCTAGAGTAGGGAAGTTCTCCACTATAATTTGCTCCAATAAACCTTGTTCCCCCCTCTCATTTGTTCTCTCTTTCCTCCTTTTCTAGGATCCCAATTATCCTAATATTGTTTCACTTTATGGTATCACTTATCTCTCAAATTCTCCCCTCTTGATCTAATAGTTGTTTATCTCTCCTTTTTCAGCATCTTTATTCTCCATAATTTTGTCTTCTGTATCGATAATTCTCCCTTCTGTCTTGTTTATCCTAGCAGTTAGAAGATCTATTTTGATTGCATTTCACTACTAGTCTTTTTTATTTTGACTTGATTAGATTTTAGTTCTCTTATTTCTCCAGAAAGGGATTCTCTAGTGTCTTCTAGGCTTTTTTCAAACCCAGCTAGTGTTGTTATAATCATTATTCTGAACTGTAGTTCTGACACCTTATTTATGCCCAAATTGATTAGGTCTCTGGCAGTCAGTAATATCTCCTGTTCTCTTTTTTGAGTAAGTTTTTCCATATTATCATTCTGTTTAGAGAAAAACAGATGAACAAGAAAATAAAATACTGAAATGACAACAATGAAACCAGAGAAATATATACTAAACAAATTAGAAGAGACGCAAAACAGAAATTAAAAAAGAGAGAGAGAGAGAGAGAGAGACAGAGAGAGAACAGGGCAGCCCCGGTGTGCAGTGGTTCAGTGTTGCCTGCAGCCCGGGGTGTGATCCTGTAGACCCACGATCGAGTCCCGCATTGGGTTCCCTGCATGGAGCCTGCTTCTCACTCTGCTTGTGTCTCTGCCTCTCTCTCTCTCTCTCTCTCTGAATAAATAAATAAATAAATAAATAAATAAATAAATAAATAAATCTTAAAAAAATCTTTAAAAAAAAGAGAACATAATCAGGTGAATAGAGCAGAGCTTAATTTCGAGATATAGTTTCAAGATTATATTTATATATATGTGATATATATCTTGAATAAAATAAAATTAAAAATATTGAAAGAATAGAATGGAACTGTAATGATGAACACAAAAAGATTAACAAAAAATAAAAGAAAAGAGAGAAAATATGATCAGAAGGTGAAGGGAATAGAGCCATACCCTAGATTCTGGGTGTATTTTGGTCTGTTAGAAGAAACCATATCCCAAAATTGTAGAGAAAGAAAAAATTATATATATATATATATATATATATATACACAAAAATAAAATTAAATACAATGAAAGGATAGAATGTAGCTGTAGAAATGAAAATTTAAATTTAAAAAGATTTTTAAAAAGGAGTCGATAAAATAAATTTACTGAAAAATGAAAGAAAACAAATTAAAATTGAGAGACTAAGGAATCATGGGAGAGGGACATCTGGGTGACTTAGGGGTTGAGGGTCTGCCCTGTGTCCCAGGATCAAGTCCCACTTTCGGCTTCCTGCATGAACCCTGCTTCTCCCTCTGCCTGTGTCTCTGTTTCTCTCTTTCTGTGTGTGTCTCTCATGAATAAATAAATAAAATCTTAAAAAAAAAAACAATCATGGGAGAAAAGAAAAACATGAACTCCATATAGTCTTTTCCCTTGGCACTGGAGTTTTGCAGTTCTCTACCATCAGTAAACTTGATCTTAGCCAACATTCTTGATAAACTTCTGGGGGAGGGGTCTGCTGCACTGATTGTCAGGTGTCTTTGTCCAGGGCAGAATTGCTCTGCCCTTGCCAGAGGCCAGGCTAAATAAAAGGTTCCAGATTGCTCTAAGTGGCTTTTGTTCCCTGAAGGCTTTCTGAGCCGCTTTAGAGGATGAGAATGAAAATGGTGGCCTCCTGAACTCCAGCCCTGAAGCCAAAACCTCAGGGTAGGGCACTTTAGTTTTAAAATCTCCAGTTTTTTGGAATTTACTTCTGGAACTCTTTCTAGCACTCTCCTTATTTTAACTAGAAGACAATGCTGAATCTGAAGGTCAAAAAAGGTTATTATATGAGAAGCCATATTGTTTCTTAAAATGTATGTTCGGTTTTGGCTTTTGGTTAATAAGTATACTTCCTTTTTGTCTAAATTCCATTGAAATCCTGCTCAAATTAGAAAAGGCCAATATTAATAATTTTAGTATTTCCAGAAAAATATTTGGGTAGAAATATAAAGTCATGTGATCTGGTGGGAGAAGAAATGATAATGTGCACTATTGTGTTCATTTGAATTGCTTTCTGTGAAATATTTAATAACAAATATTTTATTCAAGGTTCTTCAGAGAAGCAGAACCAATAAGATATACAGACATGCCTCAGAGATATTGCAGTTTCAGTTCCAGACCACAACAATAAAGAGACTATTGAAATAAAGTGACCCCAATGAATTTTTGGTGTCCCAACACATGTAAAAGCTGTGTTTGAACTATACTGTAATCTATTAAGTGTGCATACAACAGTAGTGCCAGCTGCATAAATAGTTCAGGAGAGATTCCAGAGGTAATCCTGATGTAGTTGTTCTCAGATATGCTGAACTTGTGGAAGAGAACCCACTCTGGACAATGACAGAAAAAAAGTACACATCTAATTAAAAAACATGTTATTGCTTTTAAAAAGCTAACCATGGGACACCTGGATGGCTCAGTGACTGAGCGTCTGCCTTTGGTTTGGGTGTGATCCTGGAGTCCCCTGATGGCGTCCCACATTATGGTGTCCCGCAACAGGCTCCCTACATGGAGCCTGCTTCTCCCTCTACCTGTGTCTCTGCCTCTCTCTGTGTGTCTCTCATGAATAAATATATACAACATTTTAAAAAATAAATAAAAATGATAACCATTATCTGAGTTTTCAGCTAGTGGAGGGTCTTACCTGGATGTTGATGGCTGCTGACTGACCAGAGTTGTGGTTGTTGAAGGTTGGGGTAGCTGTGGCCATTTCTTAAAATTTGACAACAGTAAAGTTTGTTCCATCCATTGCCTTTTTCTTTCAAAAAAGATTTCCCTGTAGTATCAAAGGCAAAAGAAAAATTAAATTTCCTTACTACTTACAGCCCATTCACAAGTCCTTAAAATGGGCAGAGTGTCATTCCTCTGGAAACTGAGCTGCCTCAGTGTCAATACTTTGTTAAGGGCAAAACGCAAACTTAGCCTGCCCTCCCCCTCCACCACCACCCCCCAGGATCCTATTTAAGTCTACTTTAACATAGAAAAATTCCACTGGAATCTTCCTTTAAGTCTACTCCCCAAGATCCATGTGGGCAATCATCTCCTGAGTGTATGACCCACGCATATACATCTGAAGGGTCTCATGACTGGTGTTTTACTAGATAATAATAAATAATCTTTTCCTAACAATAGCTAGCCCTTCAAGGTCCTGAAAACCTCGCTTCCAAAATTCCTTAGAGATTTACATGATCCTTAACCCCTTCCCAACTTGAAAGTATATAATCAGCCCCACCCCAATGTAGCTTTTTCTGCCCACAGGTCTTGTCCCCATTCTTTAATAAAACCACCTTTGTGCACCAAAAGAGTCTTAAGAATTATTTCTTGGCTGTTGGCTTTGAAGCCTAACATCTTTCCTACATCAGTATGTGATGCTGTTTGATAGCAATTTACCCGAAGTAGAATTTCTCTCAAAATTGGAGCCAATCCTCTCCAACCCTGCCACTGCTTTATTACCTACATTTATGGAATATTCTAATCCTTTGTTGTCATTTCAACAGTCTTCACAGCATCTTCACCAGGAGTAGATTTCATCTCAAGAAACTCAAAAACTTCCTTTGTTCATACATAAGAAGCAACTCTTCATTCATTGAATTTTTATGAGATTGCAGTAATTCAGTCACATCTTCAGCCTCTAATTCTAATTCTAGCTCTCTTGCTACTTCCATCACATCCACAGTTATTTCTTTCACTGAAGTCTTGAACGCCTCAAAGTTAACCATGAGGGTTGGAATCAACTTCTTCCAAACTCTGTTAATATTGGTATTTTGAGCTCTTCCCAGTTAAAACAAAACACATAATCTCTGTGAAGTACAATAAAATGAAGTGCAATATATATATATTGGCTCACACTGTTACAGAGGCCAAGAAGTCCCAGGACTTATTATCTGAAATCTAGAGAACCAGGAAATCTAGTGACATAATTCAGTCTAAGTTTTAAGGCCAGAGAACCAGGAGACCTGATGGTGTAAGTCCCAGTCCTAACATCCAAGAATGAAGCATGAGGGATAAGTAGTAGAGGTGATGATGTAAGCCCCAGTCTGAGATCAAAAGCCCGAGAACCAAGAGTGCCATTGTTGAAGGTAACAAGAACATGGACATCTCAGCTCCTGCTCACTCTTTCTTCATCATTTGTTTTACTCAGTCCTTCCATAGATTGGAAGACACCCATGTGCACTGATGAGAAAATTGGCTCTACCCAGACTACTGATTCAAAAGATAATCTCTTTCATAGACACCCTCATGAACCCCCCAGTAATAACGTTTCACCACCTATCTGGACATCCCTTAGCCCTGTTAAATTGACACATAAAATTAACCCATTACACCAAATAAAATTTTATAAAATTCTTTAAAAACTAAACTCATTTGATGTTAAATATATTTACAAAGAAGCATGTAGGATTTGTATGTAAGCATGTAAGGAGTTAGGAAAATGTGTAATAGTCGAATCAGAACATTAGAAGCTTAAATAAAAGTAATAAAAGTAAAAGTCACTTTTTGCCCCACAATTGTGCATGAAAATAGTTTCTATTTGACTAGAAAACTTTAAGAATTTCAATGGGAGGGACAGCTGGGTGGCTCAGCAGTTGAATGCCTGCCTTCTACCCAGGGCGTGATCCTGGAGTCCGGGGATTGAGTCCCACATCAGGCTCCCTGCGTGGAGCCTACTTCTCTCTCTGCCTGTGTCTCTGCCTCTCTCTCTCTGTGTGTCTCTCATGAATAAAAAAATAAAATCCTAAAAAAAAAAAAAAAAAGAATTTCAAGGGGATATCAGGTATGTGCATGTGCTACTTTATTCAGCGCACCATAATGCAGTGACATAGTGTGACCTGCGTGTCATTTCACAAGCAAGTGTGGCTTTTCTCAGTTTAAGTGTAGCTGATACAATTTGCTTTGAGTTTGATTTTAATTCGCAAATTGATGTTTTCCCCCTTATTTATCCTAACTAGGTTAATGGCTTCTTCTTGTAAATATCAAAAGCCTTTTGACTCTTTTTTCTCTTATTCTTCTGAAAAACAGGGATCAACAGGAGGAGACAAACTGCTATGATCTCATGTTGGGCTCTTCAGACTCCCACTTTGTGACTCTTGACCTGCCTTAGTGAAGGAAGAATCCTTCCACAGAGTGAGACAGTCCTTGTTTATGCCTCATTTATTCTCAAAGGATCTGAGATTGGATAATACATCCTAGGTCACTTGACCTATGGAAGGAAACTGTGCCCAGGAAATCTCTCCAGTTCTTGGTAAATGGATAAACACCATATCTTTTCTGTGTTTTGCCAATATTTTTACAACTGTAGCGTAAAGCCCATGCCAGGAATTATAAAATCAAGTTAGTGGGTCACAATTAGATATTATTTATTTGTTTATTTATTTATTTATTTATTTATTTATTTATAATTTTAATAGAGCTAGAAAAGCTAGAAGCAAAAGCTTGGGTTATTGTTCCCAGCTACTAGACAACCACAGTAAGTGTCCTAAAATCCTTTCCTGCCTTATTGAACCTATTTCTTCTCTATACTTTAGACCCTCCTCTTGGACAAATTTTAAATTCTGGTATTAAACGTCACCAATGTGGAAGAAGAGGTAATTATATTGCAAAATGTTTTGGATATGTATAAGAAAATGGAGAATCTAGTAAGTAAAAACTCTCTAAGAACTTTCCTAACATTATCTTTTATGTGATATCCTAATTCCTTCTTCAAGAATTGTTGTAGGTGGAAAGATGCTGCCTTGAACAAAGTTATACACCACTGGCTAGGCAGCCTGTATTCAATGATCATCTAATGAAAGAACATAAAATCCAACCAATTTTGTCTCAATTATGACAATTTTTTTAAAGATTTTATTTATTTATTCATGAGAGACAAAGAGAGGGGCAGAGATACAGGCAGAGAGAGCAGCAGACTCCAAGCAGGATGTGGGACTTGATCCCAGGACTCCCGGATCATGCCCTAAGCCAAAGGCAGATACTCAACTGATGAGCTACCAGGCATCCCTCAATTATGACAGTTTTTAAGATACTTTCTAACCAATACACCTGGGTGGCTTGTGGTAGAGTGTTTACCTTTGGCTCAGGTCATGATCCCAAGATCCTGGGATCGGGTCCCACGTCGAGATTCCTGCAAGGAGCCTGCTTCTCCCTCTGCCTATGTCTCTGCCTCTTTCTTTCTGTGTCTCTCATGAATAAATAAATAAAACCCTTTAAAAAAGATACATTCTAACTCCCTGTAGGATTGAGTCCTTTATTAGAACTACATCCCCACCCAACTGCTCCCATTCCCAATTCAGCTTTCCTAGAACTATTTCCCAACAAACCTCGTATATGCAGATCTCAGAGTCTGTTTCCCAGGCACCTTGAATAAAGTATTTCTTTTTCTCTCCATGACTAGTACAAATATGGGGCTTAGGAAGACAAGAATAAGTAGACAATCAAACATCAAAGGATCATTTCTATAATATGAATTCAGTGCATTTTAAGAATATTTCAAGCATTTTTAATTATTCATCAGATCTTTATTTTTTTAAAAGACTTTATTTATTCATGAGAGACACACAGAGACAGGCAGAGACATAGACAGAGGGAGAAGCAGGCTCCCTGCGGGGAGCCTGATGCAGGACTCGATCCCGGAACCCCGGGATCATGCCCTGAGCTGAAGGCAGATGCTCAACCAACGAGCCACCCAGGTGTCACATTCATTAGATTGTTAATGGTGACCTCCTCTGTGCCATGTGTTTTGCTAGACTTTGAAAAATGTGCTAACTTATATCACTAACTTCATGTCCATAAACCCTAAGCAGATACTTGGTCCTGCCCTGAAATTATAGGATATTACAGTATATTTTACTGACTCACTTGTTCCTCTACTCTCTAGTCTGTTTCACATTATGTCCTCTGACATCGAACCTACAACATGTCCCTCCCCATTTTATCACTCTTCACATATGCCCATTTCCTGAGAAATCAAAAGCAATCAAATGAGAACTCTGTAAGTTTCTACCACCACATACAAGTACAAAAGCATTTGGACCCATAGAGAATACTCTTCTTTTTCTGCTATTGCTATAAACAAACTCCTAGGACTCTTACCTGAGGCTAATACCTTTACATATGCATTGAATCTCATTGGTTCTTATCTTCTTGAAGTCTCCACTCAGAATATCTTGCTCAGTCCTACGTCACTTTTTCTTACACATTTCCCATCAGCATGCAAATATGATGTTATTTCTTTTCCCATTAAAAAAGAAATCTCACTTGCACCGTATCCCCTTTCTATCTTCAAATACTTTCCTCATTTTCTCTCAGACTCATCCCAGCAGATTTTCATCCCACCAAACCAGTCTTGTTAAGACCATCAATGTATTCCATGTTGCTAAATCAGATATTCAATTCTCAGTCATTCTGAAAATATCATTTGCGTTTGCATACCTTTTCACCCTTTCGTCTCCCTTCTATTGGAAATTTTTTAAAAATTAAGTAAATAAAATAGAATAATTCATTTGGCTTCCAGGACACCATACTCTTTCTCTTTCTCTTATTCCTACCTTGGTCAGTCTCTCAATCTCATATGTTGGTTCTTCTTCATCTCCCTAACCTTTCAAAGTTGGAGTTCTGAGGCTTAGTTTTACCTCCATGTAGAGTTTGTCTTTTAAGATTTTGTTATTTATTCATGAGACACACACACACACACACACACACACACACACACAGAGAGAGAGAGAGAGAGAGAGGCAGAGACATAGGCAGAGGGAGAAGCAGGCTCTATGCAGGGAGCCTGACATGGGACTCAATTCCAGGTCTCCAGGATCACGCCCTGGATTGAAGGCAGCACTGAGCCACCGGGGCTGCCCCTATGTAGAGATTTTTAAAAATCTTTAATACTACAGTAATTTTCTTGGAAAATGTACACTCTCTTATGACTTTAAACGTCATCTATAATCTAACGGCTCCCAAATTTATATTTCCAGCTCCAAACTCCAGACTAGGATACTGGCTTTTGTGACTTTCTACTTAAATATTTAACAGCCACCTCAAACTAAACATGTACAAAATTAAATTCCCGATCCCCCTTTCAAATCTGTTCTAGCTGAAGTTGACATCTCGGTTGATGGCAATTCCATATTTTCACTGTATCAGACCATAATCTTTATACTCATTTTTGCCTTCTCTTTCACATCCCATGCAATTAATAAGAACATCCCTACCTTCAAAACATACAGAATGCTATTACTTCTTACCAACTGGATTTGAACTATCATCACCTCTCACCTGACTTATTGCAATCCTAAACGTAGTTCATCATCAAAAATAACAAAGTTATCATATTAAAAATAGCTCAGACAAATCATTCCTCTACTCCAAAAATTCCATTAGATCCCCATTTTGATAAAGAGCATGTCAAAATCCTTAAAATGGTTATTGGCTCTATGTGAACTTTTCCCCATCTCCCCTCTCACCACCAATATACCCTCCCCCAGCTTCATTTCTTATCATTTCTCATTTCACTCTCCACACAACACCCTCCTTACTTTTCCATGAATGAACGAGGTCATTCCCACTGCCAAGCTTTTGCTTCAGTTTTTTCTGCAATGTGCATTCCCTAGAAATCTGTGTGGTTACTCCCTCCCAGTCAGGACTCTCCAGCCTGTTGTGTTTTCTCTTGATATTAATTACCTTCTAACATATTACAACGTTTCAGAAGTATGTTTATGTGCATAGACTATTTCTACTATGAGAAGATTACCTCTCCTGGGGAAGTTGTGTAATTTGACTTAATAGATGCATCCCAAGAAACTAGAATAATGCCTGTGACTTGGTAGGCACTCTGTAAATGCTGTGGGATAAATTACAGAAACAGGGAAATCACCTTTTAAATAGTAAGATTTCCATAAAGTCCCTCCATTCTCAAGATAATCACAAATTAAGTTCATACCATGCATATGACATGGAGGATATATTATTTATTCATATGTTATTTAACATATTAGAACATTCTTGATTATTCTACTCTATTATATTATACTATACATGCATATAAGACTGCCACAGCACTTTATAATAATACATTCTTGTTAATGTATTGAGATTAAAGGTCAAAGTGTGAAATAATCAAAAGATAACTTCTAAAATCAAAATAAACATGAGTAAGAGTAGTCTTCAAAGATTCATGCAATTTGTTATAAAATAAGGAAAAGCAATCTTAAAATCTACTAATAAATAAAAAGACTTTTCCCTGAGTAGAGGATAATTCTCACTCAAAATTGTAAAATTCACTTTTATTTGAATGTGAAGAAAGAACAACTTTCCTATAAAGTGTTCTTATAAGACATATGGATTACTTAAATTGGGTTTCCATTTCCTATGTAAATCTGTTTTCCAGAAGGTCTAATGAAGTCACTAAGGCTAAGACCCCAGAAAGATGTTAAGCCAGCTGGGCAAATGTAAACTTTCAGTAAGAACAGAGCTCATGCATATTTCATATGTAGGAGAAAACCATGTGAGGTAATCACTTGCCCTTTCCCTGATATTCAAGCAGCAGAATATACAAAAAGGGAAAAGCATAAAAGAAGGGCCCCAAACAGCCCTTTGAAAGCACATCTGGTGAGGCTGGAAGAATGCTGTGGTTGTCGAATCTTGTTTACATATTTATAAGCTGAATGTTTCTCAAGATGGTACAAGTTACAAGATTCCACGTTTTTGTTATTCAGATACTCAGTCTTTGGGGTCTAAACATTCATACCTTGTAAAATAAGTCAATTTTAAAACAAAACCCAAACACCCCACATCCTCTTCAAATAAACTGTGAATATTTTCGTGGAAATCACTGTCATTCTTGATACCTATGTACCCCAACCTTCAAATACTCTTATCCAAAATATATTCAGGAATAAGGAAAGTGGAAAGTACCTAAATGTTAGGCCTATTGAGGATCATTATTGGGATCCACATACATATCGGACCATTTCTTTTTTTTCTTTTTGGAGGCATGGGTGGGGGAATCCACATAAAACAGCTAGATGAGTGCCTTGCACTTAATAAACATGTGTTTAATTGAATTAAAATGGAAAGATTGTGTATTTTATATAAGCATGATGACTCAAACAGAATGACACTCTATGAGAAAGTACTGAAAGTGAAGCACTCTGTCCCTAAATAAAAGACTGGTGAGCTGAGTTTCACCCAGACTTGTAGTGCTAATTGCCATAAACCTAGGAAGTATTAATTCTCCAGTTGGTAATATCTTTAGACACAATTTCATTTAAGAAGAGGGTCAAGGGATGCCTGGGTGGCTCAGTGGTTGGGCATCTGCCTTTGGCTCAGGGCGTGATCCTAGAGTTACAGGATCAAGTCCCACATCGGGCTCCCTGCATGGAGCATGCTTCTCCCTCTGCATGTGTCTCTGACTCTCTCTTTCTGAGTCTTTCATGAATAAATAAATAAAATCTTAAAAAAAAATAAGAAGAGGGTCAATTTTAAATAAAGGGCTCAAAAGCCAAAGACAAAAGTCTAATATTGTCTTTCAACTATCATGTTAATGAGAACCCTTAAAAATAGACCAGCACTCAATACTCTAAGAAATGTGAACACTTTATAACTTTTCTAGTGATCTCTTGCTATATTTCCAAAAGTAAACCCCTCTAAATAAGTGTTTCTTTTAATCATTTCTGGAAACTGCCATGGGACTGGAGAGTTGGGAAAATGCCATCTCATACAAATTCAGATTGGTGTTGGAGAAGAGAAGAATCTCAAGGCATAAAATGAGTAATCACAAATACTGAAAAAACAAATAGGCTGAACTTTATGGTTCTTGCTATTATCAAATAAACAAAAACAAACAAACAAATGTTTCTGAGTATGAGAAAGGGTAACGGGGCTGAACAATGGAAAGAACTACTAGTATTTCTCCCAAAACATCCAAACCCATTATCACATATTACACATATTACAAGGTCAGTCAATAGCCATGGTCTGCCTTGAACACAAGGCCTCAGTTTGGCAGCAAGGGGAGATTACCTGGGTTTGTAGCACTTCTTTTTTAGGTAGCTGTATTTCTTTCCTACTCTTGCTATAAACTACCAAAAACTATTAGCTTAAAATAACACAGATGTATATTATCAGTTATGGAGGTCAGAAGTCTAAAATGGGTTGGTAAGGCTGCATTCGATCTTTTAGGGATGACACTATTTCCCTGACCTTTCTGGCTTCTCGGGGCCACTGCATCCTTTGGCTCTTGTTCCTGTATCACTCTAAACTTTGCCACCATCATACATAACCTTAGTTGACTGACTCCCTTGAAATTCTTATTAACTCTTTTATGATTTTATTTAACCCGCTTAGATAATCTAAAATAAGCTCCTCATTTCAAGATCCTTAGCTCAATCAGATATGTAATATCCCTCCTGACATGTAAGATAATGTACAGTTCTCAGTTATTATGACATGCCACCTTTGGGGGGTCATTACTCCACCTACCATAACCATTATGTTAATTATCCTCTTCTTTTCTCCCCTTCATCAATCCCTTTATTTACTTCCAATATATTACTACAAATGTGATCCTTTCTACATCAAACTCCAGGAGGGGAGGATCTTTGTCTCATTTTGGTTCTTAATTGGCCAAGGACATGGAACCATGCCTGAAACATAGCAATTCTTTTTTTGTTAGGATATAATGCTTTAAGTGAAACACCAGTCTTAGTGGTTTAATACAACAAACGTTATCTTTTGCTCATGCAATAGGTGCACAAAGGTTGTAAAGTACAAGTTTATGTGATAAACTCAGTGACCTTTAGCTGTACCAACTGAAGTCTACAGTCTCCTCCACCCCTGAAGTAAAGAACAGGTGATCCTGTATAATTGTAAAGCACATTTTCATAGTCTCAGAATAGAAATGGCATTTTTCATTTTATTTCATATTTGATTGACCAGAACTGACCATGATCCTGATTGATTTCAAAGAAGCTGCAAAATGTATTTTCCCACAAGCCCAGTAAAGAAAGAATAGAAGGATATTGTAAACACCAGCACACCACAAATATGTGTTGAATATTAAATGTGATGAGAATAGAGAACAGTAAGAGAACATAGTAATGCCATAAAAACTTCCTCCCTAAACAGACAAACTCCAAACACATAATAAAACATCCTCTTCTCATACTTTAGGGAGCTTGGGAGCATACGATAATAATGTTTTGATATTGCAAGATTTGTCTTAAAATGTATTATGTTTTTGAGTCCTACTTTATAACGGATTGGTATCTGATTCAGTGCAAACCTATGCCTTTTTTAAAAATTCAAATCCCCAGGAAATGAGTGATACTTATTCTACTCTTTGCATGAGTTTAAGAAGTACAGATAAGTAAAAAGGAAAAATGGGCAATTAATTAATCATTATAGGTAGTGAATTTCCAGTCTAGACAATTTAGGATTCAGGATTCAGAAGTGATAGATAAATTTTAGCTAGAATGAGTTTAATTCACCAGCTTAAACTAAATACACACACCAGTTTAAATAAAATACAATTTTGTTTTTGCACTTGACCTGCCTCTATAGGGAAAAAACCTGTAGGTATTTCATCATTAAATGTTACCATCCTTATTTACATATACACTTACAGATTCTGTTCTCTCAAATATGAGTACTACTACCACCACGACCAAAATGAATTGTTCAAATTCATGTCCAGGAGTCAGAAAACTAGGATGAGGCTATAAGTGAATAATTCACACATTCTAGCTTTGTCTGTGAGGCCAGATCTAATTTCTACTTACCTCCGTCAAATTAGCATTATGGTATCAATTTGTTTGTGACTGCTTTTAATATATGCTCCCAATGAAATTTTAAAGTGAAATTTACCTACATATATTTAATTCAGTTCATTCCTCATTTCCCATAGATACATTTTCTTCTTATTTTGGAGGAAAATTGAAGGCATTCTCTACTTTCCAGCTCTAAACCACTGCCTACATCCTTATATATTCACTCTATATTTCTGAATCAAATCTTCTTGGGGCATCATCTCCCATCTTTCATCTCCTCAGGGACATCTCTCCACATAATAAGATTAAGTGTCATGCAAAGAGAAAATGTCCATTGATGCAACTAGGCTGAGATGGATTTTAGCATATATTCTGTCCTAGGAAATGATAGAAAACTGGTTCTCAATTTGAAATGGGAAGACAAACATTTGACATGATGCCCAATTTGGCAATGGAGCAAACTGTCAGCACAGAATTCTTGTTATATTTCCATGAACTGAAGGCAGTAACAATTTATATCAATTTAATCTATGTCACTGTTTGAGCAGCAAATGTAAATGTGTACACATATATGCTTATGATGAGGGAACACATGAACACAGAAGTCAAATAAGTAAACACATATGGTTTAAGATTTTCTCATGCTTATCTAAATTTAATTGCACAAACTAATTCAATATATATGTATATGTACACACATATTTGTAATCAACATTTTTATAAATAAATGCTAAAAATCTATACTATAAGTGGCTTGACTTATGTATTTGTAAATACTCCATTTTTAAAATGAAATATAAAATGAAAGTGGAAAAATTATCATTAATTCACATATAATGCTTAGCAATTAAGTTGACATATTAAAAGGAGAATGCCAATAGTATCTCTTCTCTGAATCCATATAACATATAATTTACTGCAATTATCATATTTTATCTTCAACCAATTCAATTAAGAAACTCATCACTAAGTCAATTTATCTCTATTTCCAATTTGCTATCTCTGAGATTCAGGGATTTTTCCAAAAAAAATAATCCAAAATAACAAGTAGGACTTGAAATCTGTGTACTTAACCGCTCATACACACACAGAGAGAAAGTAAATGCAATTGCTTATCTTACTATTTTAAAAATACATATTTTTAATTATTTATATATTTATTCGAGAGAGAACATGAGAGACAGCACCAGTGGGGGTAGAGGCAGAGGGAGAGAGAGAGAGGGATTAGTGTGCTCCTGATGTGGGGCTCCATCCCAGGACCCCAGGATCATGACCTGAGCCCAAGGCAGATACATAACAGACTGAGCCACCCAGTTGCACTTAATAGTACTTTTTTTCTTCTCTAAAGATTTTATTTATTTATTCATGAGAAACACAGAGATAGAGAGGCAGAAACGCAGGCATAGGGAGAAGCAGGCTCCCCATGGGGAGCTTGATGCAGGACTCGATCCCAGGACCCCAGGATCACGATCTGAGCCAAAGGCAGATGTTCAAGAACTGAGCCACCCAGGCACGCAGTAATTTTTTAATAATAAAAATATGTAATGAAATATGGCAAATGGATGTACCTATATGGGATACATGTTGATATGCATAAACCTTGTCAATTAGATATTTTTTTCATGCAGGTTATTAACATAACCTCAGTAATGCTAAAGGGAAGATGAATCTCTTTATGTTAGGTTATACATCTAAATAATATGTTCCTCCTTCATATTATTGGATCACTGGTTCTCTAGCTTCATATCAAACCTATAAAGATCCCTTTTCCTTTTTTCTTACAACTACATCTCTGTAATTCCATTCAATCTGCACTAAAGCTGAATTTTATCAAACTTAGATTTCTCTTGGACTTTGTCCTCAAAGTCAGGGTTGTCTAAAAATCTAAGGTGTTTCTCACAGTAGGTTTCAGTTACAAAGTGACTGGTATTAATTTTTATATGATATACCAGTCTCAATATTTCACATTTATGAGCAAGTCACTTAGAGCTACTTAAAAGTTGTATCTAGTGTTCCTCTTGCTCTTCTCTTTCTTGCCACAAAAATTCAAATATTCAAAATGTAAGTGCTTAGAAATGTGGCTTTCCTATGATGCATCCTTTATGTACAAGTAACCTCCCAATGTTCAGCTATACAGCACGAATGTTTTTAGATTTTAATGCAATCTAGCATCTGAAATCTCATTGTAATATTCCTGATTTATCATTTGGCATTAAATATAGGTTATAGAGAGATGCAGGGAGAGTTGGAATATTTATGAAATAATACTTGATATCCTTGGTAGGTCAGCATCTCCACGCCATATATTAACTTTCATTATTATCCCAGGTGATACATGGTCCTCACTTCCTCCCATCCATGGACCATTTTCAGTGTTGCACAAGTTAATGACCACTTTCACTTATGTCTCATCAATAAAAAGCACCCTAGAGGTTCTCAGGAGATCAAGCAATCATCTAAATTATCAGGCCAAAATAAAATAAAATAAAATAAAATAAATTATCAGGCCAAAATTCATAATTTTGCACTATTTCTGAAATATAATTAATGTTTCTTTATGTATGGAAAAGTCTTTATGTATGGATGGAAAGGTCCACTCTCATGTAGCAATCTGTGATTTATACTATTTTGCTTGAATTCCTAATGTTCCTTCCACAGGAGGTAGACTCTGACCACTAAACTTTATTGCATGATCTTGACCCTAGAGAATCAGAGAAAAGCAGAGTAATAAACCAAGAAATTACTATACCTTACTAAACTGAAATGACTGGATTTTTCTTACTTTTTCTTTCATTCTGTAAGAAATATTGATATACTGAGTGGAGCAGTGATATCCTAGAAATTGAACTGACCATATCTGGATGCAGACAGATTGTGCTATGGACCCTCAACTCTTCAGTCTTTCCAAAGCACATCCAGTGGCATTTCTCTTTTGTGAAAGTAATTGAAGATAACTGCAATTTTATACTTCATTCACCATTAGAAATAAACTGCAGGACAGATACAGGGGCATTTTTGGAAATATTTCAATTGATACTGTATAAGTAATTCAGAAAAGCAGCATATTAGATATGAATCAGTAAATAGAATTCAAATTTTCCTCTCTACACATTCTGCAGAAGTGATATTTATCAGAAAAGAATGTTCTAAGTCTAAAAACGTTATTTATTTATTTATCTAGCCTTGGATCAAATTGTACAGTCAAAAGGTTATATACTTGAAGTTTGAGCTGCTTAAAAAATGTTGTTGATTAATTGTGCTTTGTATCAGTGATCCCATTTTTTAGCACAAGGTGCTGTGAGAAGTAGATGTTAATCCTGACTTCATGGAGATAACCCACATTTCAAAACATCAAATTTTTGATATCTAGTGAGTATGGTGAGAGTTAGCCAAATCTGGTTTGGGAAGAATATTTGCACGGGAGAAATTCTATGAAATGTGGAAAAACCATAGTAATGAAAATTACATCTTTGAATATCGGCTATTTGATGTTTAGTCTGTCATTTTCATATAATCTTGACTTTTTTTTTCCGGTTGAGGATATAAGCTCAGAAAGCTTATGCAAATTTTCTGAGGACAAGTTATATTTGAATCAGATCTTGGGCCATAATATAAAACTGTACCCATCTGACTGCAGAGACAAAATTCTTGTATCATACTGCCCATCATCTTGAATATGTATTTTCCCTCATTAAGACTGGTTCCAAATCTCCACGTAGACACTATCTTGATGAACTACCCAGCACTTCATATGATATATAAGACTGGCTCTCTCTCTCTCTTTCTTTTTTTTTCTTTTTCTAAGCTCCATCATGGTTCCCACCTAGGGTTTTCTTTTGGGGAGAAGGGGGTTCTGATTTTTTTAGAGAGAAAGAGAGAACTTGCAAGTGGACGAAGGGAGGGGCAGAGGGAGGGCAAGAGACGGAATCCTAAGCAGGCTTCGTGCTCAGTGCAGTCTCACGGGGGATAGATCTTACTACCCCAATATCATGACCCGAGGGGAAAAGAATGGGAGGCTTACCTAGCTGAGCCACTCTGATGCCCCAGATTCCCATTTAGGATTTTAAGTAGAGAGAGGGAAAGGAAGAAGAAATGGCACATGACTCCTTCCAACTAGGAGATCTAACTCAGTTATCAGATCTTCTCTATGGACAATTAAATTCGAGGAGAAGTTACATTAAAAATAAAAAAAGAACTGCTTCGGAATAGCAGTTTAATAATTTTTTATCACTTCTACTTCTTTCTAGTAGCCATTACAGGCCCTAGTTTTATACACATAGACACACAGACACATACACACACAGTAGTCCAAAGCAATCGAATTGAAATAAATTGCAATAAATATGAACATATTCTTAGCAGCTAGTACTTATTTGAAGCCAACCACCCACATATTAACTAATGGTGTTACAACTCAAAAAGGTACATAACGGCGTACCAACAGTGGGACCGTATCAGCAAAAGTCCCCTTATGCAGGCAATAAAGGAGTGTATTATCATTTGAGAATATAAAAGCAATAATAAAACCAGCAAAAGATGGTTTGCATTTTATTATCACCACACGCTGGCTATTATAAATGATATCAGTGAAAAGACTCCTCCAGGCGGAAGCAAACTTCCAACTGCCACCCAACTTATCCTTCACATGCTCTGCCTTAAAAAATAAGGAAACTGGAGGGAAGTGACTTCAGCACCAGGGTGGCATAAGACATCCTTCATTTTTGTCCCCCTTCATAACTAAAATGTATTTGTATTTGGCATTCTTCGCAGCTCCTATCAAATGCTACTACCCTCCCCTGGGTACTTAAATTAATAACTCACTGACTTGGGTGAAAGCTGTTATGTATAATTACTTTTGGAGACAGTCATTGGAACAGAGGCACACATTATGGATTCTCAAAAGATGTATTGTCACTTTGTTACCTGTTATATTGAAAAAGGATTATTAAAATGAAGTGTAACAGCTGCTTCCGAATTATTTTGTTATACTTAAAAGGATATATTGAAGAAAGATTGTATCTACAGCAAAGCCTACTTTAGTGTTCACAGGGAATATAAACATGGGTTATCACCACAATTATTTTTCTGATGGTAGATTGAGGTCATTTTTCAAATTGTAGTGACTAAACCTATTTAACACTCGAGCATATTTTAATGCCTCAAACATGTTCAGCTCATTTCCAGCTCGCTTGCTCAGCCCTATCAAGAATGATCTTCCTGTAGATTTTCACTGGTTCACTTCTCTTCATTCTGTTCTCAGTTCCCATGTCACTGTCTGAGAAATACCCTCCCTTGAGCAATTCCCTAGACTGCTGCTACCCCTCCTGCAGCCCCTCTGTGTTCTGTTATCTGGTTTTATTCACTGCACAACATTTGTTAATATCTGAAATTATCTCATTCAGTTGCCAGTCATCAACGTCTAACGTAATCTCCCCGAAGGCAAGGAGTTCACTGCTGTATCTGTAGCACTTAAAAAAATACTTGGGCATAAAGCAGATGTTGAACAAATATTGGTGAATGAATGAATGAACTGAGGAGAATTAACTAGGAGCTGCGCCTCTGTGCATGATACAAATTGTTTCACATTTGCAATCCTCAAATTCATGAGATATAAACATACCCATAGACTACATTTGAGAGAACACTAGATATGTTCATATTACCAAAAAGTATGTTTACTATTTAGAAGAATACTGTATTAAGTTAGCTCCTAAAACATGAGTCTTCTTACTCTATACACCAGGGTTCATAAAATTCTGTTGAGAGAATTTAAAATTTTACATTAACATTAACTTTAAGCTTAACAAATAAAGATCAATTTTGTCACATCTCTTTCTAGATCCTTTCTTTGTTTAACTTCTTAACAATAACACCAAGGAAACTTAAAATAGTCTTACACATTTTTGTCACTATATTTTCTTCATTTCTAGACAATATCATTTATTCTATTGTAGTTCATCTTGTATCTCAAGTTGTCAATTAAATTCCTAGAACAATCTCTTCTTTACTCTGAAAGCATCTGGCAAATTATATATTTCTATTCACAATGATGTCTGCAGATGCTTAAAAAGCACCCTACATGAAAAGATCTTTCACAGAAAACATCACTAAAATTTTCCAAATTCATAATCTTGACCCTTGGTGTTTCTAATGTTTATTTACTGAAGGATACATAATACAAGTGTACAGTGAACTGTCATCAGGAGGAAGTTATCAGGAGCTCAAAACCATGATTTCCTCCTAAGTTTCTGCTGTCACTTTAAAGCAGTAAATTGCATTATCTGTGTTATCTGTGTAGTTCAACAGGCAATGATATTGTTCTAGCATTAAAAATTACAAGTGACAAAAGTGAGGAAACAAAATATGATTTTAGTCATTGTTGAGTGGAAGCTTCCCTTCAAGAGACTCTATGCCGATTAAATTGATAACACATGATAATGGTAACCCCCCAAAATAAATTAAATATGATCTTCTAAATAAATAAATAAATAAATAAATAAATAAATAAATAAATAAGATCTTCTGAGGTAAAGAATAAAGGCAGAATCACATCTACCAAACTTGTGGAGCAAATGCAAAGTTGTATTTCTTTTCCAACAAGATTACCTTATCTTTTCCCTAGAATACACTCAGCAACCATTAGTTTCATAGTTTCCTTGAAAGGGAAAGAAAAATCTTGGTTCTAACTTTTTATTGCCAATAATTTTCTCTCCAGATTTTTTAAAATAAGAATTCTTGGCATTTATATAGAGTGTTACAATTTTCCAAGTACCTATAAAGTATGAGCTGTTCTAGGATTTCCATAAGAAAATTAAGACAGTAAGAAAAATGTAAACTGAATTACGTGGCTACAGACAAGAAGTTTAAAGGAAATTGTGATCTCTGTTGGTTGAAGAATGAGTTTTCAAATGGTGGCATCTGGAAGAAACTGAAAAAATAATCTAGAATAAAAGTTAAAATTTGTCCCTACTCTGTTAAGCAATGAATGTGAGTTTAAAGTTTCCCAAAAGAATTAATCAAGCGTTGATGAAGTGATACAATAAAATCACTTTTTAAGAACTAAATGTATGGGGCACCTGGGTGGCTCACCACAGTAGAGCCCCTTGCTCAGTGAGGAGTTTGCTTTTCCTTCTCACTCTACCGTCTCACCTTTGCTTGTGCACTTGAACTCTCTCTCTCTCCCTGTCTCTCTCTCTCTGTCTCTTTCTCTCTCTCACTGGCCCATTCAAATAAATAAATAAATAAAATCTTTAAAAAAGGAACTAAAAGTACTATTTGTGGAGTAATACCTGGTGAATTAGAACAAATATTGAGTTCCCTGTAATAACTTTTTCTATGTAGTCCCTGAAGCTTTTGTTTATTAGAATTTTAACTAAATTAACAACAAAACTCAAAGCATTTTCACAATATTTTAATTATACACACAATTGGTACATATTTGAGCCAAGAAAATGTTTAAAATTATAATTAAAGCTATTTAAAATAAAGAAATTATTATAGTAATTCAGGCTAATATTTTAGCAAGCATTCATTTTATTTGAAGAGAGACTTATCATTAAGGAACTGGTATTTTATTGGATATTTTTATAAGTTTCTTGCCCATATTGGTTCATCTGGAAGTTGAATTTCACTTACTTTTCAGTTCATCTTCCTAATTGGTTTTTATAGTTAATTACAGCAACAACATTGGGAAACCATTCACTGTTATTAAATCAAATAGAAACATTCCTATAGTAAACTTAATAACTTGTAAGAAACTCTACTAACTCTGATATAATTACAAAATACTGTATTAAATTTAAATTCAGTATTCTTTTATGGTTCAAGTTTGTCTTTGTAAATAATGTATGCTATAGAAACCAAAACTTACATCTGAAAAGCTGAGGTAAAATTCAATGATTACACTATCCTGGGGCAGCTTTATATAAGATTGCTTATCTTCCAGGAAAATAAAATACCAATCTAAAGGCAGACTTGTTAAGATCAAGAGATCTAGAATGTTTTGATGCTTGCAGTATTTCTGATTTGTGCTAAAATTTGAAATAAGTAAATAAGATCCTATTTAGTTCAACTAGGCTTTTTCCTACAAATGTTAATGCTTTACTTGCTTCTACTAATTTTAGATACTAAAGATGAATGTACCAGACTCCTGCTTCTGGATATAATGGAGTATCTATTAGCAAACAAATGAGTTCTGAGTGCTAGAAAAACTGGATATTATATTTTTAAAAAATCAGTGTGAGGGCATGAGCAAGCTTCCAAGCAAGTCATGACTTGAGGCACCAAGATCTCAGAGAGAAGGGAGCCTCATTGAAAGTGTATCAATAGTTTGTGCCTCACTTTTGCCCTTGGGTTATTATAAAGCACCAAAAGTTTTAGCGACACCCCACAAATTTCATGTTTTATTTTCATTAACATTTAGTTCAAACTATTTTCTAATTATTTTCAAGACTTTTTTTTTATTTATGGCTTATTTAGAACCTTGTTATTGTTATTTCTAAATGGTTGAGATTTTCCCTGATAAATTGTAATTATTGGTATCTATCTATCTATCTATCTACCTAACTGGTTTCTAATGGATAGAAGCTGGTATGGTTCTAATTCAATGTCCTGCATGTCTGAGGTCTTATTTTGTATGATTTAAGCTATTTTGAATATTCTGAGACTTGCTTTGTTTTTTGACCCAGTATATGGGCTATCATGGTGAATATATCATGTGGATTTGAAAAAAAAAAACGTGTATTCTGTAGTTGTGGGGTAAAGTGGTCTAAAGTGTCTATTAATTTAAAGTGGTTGATAGCATCATTCAGATCATCTAAGACAAATGGCTTTTTTTCTCTAGTTTTATCAATTGCTGAGAGATGTATTCAAACTTGATAGTTGACTTTTTTTCTCTGTTTAGTATTGATATATCTCACATTTATTTCTAAAGTAAGGCTTGAGTATTATAGGTTTAAGGGAAAGGAAAGCAAAGAGACGCAGGGAAATAGGTTGGCAAATACAAACACACTGGATTAATAGTGATCACAATCTCCACCAGTGGAAGAAATTCCAGAATCCTACAGATATAACTCATCCCATGTAAAATGCCTGTGGGTTATATACAGTATAATGATAACCATATATATATAAAATTAGAAAAATGGAAGTTTGGGAGATATATTTTGAAGTTCAATTTTAGAAGAGATTAAAAATGGAGCTTTGATGACTTTATAGAGCTTGGATGTTGTATTTTACTTGTGTTGAGGGACAGGAAAAAAATGTTAGGGAAAATAAAAGGTTGATTCTTAAGCATGTGTATTGGTTCGAGGTTTTGGAGAAACCCTCTTGGACTGATATTTCTCTTGAAATATGACAAATATGATAAAATTTTTGATAAGTGGCAAACATCTTTTGCTTTAAGAGAAATGAAACTCTTAAGCACTCTTGTTATTTTTACTATGACTTAGAGTGCTCAGAGTTCACCAAAAAGGACCGCTTTTAAATGAGAAGGTGCCTAGCATTCTTTTTAAGATTTATTTATTTATTTTAGAGAGGGGGAAGGGGCAGAGGTGGAGAGAGAGAGAATCTGTGTTGAGCATGGAGCCTACTGTGGGACTTGATCTCAAGACCTGGACATTGTGACCTGAGCCAGAATCAAGAGTCAGCCGCTTAACCTACTGAGCCTCCCAGGTACTCCATGCCTAACATTTTTTTTGACTCATTAATGAAGGAACCAGCAAAATGGTGAAGTTGATTTAAAGTGACCAAGAGAAAATCAGTATATTAGCAACTGAAAGAATTCTAAAATAAAATTTCTAGATATTAAACTGGTAAAGAAGAGTATTGACTTTTGATGGGCTACTGGACACCTTTAATTTGGGGACATGAAAAAGGAATCTTGATTACATTTATCTCTTCTTGAGATAAATGTAATCATTTATCTATTCTTGCTAACCCCTGAGGACAATTTCCTTATTAGGAAACTGCTTCTTCCAGTCAGGTTTTGTATATCTGGAGCAAAGTCTTAGCAACGGTGTTTACTCCCTTTTAGGGGAGATAGCATTTTAGTCTTCTACAAGCTCCATCTATTCCTAGTAAGAACTTTTATTTGAAAGGCTTTGGTAGGCTCTTTCATAACAAGAAGCATATATGTCATAGTGATGCTAAGTTCTGTTCTTAGTAGAATTTTACACTTTAGTAAAATTTTCAGCCTTATTATCTATGTTTAAGGCATTCTATTAACAACAATTAATTTCCTAATTATGAAGACCAGAGCAATACAGATAAAGATCTACTGATTCTTACTGTTGTATGGATTATATGAGCATACACACACATTTATAAATACACACATAAAGTTTCTTAAAGGCTAAATATCACAAAGATCGCAGACCTGTTTAAATTTTATAACCAGTATCTGGAAAAAAAGTTATTGCAATACATACACCAAATGGCTTATATGATAAAAATAATGATACTAATATTTACTAAGTTTGTTGAATTAACGTACGGAGTATATGCCATTATTATTCTCAGATTCATCTTATTTTTGATAAAGCATCACATGAATGCACAATTTATGAAGTTTTGCAAGCACCACTTAAAATGAACTCTCCCATATTGAAGTCCTAATCCAGGAGGTAAATTTTTGTAATCGGTATCATCTGTGTTTCATCACCAGCATGCTCTGTAACAGACTTTAAGCTGTCATGATGCAAGATATAAGGCAAAAGCTCATATGTTAGGAACTAAAAGTAGAAGAACCCATTTAAAGTCATCCTTAGCTTCTTTGCAGGGAAACTGATAACAGAAATATCTGCTTTTATCCAACTTTCTCTTAACACATTTTTGGGCGTGATGATTCCATCTGCTAAAAGGCATAGTATTTTCAAAATTACCTTCTAGTTTAAACTTACTTTGTGGCTATTTTTATGATAGTGAGCTTCCAACCTATTCTTTTATAATGGTATGTTCACACTGAAATAGATGATCACACATGATATGAATGTTCAGAATGATGACCTGTCCAGGGAGAGCACTGACTGACCTTTCTGCAGTCTTTGGCAGCACATCTGATAGCAGGATCTAGAATATGTTGCCTTGTAATCCTCCACAGATGTTAACTCAAATAGGGATTTTTCCAAAAGTGGGTAATAGCTGGAAAATAGAAGATATGAGGAAATGATAGTTCTTGAAATATCATTCAGTGTGAGCAAATAGTATGGCTCTGGAGAATCAAACCAGGGATTACGGTTTAGAAATTACTGTGAAGCAGATTCAATTCTAAATTAACAGAACTTACTGGCAATTAGATTAGTCAACAACTGTGAAATAGGATGTTTGCAATGGCTGCTGCAGGAGGAAGCCCTGCGCTGACTAGCGCATGTTGGCATTGGTGATGCAAAGAAAGATATGAAGTCTGAAGTTTGGATGAAAGCTTTTGTGCGTCATACAATTCTTAGGAAGTGACTTAACAACTCTTGGACATAATGTCCTCAGTAAATGAGTATTGGTAAATACATGCCTCTTATGTCAAACAGACTGACCTATGATAAGGATTCATTAAAAAGACTAGGATGGGGCACCTGAGTGGCTCAGTGGGTTAACCATCTGACCTTGGCTCAAGTCATTATTTTGAAGGCCTGGGATGGAGCCCTGTGCTGGGTTCCAGCTCAGTGAGGAGTCTGCTCCTCCCTCTGCCCTTCTTCCCACTTAATGTGCTCGCTCTCTCTCTCTCCCCCAAATAAACAAATATAATGTTAAAAAAGATTATGAAAACAAAATTTTCTTATTAGATTCTCAAGTTGTATTTCAAATCTTAGACACTAGTCTTCTAAGATGCATATATTTAATTGGAAAAAAAGCTCTGTACCAACTGATTCTCCTAAGTTACCTTAAATTAGTCTTCCTATAACACTGTAACCAGTTCATTGTTATCTTTATTTGGATATTTGGGAAAAGAAGGCTCTTAGATGCTTCACCATTTGCTGAACATTGGTCAGTTAGCAAGTGGTTGAACTGGAATTGGAATCTAGGCTTTTGGATATTAAATAAGTTTGAAATTTGTAAGTTTGAAATTTCAACGTGTTTGCAATAAAACTATTGTAATGGTCAATACAGCTCTCCCAGATATCTTGTCACCAAAACAGCAGGCAGGCCTGTGGTCATTGGTTCCGTACTACTAGCAAAAACTAGTTTTTACAATCATTCATAGTTCAGTTAATCATGGCACAGAGAACAGGCTGGATTTATACCAGTGACATTTGTAAATAACACAGAGAAATCAGAATCACACTGTCATTAGTTATGTTTTCCTTTTTACCTCAAATAAAATTAACTCCTATTCACTAGTCAATGCTATTGAACTGTTTCCAAAATGGAAATCAACACCTAAGTATCTCCATTTTGCAAATGACTTTACAAATTGATATTCATGGAATATGCACATAAAACCCATGCTGTTAGAGACAATGGAAACAATGAGAAAGTAGAATTAGAAATAAACAAGGATTGGATTTAAGAAACCAGTGGAAACTATTGTGGGAGTTTAGACAAGAGATAATAGAAGCTTGAACTAAAATGAAGATAGTGAACATAAAGAGGAAAAGATACCTTAGGGCAGAAACAATAGAAATAAGTGATACATTGGGCTGAAAAAGGGAACAAGTTAAAAATAAATATTACATTTTAGAGTTTGATGTTTTGGTGAAAAAGGAAAATTGTTCCATTAGCCAAAAAATTTAAAAGGAATGTTGTAAGAGAGGAGATTTGTGTGTGTGTGTGTGTGTGTGCGTGTGCGTGTGTGTGCGTGTGTGTGTGTATTGTAAGGAGATGATGAACTGATGAGATCAGATTTGCATCTGGTGTATTTCAGATACTTAGAAGGAATCCAGGTAGAGATTTTTGAAATTTGTGTATGCGTGTATATGTGTGTGCAAGAACTCAGGAGAAAAGCATTGACTAAAAAATTTTTTTTAAATAATAGAGAGCCTAAACTAGCTTCAAGGTATTTTTAAGTAATAAATGCCTCACTAGAATCAAGAAATAATTTAAAGTCACTATTTTGAATTGAAAGCAGTGTGAGTGCTACGTATCTCTATTAAAATATGATTCTGCTGCTATGTTTCCCTATTAAATTCTTAATATTTGAGAGGCAGGTATATATATTCTCTATACTCTCCCCAAAATGTTTTTTCTCTCCTCTTACTTTATAAAACACTTATTTCATTTTTAGATTTCAATGTTTTTAAAAGATGATGCAAAGAGAAGCCACTTCAAATTAATATGAAAGAATACCCAAAAATAAATATATAACAAGATAACTCAACAATCTCCATAGAAAAAAATAGTTTTTAATGAGGTATAAAGAAAATGTATAAAAATAGATTAATTGGATGATGAAATATAGGAATACTATATCATAACATGTCATTTGTCCAAAATTAAATGATAGATTCCAAGAACTACAATCAAAATGTCAATAGAAAGTTATGAGAGCTGATAAAATGATTCTATTTTGTGTATGTGGTGGGGGAAGGAGAGTAAGTTGTAAAGAATAGTCACAAAAAGCCTCAAAGAATGGGAACAATGAGGGAAGACATTCTCTGCCAACTACCAGAAATTATTAAACCTAAAATACGCATGACCATAAAGGACTCAACCAAGTGACCTATTAACAGGATAAGGGTGACCAAAACTAAAATCATATATGTCTGGAACTCTGCTGGATGACAGGGAAGATGGGTTTGATCAGTGTCTAAAAAGAAAAATTAAATAGATGAAGATGCAGAAATGGTTCTCCATGAAGTAGAAGATGAAGTGAAATCATTCTCTAGAATACATGTGAAAATAGCCATCAAGTGGATTATCACTGAATTGTCTAATACAGAACTATAAACATTAGTCGAAAATCCCACTAAATGTCCTTAGTTTACTGAAGGGAACAATCTGCTATGTCAGATACAAAAAATATTGAGTTAAAAGAAAATAAATATAAATTTAACTATTAAAATTAAGAAACTTCAATCATCAAGAGTCACAATAAAACAAGTGAAAAGACATTAGACACTGGAAGAATACACAAGAATGTACATCCAGGAAGGAAGAATGTACATCCAGATATCTATCTGGAAGAAATTATGCTAATTGATGGTCTCAATTTGTCTTAAAACTGGATGTATGTGCAAATACATCCAGATATCTATCTGGAAGAAGATATTTGTACCATATAACACTGACACAAAATTTATAGCAAGAATATATAAAGAATTCTGGGAAATTAATATCACAAAGCAGCCAAATAGAAAAATGGGCAAGAGACACAAACATGAATTTAATTTAAAAAGAGCATATATGGACAATATATATTTGAAAAAAATGTTTGGCCTTAATAGTCACCATGGAAATGCAAATCTAGACCAAAATTGAATGCCATTTTAAACACGATTGGAAAAAAACTAATATTCTGACAATATCAGTGTTGGAGATATTAGAGTCTTATAATCTTTAATATATTGCTGGAAGGAGTACAGACAGTTTAGGGTCCCTTTGAAATATTGTTCAGCACTATTATGGACTGAATATTTGAGTCACCCTGAATCCATATATTGAAATCTAATGTCCATGTGATGATATTGGGAGATAGGAGCTGTGGGAGATAATAAGGTCATGAGTGCAGAGCCCTCATGAATGGGACTAGTGTCCTTATAAGAAGTAATCAGAGAGCTACCTTGCACCCTCTCTGAGGGATACAATGAGAAGTCAGCAGTTAGCAACCTGGAAAAGAGCCCTCACCAGAACTTGACTGTGCTGGCACCCCTGATCTTGGACTTCCAACCTCCAAAGCCATGAGAAATAAATCTCTGTTGTTTATAAGCCACATAGGCTATGGTACTTTGTTATAGCTGCTTTAACTGGCAAACATGGGCATTTTCCTTAGAGTTGAACATTTATGTCTTTTATGACACATAACTTCTGCCCTAAATATATATCCAAGAAAAACTTCTTGTGTTTTTCCCAGAAATAACAATCATTGCGGCCAACATTTATCAATTAGCAAAAGAATAGGAAAGAATACAAATACCTACCAACCTTAGATGCAAAAACATGTCATATTTACAAAATAATTATTGAATAATAATCAAAGTAAACAAAGTTTACTATCATACCACAATATAATATTATGCAACCCTGAGTCAGGTTGCAAGAGTTTAACGATATAAAATCATTCTTTAAAATTATATGCATTAGTGGAATTAAATCATGTTGCAAACGAGAGCAAGAAAATGACAAATAATATTCAAGGATGATGGTTAGTTAACTCAGGCAAAAGGAGGCAGATGTTAATTGGTGGAGAAATCACATCATGAAATAAGGTAATTGTTATGTAACTCAATAGCAGATGGCATGTATGGATCAAATATTAGAACCGATGATTGGGCATGAGCTTGTTCTGTGTACTTGAGATCTAAAGAGGAAAAATGAAACCATGAAGCCACTTCTTTATATGGAAATATAAACAAGCTCAAACGTTAATGTAAATATCTTGGAATAATCGTGTATCCGTGAGCGCAGTGACTTCTACTATGATACTAACTACATTAGAAACTTCGGTCAGAGGTATGTGAGGAAAGTGCTGTTAGCTAAAATACTGTGATTAATTTTCTTCATCTTACACAACACTGAGGAAAACACAGGATAGACACTCACTAACTGCCCGTGTAAAAAAAGCACACGCAAATAAATGAATGGAAGTTTACTGACAGCAGATAAGATCCAAAGAGTTGACCTCAAAAAACTAATGACAGGTATTTTTAAAAATTGAGACTCAAGAATTTTTAAACAATATTTTATAATGAAATGGAAATTGCATTGAAACAGTGAAGATAGTAGCTTTTCTTTTTGTTTGTTTCAATGAATGACTTTCAGGTAAGTGTGAGCATAATGGGGGCGTACATGCTTCTTGATTTGTTATAACTGAATTCATAGTTCCTGCATTTTCCTACATAATATCACTTTACTTTTCTGACTGAATTCATTAATACAAAAATATTTCATATTTCATAAAATTTCTAGAAAAGAGTTCCAGGAAATATTCCACTGAAAGGTTGAATTTAATATGATCTGGTTCCTTAAGAATTTTTAAAACCAACGATTCAGACAATGGGATCCGAAGAGGGAATGCAGAAATATCATAG